>NC_137261.1:42575381-43137881 GCF_053477335.1 Acartia tonsa | reverse complement strand
TAAACTGTAATACAGCAAGATATTAGAAAATATGAGAAAACTATGAAGTTACAGTGGACAAACTAACAGTATTCATTACGAATTTAATCGACGACATGTCGGATGTACGGATTTTTTTTTATACAGAGTCGCGGCGCTACTTTCAAAAAATGAAATGGGTCATTTAAATAAAAAAGAAACTGTCTATTTTTCCTCCTGCAGAAAAACAGCAACTTTTTCCCAAGAAAAACAGTTGGATACATTTTTAATATTCAACACAAGAAAAGTTTTTTTTTATAGGTAGTGGACCTTCCTTCATTTCATAAAAGCAGAAGAGTTAATGGACATACATACATTTTAGTAGAGTAGAGTACCTTTGATCTTACAACTTATTTAGAAAATATGTAGCTTCCTTATTTATTGACGATTTTTAAAAATCTAAGCAGAAACAAATCTATTGATTTATTAATATACCTGTCAAGATTATCATTTCAGCATTTTATTTTTAAAATTACGAAGATCATTTTTTGTTTTGTTGATGTCATTGCTACCCCTCATATAGTCCAAATTATTCTTGTTTGAAATGCTAAATGATTTAAAGGGATTATCTGTGACTATGTATGTAGGTTAATTTGATAAAAGAGAAGGTTTTATGCTATTTTTCATTTGTAACATTACATTCCTGTTACAAAAGTATTTAAGATTAAATTCTATTGTGATAAAAATGTGTTTAATAGTTTCAGGAATCGCCACAAAAAGTTTAGAGGCATGCAATCCGATGCAAACTTTATGCAAAGTAGCGTTGCTCAAAACTCAGATTTAAAATATTTGCGAAAAAATAACTAATTATTAAAGAGATAATACATATAATAAAAAAAATATATTGGTCCAAATTTCTCTCATTTGTCGGCTTAAAGACTGTTATCAAATTTTGATTGGGATTGAAATTGTGTAGCATAATTATATAGGGATGTGAGCTAACTTGTCGTCTAATCCCATAAGATCTATACTCCAAAGATCCTTTGTAAAGCTGTAGTTATAAAGTCAATACATGATTTTTTACAGCGCATTTAAATTATCTTTACTCTGCCTTTATTGATCTATAGCTACAGTGTCTGTTCTCTAAATTTACATTTATTTCCGGGAGGTGACAAAGGGTGGTATGTATAATTTAGAATGGGGTTCAAAGGTTTACCCCCCCCCCCCCCCTCTTAAAACTTTTTGCATATCCCGCCAGGTAGCTCACATGCACTCTGGGATGGAGGGACAACTTTATTCTTTATTAAGATGATTTTTTTTTAATTTGAACTTGTAGATTAATTTTCAGCTATGTCATAAAAAATCAATCAAAGTAAAAAGTATATATGTCTTCTGCTGCTATCTTAGGCGCATTACACCAATAGTAAAATAAGGGAAAATTGTCTTTAACTTAGGGATCTTCAGAACATTTTTTAGTGGCCAGTTTTTCGTTTGTTCATTTGTTTCTTTAGATCAGGTTAGGTTAAATTGGGCACTGGGGTAGCCACAGAAGGTTAGGTATCCCCGTAAGAATTAGGCATGGAAAAAAAAGACGGATTCATTTTCATTATTCTTTTTTAAATAGTTTTTTTATGTAGTGCTCAATATGCACTTTGAAGGAAATGAACGACTAATCGATAAGAATATTAGTCGGAAAGATTGATTAATACTCAATTTACATATCCCCACACCCCTGCATGCATTGAACTCGCACACAATAGTTTTCTAACTTGATTCATATTCATAATCCTTTAACACTTCCACACTATAACAACAACAAATTAGAATTTCAAAATTTGCCAGATTTTATAAAAAGATTTTCCTTTTCACCAAAACAAGGATAATTATGTTTATAAGTAGCGCAACAATAAAAAAGAAAGTATAGAGGATGCATCACAGACAATCTTCACAAAAAATGCAGTAATCTATTTAAAAAAGCAACTAATACAAAAAAGATTTGCAATACCAACATTGACAAACTAACGGACATTTGGAATTATAGAGGTGCTATTTGAATTTATTTTCAAAGATTTTTTAGGATTTTAAAACAGACATAATATCATGAATTGAATGCATATAAAATTTCGTCTCTTGAGTAACCTTAGAATATTTCACTTAAATATAATTGTACTATGTTCTTTCAAAGTATTTAAACTACAAGTTATGCTTTTAGTATTATGCGCACACATTTGTGGATAATTGTGCTTTAACACTAAAAATGCCGCAGATAATTCCTTAATCTTTATGCATGTGTTCAGATATATTTGGATTCTAAGTGGCCTCTATACAATAACAATTTATGCTCTTATACGCAAAGATTGGAGGATGATAGCGCTTTGAATACATATAAATATAAATATTTCCTCTTACCTGGCATCGTAGGTGTAAATAGGTTCAGGGTGTTCTCCTCTGTACCAAAGGACAGTTGACACATTTCCTCCCTTCAGTATTGTGTATATTGTTAGATATAAAGATGATTAAATTTTAAAAAAATGTTCTTTTAGCTTCAAAAGTAGATAAATGAATGCAGTATAAGTCAAAAAGTACCCCAAAACATTGATTGCTAAATGTAACAAATTACCCTGACTGTCATATTTTTTTTTAAGTGACTAAACACAAAGTTTAAGTTTTCTAGCTCTAACAGAAGTTGATATATCAGGAGGGAGGGAGGGAAAGTAAACAAAATCCCAAAAGAGGTCTTGCTCTAAATTAAACTTTTTTTATCTTTGTCATAAGAGAGGTTTTGGGTTTGTTAGCTACCATTTCTATGGACTTAATTGTTCATTTTGCATATTCATTTCTTTCTAACCAAAGAATTATAATTAATTATGGGTGATTATAATTCTGAAAAGAATATTTTTATATAAATTATTCAAAATGATGAGAGCTATTCTATATTCTGTTATAACCAAAGAGAATTGTTTAAAAAACCTTCTTCTATCTCTTAGATATTTAAAGCATAGCATTTGTTAAAAGCAGATTTGTAAATGTTCTGTAAAATTCAACTAGTTAAGAGATTATTATGAAAATTTTTCATTCAAAGCATTGTTTAAAAGATAACTTGAATGTTATCATCCTTGTTAAATAAATTATTGAAAAAGAGAAAAGGAGCTTAGACAACTTTTTTAGAAATAAGAATAATTGTATAAGTTTGATATGGTGGGTCCTGGATTCAACAAAATTATATTTGTAGCTTATATATAAAAATATTTTTGTGTAGTTATTACATCAACATGATTTTTTGTCATACTGTCATTGACCCCTTTCATTTCCCCCCATAAATATAAAAAAAAAATTCAATAATAAATAGGCTATCACAACTTTTATTCCTCATAAACTAAGGAACTTTTCTCAATGAAATGTTAGCTCATCATTTTCATATGTTGGTTGGCTAAAGTGCCCTTTTTTAACATATATAAAATAAAATTAATAATAAGTAATTAAAAATGTTTAATTCAGTAGCAGACAGGCTTAAATATTATAAAAATGAGTGTAAATAGTATTAGGAATATATTCATGTGGCCCCCTAAATGATTATCATTTATCCAAACCAGGCTAAGATAAAACTTGTAACATAAGTATGACATAAGCATAAGCATGAGCATATAAGATCCAGCAGGATTTAATTTGGGTATGAAACTTTAAGGGCTTCTTGTCCAGTACAGCTGTCATAATGTTGCTGTTTACACACAAAATTTAAAAGCAGCCAAGATTTAGCTTGTCTTATAAAAAAAGATAATTTTTGTAGTTTTTAGTTGCCAGCTGCTAATTGGCCCATATTATAGTCCAGATGTCTCAAAAAAGGCGGCTGGTTAACCATGAAAACTTTATAGCAAAATGTGTGCATTTTCATATGCTTATAAATATAAAATTTTTCAAAACTTATTTGTACAAAAAGGAAATAAACATGTTTAAAACTTTAAAACTTTACTTTTTCTGAACATATATTTTCTGAAAACTTTTATGTTGGTTTTTCTTTTCAAAACTGTAACGAGGTACTTACATTTAAGGATTGGAACATGTACTTTTTTTCATTTTGTACTGCTGTAAAAAATATATTATAAGATATAAAAAAAAAAAGATGAAGATTAAGATTTCGGAAAGGCATTCTCCCTTCTCAAATGCCAAATAGCAGATACAAATCACCTTTTTAGGAATGACTTCATTTCCTTCATATGATCCCAGATATTTTTTTGTCTTTAGTTTCAACTCTAAGGGAATTAAACACAATAGTTAAGAATATTGTTATATCCAGGGAGGGAGGGGACATTCGACTAAAAATTATAGTGGGACCCAAAAATTTCTTGACATGTATTTTTGTTATTTCTTGATTAAATGGTTAATACTTGCAGTGTCTAAACTTTTTAACCAATATATTAATGTACAGAAGAAGAGACAATATCTAATAATTAAAGGAACATTAAAGTTTTGAAGTATACACTTCCCTAGCTATTTACATTATATAAATTTGTCAATGTGTATAACTTTATAACAGGATTTGCAATAACTTTGAAAAACGTAGCAGGTGTACAAATTTGAATTGAGACTGATATCTAGTAGTCAGAGAATGTACGCAAGATAAAAAAGTATAAGGGCTTATTACCACTAATAATCTAAAACTAGAATAAATAATTGTTTTTAACAATTCTGTTTGTTTTGTATATTTTAAAAAATGAAAGATGAAAAAAAAATAACTCAATAGTTATCACCTAAATAGATCTAATAAATACGTAAACCTATCATAGAGATATTAGGAACTATCCAATAAATTAAAATTTCAATTATCAGACTATTCTCATATATATTTACAGGGCATGCTTGAACATTATATAGCCCATACTGGACCTCTATTTAAAACAATGAAAATTCTACCATTTGAATTGTTAGTGCAATACTTTAGAGTTAAATTCATGTATGAATTTAAACTTAACATAGCCCCTCGCTCATTTTTTAACATGTGGAAAACACGAGGACATATGTCCCAGGGTAATATTAGGCTTAGAAACCAAGAAGATTATAGCATCCCATTTGCCAGATTAAACTTGGTTAACAATCTTCCACTTTGTACTCTTCCAGCCACCTGGAATGCGTTTTTCATTAACAATAGCTTTATAGTGGAACAGGCAACTTCTAGATTTAAATTTTATAAAAAATTGAAAAAAAAGCTTTTAGACAGTATTGTAGTTGCCTGTGAAAGGCTATTGTGTCCCTCCTGTGACCTTAACATTAATCTATGATTGTTCAAGTCAACCTGTAATTTACCTTTTGATTGCTTAAAATATACACATTTTTTATAATCGCACAGAGACCCTATTTTTTCTCCACTTTCCTATTCCCCCCCCCATACTTTTCCTAAACATCCTTCCTTGCATATTGCTGTATATAGTGTACATATATTACTTATATAAAAGACCGCTTAAAAAAACATTTAAATCGAAGTCTAAAATTAAAAGGCTGTCAACACCGCCCTCAGGCGTTTTTCAGTCCTTGGATACTTGTATTATATTGTGTTAATCCTATAGTATTCATTGTTTATATAAAAAATAGTTTATTAATAAATTCTTAATGCAATGTAATTACCATTTATGAATGTTGAATATTAAATGTATATGTTGTTTTGTCCCAATAAATATTTGAATTTGATTTGAATTTGATTGCATAAAATTGACAGCCAGAGTTATGCTATTTTTTAATTTTTCAAAATAAAAAAAAGTGACTAAAAAGCAGTTAGCAATAGGAACAAAAACAGTAAAACATCATACAGCAAAAAATATTTATGTAGTAGATGTGCTACTGAAAAACTATAGTATTCTCTTAAATCTGCGTAGAAGACAATTTATGTAAATGTGAAAACTTTTCTTCGGTCTGTCGGAACAACTTTTACCTCCTCAATTACAAATTAGAATAATTTAGAATGTCAATAGTTTGAACCGTGTTATACTAAAGAGTTTAATAATGGTACAGAACAATAATAGTTAGACGTAGTCAGGCATTTTCTACCCTTATTCAGAATTAAAACTCAGACAAAGGTTATGCAATAGAAAGGTTGATACTTTGTTGTTTAACTTGACGTTACATAATCATGAACAGCAAATAATAGTTATTATAATAGTTATAATAGTTATAAACAGCTCCCGCGGATATAGAATATACAATTATAAAATTAAAAATGTTTTTTTAGCCCCGAGGTGCCAAAGGCACCGGCTAAAAAAACTTGTTTTAATATTATGATTGTACATTTTTATATTCGTAGAAAGCTGGATATAATACGATGCTAGACATAGTTTTTTCGTAAGGATGAGAACCGGTTCCTTTCCACCGGATTCGAATAAATACGAGAAAAAAATATTACTTTTCTAATAAAACTATTGTAGTATTTTAAAAAATGATATGATCTTCTAAACAAACTATAATCTCTGTTCTACATGTAAAACAGGTAACAGATAGAAACTGATTCAAAGAATTTAAACTTGGTGCTTTCACACAAAATGCTTGTTGAGCACCAATGTTCCCTCCATTTTTTTTATAAAATTGAAAATAAGAGGGTGAGGGCCAGTTTCTTCCCCCTTAACTAAACAATGCAGGGGGCACAAATCCTGAGGGGTATACACCTGAGGTGCCCTATCCTAACTTAACCTTAGTAATAAAAAATAAAAATTTAAAATTACCCCTTCATTATTTCAATTAATTTGGAAAGTAGTGGGAGGGGATTATGGATGCCTAACGAGGTACTATGTGTTAAATCGCCTTAAACTTTCTTAACTTTCTCCCTCAATGTCTAAGAGGAAAAATACCTGTGTCTTATATTCATTCTATTTCCTTTAAACTCCCAAACTAATTCAGAGAATCAAGGACATATCAATGCAATGGAGAAAAAATAATCCTTCACCTAATTTTTAAATTCAAATATATGCGCAATCTCATGCTTGATACTAATTATTTATCGCCAGTGTTAAAAATTATTTCAAATAATATGGTGCTTTCCCCCAAAGTGCTTATCGAGTACTTCAGCTTACCCCTTTTTATATTTGGAAAAAATGATAGTTTTTTTTCTTATGCAATACCCTGCCAGCGGGGCTAACAGTAGACAATATGACCTAACTTAAACTCAAACTCTCTTAAATTAAATTGAAAATAAATACCCACTTTTCCTGATTTTATTGAAAGAAACAGATTTCTACTTTTGAAAATAAAGAAAATACAAACAAAATTTAGATAACAGGATTTCACATTTAAGACAATAAATTTAGATCTCGAAAATTTATATAATTTTTTTATGATCTTTTCTACATTCAGAGTGTGTCCGTCAGTATGTCTGCCGGTCTGTAACGGATAGATTTTATCATCAATCATTCTTTTTTATTGATTTTTAATAATATTGCACAAGCCTTGATGTCACAGTTGAGTTTTGTAGAGTAACCAGGCACTGCCCAGGCTGTATCCTCAGGGACTACGGAACCTGGAACCAGGAATGTACCTAGATAGATTGATATATATATTTGTAGAGTATCCAGGCACTGCCCAGGCTGTATCCTCAGGGACTACGGAACCTGGAACCAGGAATGTACCTGGATAGAAAAATTATACAAAAAAGGCTGGATAATAGATAGTTAGATGTATATAAAAATAAATAGCCAGATAAATTGATATATATATTGATTGTAGATGTTGCTCTAATGAAATTAGATATCTACCTCAATACATAGAAAGTTAGTTAATACTTATGAATATTATTTACTTACTATAAGATAAACATAACACGCTTTTTGTCGAAAAAAACTTTTAACAATTCTATTCAACGTATCTAAAATTGAAAATCATTTTCTTTGATGAACAAAATGTGTCACTTTCACTCTAATACTCTGTTGAACTTCCATACCTCCTCGCCTTATTTTTGAAGAAAATTGAAAATAGTTTTTAACAGTTTGTTTATTACTTTTGGTTTTATTATGTACTGGGTAGCGCCGACGGGTTATGCATAAAAAAACATACCCTGCCTTTTATTTTCAATTCATTTTAAAAGTAAAAAAGTAAAAGAGGGGAAGGGGGGAAACAGAGCTCACGACTCACTTTGTGTGATATCACCAAAAAATATGATACTGGAAGACCAAATTGTAAATGAATGAAATACAAAATTTTAAACATAAAATGAAAAGTCACAGAAAAGTTTATCTTTTGATGTTTTAAAATCTTTTTACTAAAAATATTTTTATATTTAAAATGTGTTAAACTTCAAAAATGTTTTATGTAAAATTAAGAGTACTAAAAGTTTATAAGATACATATATAACTACAGATTAAAACTTATTTGCTTCACTTAATAAAATACTTCTTCTACTTATACCTGTGAACGCACCACTGTAACCCTTCCCCCATCTAATTTTTAAAAATAATTCAAGCCCCTGCAGGGTTCTTATGGATTACAACCCCTGTGGAGGCAATTCTATTAAAAAGCATGAAATCAAAATTTTAACGAAAAAAAGAAATAAAACGTATTTAGTAAAAAAGACAGAATTATAGATATAAAGTTAGATTGAAACGTGCAGAAATAAATATAATAATTATCTGTGTAGTTTTCTACGGAAAGTAAAATAAAAAATACAATTAATAATTACAATTTTCTTTGATTCTTCATTTAACTTTCCATGGAAAATTCTCTCTAAAACGATCCGTTACAAGCTTTTCAGTATGGTTCAGATCCGGTTTTAATCCAGCGGATATTAATCGGATTTGAAGCCATACTGACTTGTTGGTACCTGCTAAATCTGGCAGGGACAGGTACACAATGGCCAGTACTGTGTACTTCCAGTAGTACATCACAACAAATTAATTTCTAACCAGATTTTACAAAGTTTTATTTTATCATTTTATGTAAATTGTAGTTCACTTATTTTCACATTTTTTAGTCACTTGTAACCTTTAATTGGAACATTTTTGATTAATATTAAAAAAGAGCCTGATAATGACAGATTTATAGCATCGTCTAATAGACAGCTTACCGTAGATATCAAGATGAAAAACCAGTTATGTTAGACCCGATGGGGTGGAAGGCTAGGGCTAATAAAACTTACATTGGTACTTTTTATTTTAACATATACTATATATGATTTTTCAGTATGACTGAGATCCGGTTCTAATCCACCTGATATTATCGGTTTCAAAGCCATACTGAAAAATTATTCATAAACCTTTTTCTTCCCAAAACTATTATTTACCATTTAACCCTTAACGGTCGGGGGGGGGGGGGGGGGGTGAACGCCCCCTCATCCGGTTTTTCTATCTCATTTTCTGTGTGTGAAAGATAAAGAGCCCAAACTGCTTGACTTTTTAAGTATGGGTATGACACATAACTGAGAGTTAGAATTTTTTGAATATCTCTATCCTGGCGGGCACAGGATGCCTGCAAACCTGGCAGGGTCATCCAGGTAAAGAGCAAAAATATTTTTTTTTTACTAAAACAAAGCATTTTATCATACCAAAATACTAAAAAATCCTCTAGTAGTACAACCTTATATGAAACACAGGTGTTCAAGTCACTTTCAGGTTCTAGGTATGATCCTGCAGGTCCTGATCCTCCAGGTCTCCAGAAATCTTTAAAAGGCTCCTGTGGCCGCAATTTTTGACTTAGAGACTTCAAATTTTAAACTTAAGCTTTTCTTAGATGTCTACATAACGTATTAAAATTTCATGAAGATCCGCCGCCATTTTCCCGCCGACCGCCGACTGCGGCAGCTGGCAGCTGCAAAGTACAGCTGCGGCCGCTGAAATTTATATTTTGATATTTCTAATGTAAAATTTACATAAAGATAAACATTTTCTGGAATAAAATTTTTCTTCTAGCTTCAAAAATAAGAAAATTACAGCCATTTGAAATTTTTAAGTAAAAAAAGACCTAAAAACAAAGGTTGTTAAATAAAAGGGTGAAGGAAGCGAAAATTGACTTAGACTTATAAAAGGTCTGAAATTCATTATCAAACAGGTGACTTGCACAAAAAAAATTTAGCCCTCTAGCTCTAATAGGAACTGAGATAATAAGGGGGGGCGTTGAACGCCCCCCCCCCCCCCCCGACTGATTAAGGGGCGGCAAGGGGCCCGACTGTAAAGGGTTAAGAAGACAAATTTTGGTCAAGACTGACATATTTTTGTAATGTGTTTCGTCTAAACATACGTCGACATTTTATCCCAAAACAAACTTTCCAGTATGGCTTGGCTTAGAAACCAATTGATATCCGCTGGATTTTAACCTGTTCTCGGCAATAGTGGAAAACCATGTATAGCATAATTTTACAGACAATTTTCCACGAATATTAAAATAAAAAGTCATAGAATTAATGCAAGTTTTGTTAGCCAGGGCATTCACCAAAACCAGTTTTGTTTTAATATCCGCTGAAAGCTGTATATACGATGCAATAAAAACAAGGATGACAACATCCATAAAAGCGAAGCTCAGAAACGATAGGACAAACGAGCATTAACACTTGTAGAGAGTCAGAACTAAATAATCAAAACTTAAATTTATTAAATGTGAACAAATTGAAAGTAATTTGTTGAAAAACTGAATGAATACAGGATAATGTTTAGTGTTTATAGGACTCGATTATAGAAATGCTTTGCTTATAACATTGTACTTTGTTGTCCATGGAATCAGTATTCCAAATGTCAGAACAATCGGATAATTATATCATATAACAACTTGTTGTTAAAAAAGTCAAAAATCGTCATGTTTAAAATGGACGTACGGACATTCTAGTAATGATTATAGAGTTGCTTTCTATATCGTACCTAATTACTATAGGAATCATCATGCAAAGTTTGTAATCGATTGGACAATTCTAACATGCCTAAATTAACGAAAAAAGTTATTCGTTCCGGACGGACGGACGGATTGATCCTAAAAAAATATTACAGCTATTTCTATAAATAAGTAATGAATTCGATAAAATGCCAATTTAAATTTTTTTCTTAAAATCAAAAGCAGACAGTGTAAAAGTCTTAATCAAAAATGTTCCTTGGTGTAACAAAAAACTATTATTTCTTTAGCTTTGAAGAATATTTTTTCTACAGTAAGCACAATTCAGCTTTTATTTGTGCTGATGTAGAAAATTATTTTATTGAACACATTTTTTTTCACTTTTTGCCACTGATTACATTGTAATAAATAACATTTTTTTCTAAAATCAAACATAAATCAAATAAAAAATAATATATTCTTTCTAAATTCTACGTGTCGGTCTGTTTGTATGGATTTTATGAAGCTTCTTGTATTAATCAGGTATAATCTAGCTCTTTAGACAATATTTTTAAAAGATGTTTTAATTATAAATCTATAATACAAACTAGCTTGATGTCTGTCTGTCCGTCAGTCTGTCTGAAGCTTAAGATCTCAGTAACCACTGAACCGATTTTGCTCTACTCTTCAGGGAATATACCTACTTTTTAAGCTATTTTCTTGGGGGTGGGACACCCCCAACACCCCAAGAAAATGAAAAATACCCACCCAAAATTTTTTACTTTTTTAAAAATTCTAAAATACGAAAAAATTAGGTTTATAAAACCTCTTGGGGCACAGCCCCTAGAGGCTAGGGGCGAAGCCGCTAGTAAATCTATAATACAAAGTAGCTTGATGTCTGTCTGTCCGTCCGTCTGTCTGAAGCTTAAGATCTCGGTAACCACTGAACTGATCGGATTCTTTTCTTCAGGGTATATACCTATTGGTTCTGTGGTGGTTTTAAGTTATTTTTTTAGGCGGTGAGACACCCCCAACCCCCCAAAAAAACAGAAAATTCCCCCTATTTTTTTTATTTTAAATAGAAAGTAGTGGGGTTACTTTAGTGGGGGTACTTAATTTTTTTTTAATAGAAAGTAGTGGGGTAACTTAGTGGGGATACTTAATTTTTTTAAATTACCTCTTGGGGCAAAGCCCCTAGAGGCTAGGGGCGAAGCCGCTAGTATTATATATTTGGCTTATCGATTCTTGGAACAATAAGATATATTGTCAAGAGCGTAGCAACTCTTTATCAATATCACAAAGTCTTTTAATTTATAATTGCGATTCCTTGAACGATATGAAACGAATTGGGATCATATGAAGGAAATGAAGTCATTCCTAAAAAGGACAGAAATCCCCTTCCTTAGGTATAGGAAGGCTATTTTCTTTCCTTTTTCTTACAAATTCTCAGTAAGGAAGGTGATTTCTGTCCACTATCTTACAAATTATCACTAAAGGAAGGTGACCTCTGTCCACCATCTTACAAATTCTTCCTAGTTCTTAGAAATTCTTCCTTTTCCTCACTATTACAACCATGTTTAATTAATCTACCTTATTTCACCAAATTCTTCCTTATTCTCAGAAACTCTACCTTAATTACACAAATTCTCCCTTATTCTCAGATAACTTACCTTATTCTAAGAAATTCTTCCTTATTCTTAGAAATTCTACCTTATTCTAAGAAAATCTACCTTATTCTAAGAAATTCTTCCTTGTTCTAAGAAAATCTACCTTATTCTAAGAAATTCTTCCTTATTCTAAGAAAATCTATATT
Organism: Acartia tonsa; assembly: GCF_053477335.1. Classification (NCBI taxonomy): domain Eukaryota; kingdom Metazoa; phylum Arthropoda; class Copepoda; order Calanoida; family Acartiidae; genus Acartia; species Acartia tonsa. The sequence goes on along the minus strand of NC_137261.1, from coordinate 43,125,343 downwards.
ATTCTCCCTAATTCTTTCTTATTCCCCCAAATTCTACCTTATTATAAGAAAATCTACCTTATTCTAAGAAATTCTTCCTTATTCTAAGAAATTCTACCTTATTCTAAGAAAATCTACCTTATTCTAAGAAATTCTTCCTTGTTCTAAATAAATCTACCTTATTCTAAGATATTCTTCCTTATTCTAAGAAAATCTATATTATTCTCCCTAATTCTTTTTTATTCCCCCAAATTCTACCTTATTCTAAGAAAATCTTCCTTATTCTAAGAAAATCTACCTTATTCTAAGAAATTCTTCCTCATTCTAAGAAAATCTACCTAATTCTCCCAAATTCTTCCTTATTCTAAGAAAATCTACCTTATTCTAACAAATTCTTCTTATTCTAAGAAAATCTACCTTATTGTAACAAATTCTTCCTTATTCTAAGAAATTCTACCTTATTCTAAGAAATTCTTGCAAACAATAGCAAAGCAATATATAGGGGTCCCAAACTTAAAAACAAATTTTCAGCACGATCCGACTACCCGTTCTCAAGATACGGTGACCTGGTGTCCTTGGTACCGATGGTAAGATTTGGGAAATGGTTCGAATCCTTAATAAATTTGGCAGTAAAGGCCAAACATATTTTGGCACTTAGTCAAAATTTTAAAGAAAAAATACCCAGGTGAACAAATAATTTTAGTCAAAAATTGAAAAGTGTCAAAATATTTTTGGACTTTGACCAAATTTACTAAGGATTCGAACCATTTCCCAAATCTTACCATCAGTACCAAGGACACCAGGTCACCATATCTTGAGAACGGGTGGTCGGATCGTGCTGAAAATTTGTTTTTGAGTTTGGGACCCCTGTATATTGCTATGCTATGGTTTGCAAGAATTTCTTAGAATAAGGAAGAATTTGTTACAATAAGGTAGAATTTGGGGGAATAAGAAAGAATTAGGGAGAATAATATAGATTTTCTTAGAATAAGGAAGAATATCTTAGAATAAGGTAGATTTATTTAGAACAAGGAAGAATTTCTTAGAATAAGGTAGATTTTCTTAGAATAAGGTAGAATTTCTTAGAATAAGGAAGAATTTCTTAGAATAAGGTAGATTTTCTTATAATAAGGTAGAATTTGGGGGAATAAGAAAGAATTAGGGAGAATAATATAGATTTTCTTAGAATAAGGAAGAATTTCTTAGAATAAGGTAGATTTTCTTAGAACAAGGAAGAATTTCTTAGAATAAGGTAGATTTTCTTAGAATAAGGTAGAATTTCTAAGAATAAGGAAGAATTTCTTAGAATAAGGTAGATTTTCTTAGAATAAGGAAGAATTTCTTAGAATAAGGTAGAATTTCTTAGAATAAGGTAGATTTTCTTAGAATAAGGTAGAATTTCTTAGAATAAGGAAAAATTTCTTAGAATAAGGTAGATTTTCTTAGAATAAGGAAGAATTTGTTAGAATAAGGTAGATTTTCTTAGAATAAGGAAGAATTTCTTAGAATAAGGTAGATTTTCTTAGAATAAGGAAGAATTTGGGAGAATTAGGAAGATTTTCTTAGAATAAGGAAGAATTTCTTAGAATAACGTAGAATTTCCAAGAATAAGGAAGAATTTGGGGGAATAAGGTAGATTTTCTTAGAATAAGGAAGAATTTCTTAGAATAAGGTAGAATTTCTTAGAATAAGGAAGAATTTCTTAGAATAAGGCAGATTTTCTTAGAATAAGGTAGAATTTGGGGGAATAAGAAAGAATTAGGGAGAATAATATAGATTTTCTTAGAATAAGGTAGATTTTCTTTGAACAAGGAAGAATTTCTTAGAATAAGGTAGATTTTCTTAGAATAAGGTAGAATTTCTAAGAATAAGGAAGAATTTCTTAGAATAAGGTAGATTTTCTTAGAATAAGGAAGAATTTCTTAGAATAAGGTAGAATTTCTTAGAATAAGGTAGATTTTCTTAGAATAAGGTAGAATTTCTTAGAATAAGGAAAAATTTCTTAGAATAAGGTAGATTTTCTTAGAATAAGGAAGAATTTGTTAGAATAAGGTAGATTTTCTTAGAATAAGGAAGAATTTGGGAGAATTAGGAAGATTTTCTTAGAATAAGGAAGAATTTCTTAGAATAACGTAGAATTTCCAAGAATAAGGAAGAATTTGGGGGAATAAGGTAGATTTTCTTAGAATAAGGAAGAATTTCTTAGAATAAGGTAGAATTTCCTAGAATAAGGAAGAATTTGGGGGACTAAGGAAGAATTTGGGGGAGTCAGGTAGATTTTCTTAGATTTAGGAAGAATTTCTTAGAATAAGGTAGGTTATCTGAGAATAAGTGAGAATGTGTAAGGAAAAGGTAGACTTTGTTATGAAAAGGTAGAATTTGGAGGAACTAGGTTAATTTTCTTAGAATTAGGAAGATTAAGTGAGATTTAGGGAGGTGATTTTTATTCTCTTTTTCAGATATGTGAGAAAAAGGAGAGTGATTTTTGTCCATATTTCACTTATCTGAGAAAAAGGAAGATGATTTCTGTCCTTTTTGGAATGAAATTTCTGTCCTTTTAAGGAATGACTTCATTTCCTTCATATGATCCAAGATTTACTACTTCGATTCTATAAATATTGGCATACTTGTTTTATACAACATTTGCAGAATATTTCAGTTTAAGAATGATAAGAGTAAATCAGTGTAAAATATGAATACATTACACACACACTCACACACAGACACACACACATATTCTTCTTACACACACACACTTAATCTACTCATGGTTTGTGAATATAATACAATACTGTTCCATTTTCAACCTTTGCTTACATATACCAAAATAAAGTTAAAAGATTAGAGTACAACTAGAAAATGTTCCATTTATAGGGTGTCCAGGAAAAAACTGACTTTACCATTATTATGAGACAATCAAAAGCAGAACATTAAATAAAATGAAGAGATCTTATTGTTGATTTATTTCTTAAATATATATTGTATCCTTCTTTAAACTAATAGGACGTCTCGTTGTCTCTCTGTGTCCTTAAAAGTGAAGCTTCTCATTGGTCCAGGGAAGGCATATTGGAGTAGGGTACCACCACTATCTCAAGAGAAATAAAAAAAATACTCCCAAACCAAAAATATTTGATTTTTATTCTTCTTGAACCAAGAACTGAAAATGGAGGACATTCTCCCCTCCCCTCATCAATCAGCCCCTAGAGGCTTCTAGGCGCAATTATTATATAAAATGGTATTACTTTCTTATTTCCTAAATATTTTATAAACTTTGAAGTCATTTAGGATTATAATTGTTAAAAAGCACAATATTACAATTGTATAAAGTATTCCTCTATTGGTAATATGCCTATTCTATCAAGGTAATATTATCCTCTCTCAAGAATTTTACACACCTGAATTTTAATGCGAAATTTTACATTTTCATGGAATATTTTATAAAATAAAGTATATTATATTATAGTCTAGATATTGCATAAATTACTGTGGATATAAGGTCAGGTAGCGTTTCATTAAGAAGCGCTAAAAATAAATTAATATTTAAGATAAGTTGTTAAGGTGAACTGTCAATAAATCAAATAATGTGACAATGTGAATTCCCTAAGACGGTTATTTTCAATTCAGTGCTTTTACCATCACCTTGACCTTTCCATATATTTTGATTTTTAAAACGATTTCTATCCCTTGCAGGGGATTTTTTCCCTGCAAGCACTAAATTAACAGGATAGAATCTCTATAGGACTCTTCTAACATAAACCTAACATAACATAAACTAAAAGAAGGTATAAAATAATAAAAAAATCTGTACTCCTGCACTTTGAGGGAAACGTTATTCGTTATAAAATTGCAATTAAGATTTTATAGATTGGTGCAAAGAATTGTTTATGCCTCAATTAAACCTCATGGTCTGATTAGATAATGTGGGGTTTGATATTGTCTTCTTTAGGTAAAGTTATTCTTTTAAAGTTTATTACAATCGACTCTAAAAAACTTAGCCCTAAACGCCTCTGGAGGCAAAATTTCTAGGTTAAGTAAGTAATGATTGTTTTCTTTTTACAATTGTTTTGTAGTGTGTCAACGCTTCCACAAATTGATGACTTCTTATGCCCCCTCTATTCGCAAAAATATACCATAACAACTTGATTGAGTGACTGTGTGTTGCTATGGTGAAAAAACAAATGTGCTGTTGTAATAATTTTCAATTTTGATGTTTTTATAATGTCATACATTTTTCAGAAGTGATGGTAACCAACCTGATTTCAGGGAGGGAGGACTTTTATCAAAACTTAATTGGTTGTTCTAAATAAGTAATGTTCTAACTTTTCCACCAATAAATTAAATTTTGTTAGATTTATCCCATTGTTAATTGTCATATCCCTTGAAAATCCCTGTCTTATTTTGTATATCACAGCATGGACTCACCATAATAAATCAAAAGTAGATTTATGAGTTTTATATTTTTATTAACAATTTTCGTTACCAATTGTTTTATCTATAATATGAAATGTTAATCTATTTATCTTTAGAGGTTTAAACAATTTTTAACTGCCAATTTTAAAAGGATTTTGTATCAATTATAAAACTATGCACTTTCAAGCTTTAAAATATGTAGAAAAAGATAGATAGGTGGATTATTTTATAGAAATGCTTATATAACTATTTTTGTATTAAAACAATGACAATAATTTCCATAAGAACTACATTTATAAACACATTGCCAATATCCAAAAAAAAACAGTAACAGTAACCTATAGTACAGATATTATATTACATATTTAATTTGTGTTTCGTACAGACAAACGGACGGATTAAAGCCACTTACTTGTATAAGAGCTGCAGAACTCAAGTATAATTGGGTATTGCCTGAATGTATATAAATAACAATCATTGATAATGCACTTTGATCATATTAAATCAAATATAGAGCGTTCCAACAAAAATTTCAACTTTAATTGCAATTCAGCAAAAATATTTAGAAGTGCAATTACTCTATAACATATATGTAGTTAAGTATAAAAATAGCCTGAAACTACTGCAGGACGACACAACCATTTCAGACTCTTAAGGAGAAATCTTAAGAGAGTTTTTACAAGAGAATAGCCTTAAACCATTCATTAAAAAAATTGATTTTTTAGGCACAATTTAAAATTTTTGTTCAGTCAAGCCAGTACAAAATTGAAATATGTTATGAAATTTGAACAACATTGTAGATGCATCCATAAATGAATTGATTTTGGCTGGTAGCAAAGACTTCAAGTCTAAGAAATGCATTAAACACAGTGTTAAAAAACAACATAATTCAAAAACAAAATTTCAATAATATTAGCGTATATGACTTTAGATTGCTTAAGGTCTTATAAATGAATCAAATATTCCAACTCAAAACTCTTAAAACAAGATTTTGATTTTACAACGTTTTTATATAAGTCCTAGATGTACCCTATTTATAGTATCTAGCAAGGGGACTTTTGACTGTAAATTATACTGGTCCCCAAAGCTTTCTTATCTTTCATTGTTTTAATCTCTGAGTAAGACACAAGGTCTGGAACCGAAAAAAAAAAGAAAATTCATGCTAAATGTAAAGGTTAATAAAATAAAGCTTCAAACTAATAAAATATCCAAATAAATTTGACTGTGGGCACCAACCTCAAAACCTTAACTATCTATCAAAGGCAATTAAATCAATAATTCATCACCTTACCGAGAAATTAATATCTATCTATCTTTCTATCTATCCTATGAAAGGTATATAAATCAATAATTTATTATCCAACTGAGAAATTAATAAAGTATGGCCATAGTCTAATTCTTAAAAATGTATTTAAGCGCTAGAAATTAAAGTTATGTCTACAAATAACACAGCAATAACAATCTAATATTATTTCCAGAATGGCTTCGTAACTAAATAATATAATAGTAACACAAAAAATAATATTACTGTACTCGTAATAAGAAATTGATAAGAATTGTAAATTTGGTTTGAAATTTGAACAGAACTTGATACATTTCAAATTTAAAATTCAAAACTTTTCAAGAACCGAACCTTTAGAAAGCAAGGTCTATTTAAAGTACATACGAAATATTAATTATGTAACTTATACAAGAATAAATAAATCCAAATTTAGAGCAAACCCAATTTAAATTATTCTTAATTATTATTAAAAATATAACCATTTGATAATTACAATTTTTTACTTTTGAACGATGAGGCAGGGTTGGAAAATTGAGTTGTATATTAAACTTATCCTAAAGAATGATAAACAACGATTTTTTATTCATTGATTCCAATAACTTTAACCTACAGAAGGGGTAATTTTGTTTATCTTAATTATGGGTTTACATCAATTTAATGTTCATAGTCTTATCCCATAATTACCCTTTCTGTAGATAACAATTAGTTGTTGAAACGTTTGGACAATCAACTTACTAAACAAACCAATCAAAATTAAATGAAAGTCCCCCAAGTTATAAGCCAACGAATAAGAAACCTTATAAAACTTTGGGGACTAGTTTAAAAAAACAGCCTAATGTTCCCCCCCAACCCCCCTCCCTGGTTTATTTGCATATATTATTTCTACCTAACTATTTATATATTCATAAGAAACAAATAAATATTTGTTATGTGTGAATAATATAATAGATAGATACTAACAAGAAATGAAACATCCATAAGTAATAAGAACAGAAACAAAACAAATATTTGTAACTATCAATTATTTATGGCTGCTTTAATAAATTATGGACTGATTCATAATAAAGATTCTCAATGGTTAGAAAAATCACCCAAAAAGATTTTATAGTCAATACTTATAATATAGTTTTTTAAAAAATAGGTAGATTCTTACTATTGGCTCAAGCAGGTTTCAGTATATTTTTGGTGGGTAGTATTATTAATAGACCAATACCCCCATCCCCCTACCTATGTTTTCTTTATCAATTGAGAAATAGTTGTACAGCATAAGAGATAGACATACATACATAGAAAATCATAGAGTTAATCCTCTAGTTACAATAAAATACGCAACTGATAGATAGATACAAACACAAACATACGCATTAAATAATTTCTTTAGGGTTTAACATAGGTTTGCTTCAGGACACAGTGATAGAACAATTGATGATGAATTATCTCCAATTTTACTAATTTTGGCAATATATCATATACAAAAGAGATATAAATTAGTCTAAACTTTACCAGTGATTAAAATTTGACAGGCAATGTCAATAAATCCCTGTACAATTACATGTACATCAAAACGAATAGCTTAAACCTTCATACACACAATTAAAAGCATGTATAAAATTGTATAAATTTTAAAGGTCTTAATGAACACAGACACCTACATCTAGCTACTTTAGAATATAGGATAAACAAATATGCCAATACTAATCAATACAAAACAATGTAAGAATATGTTTAGAAAAAAATACAAAAGGGATAAATGAAAAAAGAAAAATCTAAATTTTTGTTGTGAAATAAAATGTTTTAATAATGTAATTACGAGGAGCTACACTGAAAAGGAGAACCATATCGGTTCAGACAGATACAGATCATGTTGCTTTTGTATAAGGATGTTACCTCATGTTACCTCGTACGGGCGGGATTACAGTCCAGGACCTTTTTCGACTTGGTGTACTGTCTAGGTCCTGATCCAGCAATCCAGGAGAACTAAGGATGACTGGTACGCACCCTTCTCTGTCCAAACACCCAAGGATATTAGGTTAAGTAACATCCAACAGACAACCAACTCTCTGTGATGCACGACCTTTGTCTGAGAAGTCCCAACTGTGCACGGTAACGAGTTGCGCCTTTTTTGGGCCAAGGCATTCCCCCTACTCTAACTATTTATGTCGCGCATCAGACATAGCAGCAGTAGGAACCATTTTTAACGTCTTTAGTTATGACGCGGTGTCGGCCCGAGATTCGAACCTATCACTTTCCCGACGACGAGCGGATGCGCTACGTGTTGAGCCACGGTCGCGGGTTAATAATATAAGGATGTAAAAGGCTACGGAAACTCCTTGGATATCATAGCAAATTTGTAAAAAAAATTTCATTTTTATGATTCTTATTATGAATCTATTTACATACTCCTTTCTTCATAGAAAAACCACACATTTACATGTTTTCTCTTGCTCTATGTATAAACAAATATCTAAGGGATGCAGGGATAGAATGATAGGTGGAAAATTCTTCTATAGCATTTTAGCATTAACAGTTTCTAACTAACTGGGTAGGTTCATATAACAATGTTGATATTTATCTAAAAGTTGAAATTAAAGAGGTCGACAAGCAAATATTTCGGGTCCAATTTTATCAATTTAGAGTAAAAAATTTATTTTAAAACGAACTAGGTATTAATTTTACTATTTAAATTAGTATATTAGTGGTATGTTATCCTTGTGTTCTGGGTTTGTTGTTGCAATTATCTACCCGTGCGTCTGTCTGTATCTACTCCAGTCTTAATCTAAAGAATATGGTGACAGACACCTAGCAGTTCGAGAATGTACTCAAGTCTAAAAATTATCAGGCCAAGTAAATATTATATTACTTCTTTAAAAAGTTCACTGAATATTTGTTTTTTTTGTAGCTGGACAAAGTGTCTCACAAATCAGCAATGTGACGTCATAAAAATAAGGAAGATGAGAGGAGAAGTGGGAAAAGAAAACCCCTAAAAATACATGGAAAATCCCTCATTTTTATGACGTCACATGGCTGATTTTTGAGACACTTTGTCCTGCTACTGTTTGTTTAGATTCATTTCAGTAAAAATTCTCATTTGTACAAATTCTGACCCTGGACTAACCCGCCATCGTAGAATACTGTACATATTTAATAAGCTTTGATGATGAGTATTGCGGTGTTGTAATTTATTGACCGTTCTAATTATGGATAATTCCGGGTTACTTTTTCCACCATGACCTACAACATTCAAGGTCAATTATTATTGAATGTTTTTTTAAAGCAGGGCTTTTCTAAATTTTGTTAGTTGGTTCGTCCGTCACGGATAACTCTGACCCTCAATTTAAGCATATTATAATTGTCTATGGATTTAAAACTTTGTACGATGATTACAAAAGAAGTTAAATACATTTGGAAAGCAAAGCAAATCTATATTTTTAAAAGCGAAGCTTTTCTATAAATAGGGTCGGTCCATCCGTCCGTCCGTCTGTAATAGATATATTTTTTCGTTAATTTAGGCATGTTAGAATTGTCCTATCGATTTCAAACTTTGCATGGTGATTCCTGTGGTAGTTAGGTACGATTTAGAAAGCGTCTCTAAAATCGTTACTAGAATGTCCGTACGTCCATTTCAAACATGTTGATTTTTAACTTTTTTAACAACAAAATTTGTATCAAATAAAATTATCCGATTGATCTGATTTTTTTATTACTGGTTTCTAGGACAACAAAGTACAATATTATAAGAGAAGCATCTCTATAATCAAGTCCTAAAAATGTAAGTATGTCCATAAACATATCTAGCAGTTTTTCAACAAATTTACTTATAATTTTGCTTCGACTCTTATATATTTATATTCTGATTATTCAGTTCTGACACTATACAAGTGTTAATGTCCGTTTGTCCTACCGTTTCAGTGCTTTGCTTTTATGGATGTTGTCTTCCTTGTTTTATGTTGATTACTAATAAATTAAAACGTAACAACTCAAAATTTAATATTGTATCATCCCCCCTCCCACACCCACACACAACGGATTACAAATTAACACCTCCCTAAATAGTTTTAATAACGTCAGAGTGCAAATTAAAATTTTTATTGAACTTTAATTTAAAATATAAAATTCTTCTTATTCAAATTTTCAATAGAGTACACAAAATTGTAAATTTAAAGAATAATATTATATAAATTTTAGGTTTTTTTAACCCCTAAAGAACAATGTCATTTTTTTGTATGTAAGGTAGAGAGCTGTGACTTCATGACTTTTTAAGTTTAGTAATTATACGTCGGCAAGAGTTGATTTTTTAAGGATGTCTGGTCTGTGTCGGTCGTGGTGTCCGGTCAAAGTCAGTTAGGTGGCACCAAATTTAGAAATTTTTCAAAATAAATCTTAATTTCTACATTATGAGTTTTGTGTATAAGGTAACTAACTAACTTTATTTTTTTTTTTTGTAAATACTTAGATATCAATGAACATCTGAGCAAAGTGATGTTATGACCGTTTGACCGTTCTCTGACCAATTTTATGACCGATTTTTTGTCCAGCTTTTACTGTAGACATATATCATGGATATCGTGACTTCTATTACAGCTAGAGACCTAAAACTTTTTTATGGTAAATCCTTAAGCAATAATAAACGTCTGTGAATAGTAATGTCATGACCGTTTGATTTTCTATTTCCTACCTGTAATTTGCCGTTTTTAAGCTGCCAGCCGCCGAATTTTAACACCAGCCATTTTTTTTATGTAGTCTTTTATTGTGATAAGAAACAGATAAAAATATTAATTGGCGCGCCAACCGCCGTATTAATGCCTTAACCTTATTAATGGCGGTTCCGTTATTTGCCGTTTTTCGGAGATGGTCAGAAAAAGGTATTTTTTTTTGTGGTGAGAAATAATAGTTCCAACTAAATCCTTGGTAATCCTAGCTTTAAAATTGGCCGCTCTACAGCTGTTTTATTATTTAGCGGCTGACCGCTAAAAATCAGCTAATGAGTGATCTGACCGCTATGAAAAAGTAATTTTCTCTAATTTCCCCCGATCTTTAAGGGTTAAAGAAAATATGTTCTGTTTAGTAATGTTTATTATTATCGCTTGTTCAACCGTCTGGCTGTCATCTTTTAGAGACCAAAGCCCCTAGAGGCTAGGGCATTTAAACTGTAAAATTGATTCTTATTTTCCATTTATTTTACTACTAATGAGCTTACTAAAATTCTTTGAAAAATGATTATACAGAAAAAATTGCATAATATCTATATTTATTGCCCCCCTAGTAATACAATTTTAATTCCTAGAAAATTGACTTGGAAAAAAAAGTTTGTGGAAAAATAAAATTCATTCTGGAAACCGATGATCAAGTGTCACTGAATTTTCAAATGGTAAGCATAGATAGATAGATAGTTTAAATTTGAAAAAATAGACAATTATGTTCATTAGACGTGCAAAAAAGACATGTTAGATTCAGTGGACCAGTAGAGTATCATACAGTAAAATAAGATAATCAAATATTTTGAATTATACCCCCCATACCGTACGACAGTCGCGTACGGTATGTATGTGGGTGTCGACACCCCCATTAAAGATTTTGATTAGGAGGGACTACATTATCCCCTTTTCACGCCCCCCTAGTGAATCGCTGTGCACGCGTTAGTTTAGGCAGATATAGTTTTTAATTACTATTACAAGGCATAGAATTTAGGCTCTTTAGTTTGACGATATAACATTACTAGAGTTGGCTCGATATAACTATCTCCCTATTGGCTAGTTTTCTATATGCATATCTATTTCTCAATAAATCTATTTTCCTCACCCGGCATTACTATTTAAACGGAAGTCAATATTTAATAATTTAAATGATCTTAAAAAGATTTTTTAAATTATATTTTTTTCTTTACATTACCATCACCAAAGGGTTTATTATATGATTACAATTTTAGTTTAATATTTGAACACACAAAGTGTCGCCACAATCGAATTCTTTTAAAACAGAGTTTTCTTAAATTAGTTATATTATAAATTTAAATTTTCTTTTTTATGATTAGAAATTAAATACTTCATTATAATGTAAATAGCAACATGGAATGAAAAAAATGAATTTATTTTTAATAAAGTAAAATAATGGGTCTTATCGTTCTGGGCAATGAGAGTTTATTATGGATTATTGGAGCACTATGAGTTTTCAACGAATATTCCTTGGAGAACTTGAGCTCATTTATAGACATTTATTTCCTATATAGATCTGACATGGAAGTAATTAAGCAGGCCGTTTTGAACATGTTAAAAATTGGAAGATTTCATTAAATAAAAGTTATCGCAAATATACTTAGTAAATATGTATAAGGGTTAATTAAGTTATGATGAAATAAACCTTTGTACAATAATTTTATGATTTATAAAGTTGGCATAAAAACTATAACAAGTCTTTCATTTTGTTTATTTCAATTGGGATTTTAGATACCAAGAATTAGAAATTCTTGCATTAATAGATAAATAATAACATATCAAACCCTTTACTAAGGTCAATTTGACTTAAATTAAACAATAACTTCATGTATAATTCGATACTTGTCTTTTACGTATTTTTGTCTGAACCCATAAGGCTTTGCTTTTTTTGCAATATACATACTGGTCATATAATGGTTTGACAAAATAAAAGAACATAGTTGAATAGATAGATACTTTTAGTTTAAGAAGTTTGTTTTTGACGATGTAGTGATTGTCAGATTGTCATTGCATTAGCACAAAACTTTAAAAACATTTCCTTATGAGTAGCGCACCTTTTCTATTATCATTATCTAATGTATGGCAGTTAATTTCTTGTTGCTTATAACTGTTAGCTTGTCATTATAATGGCTAAAACATTGAATACATTTTATTTTAGCAGCGATGCTACCTTATGATTAGATTATTTTGTCAAATTGTTATTCCACCACTGCATTTTAACATGACGTTTAGTACATATGATTTTTAATAGAGCTACAAAAAATGTATGTCTCTCTGACTGTCATATATGTTATCTTAAAAAGCTTCCATATTAACATTTATTTTAAAATTATATAGTGTTTTCGTTGTGTTTAATACTATACTTTCCATATTAAGTTTTTTATTTAACATGTATTGCTGTAAAACTTTTAGACGTAATTAACATTGTTAAAATTTATATCACCGTTAAATACAACGATACTAATGCGACTAGGCCGTTTTCCAAATAATGAAGCTTATCTATATTTTACTTTGTCAGTCTGGCATTTCGTAACACTTCAAGATAAAATTTTTTTTGTGAATATTCCTTTTACCAATGAGCATAAAGTAAATAATCCATTGGTTCATTGGTGTGCTGGTCATGATACAAAAGACTTAAAACTAACATTGTCTTTTTGTACATCCATGATTTATTTGTTCTTTGCTATATGGATTTTATCATCCCTATTTCTCTTTTAAGTTGAGGAAAACTGAAATATATATATTTGTAGGTATTGTACTAAAATCATACCAACTGTATTGTTCAATCATTCATAAAGGAATTGGTAAAAAAGTAAATAAATCAGCTGAATATTTTTAAAGCAACCAAGAGATATTCTAAAAAACCTACCATAAATTTACATACAAACCCTGATATTTTCCTTATTTTTAGTAAATTTGTTAAATATTTTTACTGTGTGTTATTTTGTGGTAAAAAATGTTCTAGGATAGGAAAAGTCAAACGAATCTACAACCCCTAAATCCTTTTTTAGTACTTTTACTCTCATATTATCTTTTTAAGCATATTTTTATGACATCACACATGACACTTTCTATCTCCAAAAATGTTGTGTTAATAAAAGTTTATCGTCCTTTGTCCTATCCCTTTATCCCCGGATGTTGTTTGAATGGTTTTCCTGATTGAGTAAAATTGTTCAGCTTTGGTAGAGTAGATGATTCTTTTGACACCAGGGCAAAAATCTGGGTTACAACTGCAGTACCAGTTGCAATTCATACCAGGGATCAAAGGGTTAAGATAAGGGCCGATAAATTGATGTAAATCCATTATGATGATACAAAAAAATTACCACAAAAGTTTTAAGCTAACGAAGAAGAAAACTTTATTATAGAACTTTGAGGACAAGAGTAATAAACAGCCCATTGTACCCGCTCTTTTTGAATGTATACATAAAACAAGAGAGATTTTTTATATTTAGTTAGATAGATAGATACAAAGAAATAATTATAGAATGACATATTGACTTTAAAACAGATCTTAAATTTCTATTAATCTAGATTTACTGCATTAGCAATTGCAATTTTGGGTTAAAGCATTTCCAATACGCAAAATATTTATGTTGCGAACCTGAAATAGCAGCAGTAGGAATTATTTTAATTAGTTTTGTTACGGAGCTCGACCATAATTCCTATCGTCTTCCCGAAAAAGCGTATACGCCACAGTCGTGGGTTTGATAGATAGAATAAGACATATACTACAGGAATGTATTGTTCTTTCTGTACAACATTTAATTGTTCTTTTTATGAAAGATATTAGCTTTTATTGTTGAACTGCCTATGTACATAACTGTCCCTATTATTATTTGTTATTATTTAGTGTCCTTTTTTGAATATACGATATTGATAAATTACAGCTTAGTGTATTTATTGATATTTAATAAAACTAATTTATAACACTGTTATTGGAACCAAAATAAACACTTAAAAATAAGTGAAGTTTTTTGTAGCATAGCTATTCTTTAACTAAGGTCGCTCATTGTTGACGTATAATATGTGTTTGTGTCTGTCTGTATGTATGTCTAATCATAAACTCCACGGGAGGGGGTTAAGAAGTATTTACTCAAACATAGCAATCCCTCATTTTACCCACGTCAAAATTTTAATAAAAATGCATTAGAAATAGATAACCCTCCTTAAAACCTTTGAAACCCCTTATTTTAACCAACTCTAAATAAAAGCTTAGGCGTCCCTATCTTTGTGTTTGTCTGTACTTCTGTAATGTAGACGGGTTCCAGATTTATAGTTTCTTTACTTCAATTCCTTTAACTTACCATTCCCTTGGAATTATCTTTTCTTCTTTTCTTCTCTTAACTTACCCTTAAAAATACTTCCAAATAAAAAGGGCAAAAATCGAGAAATAACAGTTGTTAATTTAAAGAATAAAATCTAGAAAAATACTAAATCTAAGATTGAAATATCCAAACCTGATAGTAATCTTTGGATTGCTTTTTCATCATAAAACATCAAACTTTTTATACTTCATAATACAAATGGTATAAAAGATTTCCCCCCTCATGTTTTAACAAGGATGACAGCTCCCAAAAGTAAAACCTCGTCAGATTAAAGAAAAACATATATTATTGTTAAAAATACCGGAGGCAAGTTCTATTCTTTAGGACGTTATCATAAAGATACTTTTTATTATTTAACGTTTTAAACTTCCTAAAATGTTTAAAATATACATTTTCTAATATAAAAAATAGACTTGCAATATTTTTAAAAATCATACTTACATCATGATGGTAAGCTTTACTTAAGGTATACAATCAATAGATAGTTATACCTTTAAGGTGTATATTTAACAGATAGTTTTAGCTTAATACGTCTAAATGAACAGGAAACTAATAATAAAATGATTTTTAAAGCCTCATCAGTATTTCGTAACGTGGTCTTTTAGAAGCCTCGCCGTGAGCGGAGCGTCATAAATAAGCCATATAATAAAGAAATCGTCAGTGCATTAGATAAAAAATAAGACACTCCAAATAAAGCGTCAGCCATCCTCTAGCCGTTGCTTAAAATATAATATGAGCCAACCGCAGCCACTCTCAGCCAAACTCAGTATAATGCACTATTAGCAAAATCCGCAAAATTTAAGTTTCTTTGCAGCCGCGTGGCTACCGAGTCCTGAGAATTAAACCACTATAATCCTCGGATTAAACATTTCGTCATAAAACATCAAACGAACTAAATTTAAGATTTTTTCTTTTTATATTCTTCATTTTATATGATAATAAAAGTTGGAATTTTTAAACAATTCATATCAAATTGGGAAGACACTGTTTGTCTGTCTAAAAGTTTATTTTATCAATTCAAAAAGTATAAAGTTTAGATTTTCATGTTAATAGGTGTTTTTACTGAAACCTATTCCTTGACCACCAAAACCTTTATATTTAAAAAAAATGTTTCTATCCCTTTTAGGATTTCTAACAGTTTGGAAACATATGCCTTTGGGAAACTACTCTTAGAAAACTCTACTAACCTAACATACTCTGAAACAAACATAAAACCCTGATTCTTTTTAAAAGTTTGTCTATGGTAATAATGCATATGCTATATAAAGAAAACCAACACGAAATTTAATTTAATAATATTGTTTTTGTATATTAATTGATTTATAAACAATACCTTTCAAATCAAATCTTCTTTAAAAAGAAAATTAAACCATAAGTTTAATGAATTAAATGTAATACCATACTTTAAAATTGTTATTTTCTTGCTTCCTATAGACATAATTTTCCTTTGATACAATTTCTTTACTATATATCAAAACATCCATTTTGTAAATTGTTTTTTTTTGGTTTCGTAAAATCATAAAAAAATAAATCAATCAAAATTATTATAAAAGTACTTTAGTTGTATTTTGATTAATTTAGACCTAGAATTTAAGTTTTGATATATTTTTTGATAGCTAATATACATAGATGTTATTTTCATCCTATTATACAAAGATTTATTTGGCTGTAGCTAAAGATTTCAATAACTACTGAACCGACTGCGTTCTCCATTTTTTGGAAGCTTCTTAAAGGTACCGTGATGGTTTGAGGCTATTTATTTGTAGATTTAGGTCTTTATATGGTTATAGGATGATTATTATTCCCTACCCTTTTAAATAAAGAGCTTCCAGATACTAGAGGCGCTGCCGCTAGTCACATTTATAGCAATACTATATAAACCTCTATAACATCTTTTTGGACTAATTTCAAAATCATTCAAAACACAAGAATTGTCACTTAGAACATCACTTTTTATTTTACAATTTTTGTCACAAAACTGAAAATGATTATAGTACGGTACACTACATTTCTTGGTATTATTGGTTTACTGGTTGCTCACTATTTTAAAACCAGAGCCATATCCCCCCCCCTTCTTTAATTTCCCTTTCTCTCTCTCTTCCTTTCCTTTTACCTCTCTCTTTCTCTTGTGGTGTGTGTGTGTCGGCTCCGATGAGAATGTGCGTGTGTGTGTGTTCTCTCGGAGTGTTACTCTTGCGTATACCGTTCACAAAAGTTTGCCTCAAGCCACACTCAACCCTCATCAGTATGCCTATCCATCCAGATATCTATCTATCTACCCTGGCAATCTTTCTATCCATCCACTAGGTGCCTGCTTAACCATGCAAAATACCCTGTTTCGTTCCAGGGGTTTTAAATTTTGTAATTTCCTTTTTTTGGCAAAAAAAGTTGGGAAGGCATACAATATACATTGTTTTTTTGCGTTACTTTTTTTTACTTTAATAAATGTGTAAAAACTGTATGACTACATCTTTGGATTGATATGATTGGGTTGAAAAACGGACATTTCAATTACAGACGGCTAATAGAAATTGACATAGTGAACGATCATCCGACTCAAAAGGTCCCCACATTACATGCACAATTAGGACTTGCCATTAATTGGTAGGTTGTCTGTAATATTTAGGATGTTAATGACAGGTAACATGATAATGTTTTAAATTGTATAATTGACTTTTTGTATGTTAAAATTATCCTATTCATCTTAATTTTGTAATATTGAAATCTAGGTAAACAAGGTACAATATTTTACGCGAAGCATCTCTATAACCAAGTCCTAAAATGTAAGTATGTCCTTAAACAGAATCCTGTATTTACGCAATGTTGCAGCTAGTTTATTTACAATTTTGTTCATACCTTGAAATTCTTATTCGCTTATCAAATTTTGATACTCTACAAAGGTTCATGTTCGTTTGTTCTTCCTTTTAAATACAGAGCTTCGCTTTTGGTATTTAAAATAACTTCTGAAAATATGCCTGTTTATACCACATTATCTTATACATACTTTAGCTCAAAACAATGGGCTCATTTTAAAAACTCCTCAGAGGTTTCAAACTATTATTAGCTAAGCTTTTAATCAGAAAATTGAAAAGTTTGTTTATTATCTTTGCAGATAAATGTAAATTTTTCGTCCGTTGTCTTATTCCCTAAGATATCTTGTTAAAAACTAACCTATTGAGTGGCTTTGGTTTTAAATAAATATCCTGACTTAATAATTTCTTGCAGATTCATTTACAATTTTTCTTCCATAAACTTAAATTCAAAACAACACAGGGAGGAGGGGATAGCACAATTGACGATAAATTAACTTTACCCCAATGTTATTATACAAAGTACTCACTTTGGGAACATGTAAATATATGGAGGAAGAAAGGGTGTGTGAATTAACCCCCTATCCCTGGAAACAACCGCATTTATTTTGTTTCTTTTGTACTCTGGTCAAAAATGTAATTATTTCTATTTTCTGGAGTAGCTACTATTTAAGTATCCTTAATTGTAAAGTAGTAAGTTGTTTCTTGTATTGGTCTATTAAAATCATAAACTGCTGGACCAATTAAACCCTTAAATTAGCATAAAACGACCAAATGTTTTTTTTTCTTTACAAAAAAATAATGAGTTACCTGCATGGACGTCCATGGGTCGGAATAAACCGGTATTTATCACCCCTCCCCAAAAACGAATTTTTTCAAATAAGTTAGATTTTAGTTTCCCCCCCCCCCCCCATTCCATTAAGAATTGAGACTCAAATTTTATGGAGCCACAGCGAAGTGACCTTATTCTGTTGCCAAAAAAGCACTAATAATTTTTCCATGTTGGATCTTTCTAATGGCTTGCTTCTCCGGCCTTCTAGATTCTTTGCCGTCGATATCATATCTGATTCCACCGATTCCTCTAGTCCTGCTGGGAAAGGAGCCATTTTTACCAACTTATTTTGACAATATATCTTCGCCTATCTTCATAACCAGTAAGTCAATAAAACTATTGACAGAGTTTTTTAATTACTTAAAAATTATAATTTTATTATAAACATTCTAAACATTTGTTATTTTTACTGATAATACCTTATTTACTTTAAAAATGCTAGTTTGTCATTGCTTGGTATAGTTATTGTCCTTGTTTTATAAACAATTTAAGTTTAGCTTGACCATTGAGCCAAATGAAATGGCATAATTGTGTAAATAGGATTGTCTAAAGTCATTTATTCACGTAATAATCACATTTCGAGGATAGCTTTTGTTTTACTTTAAATATAATGTGATTTTATTACATAGAAAGGACTTTAAACCCAGGTCCAAATATATTTGTCTCGAGTCAAATGTTAATACTTTAGATAAGCTTATTTTTACACATTGCCATAGAGGAGAACAGCTAAAGATAAAGAAATTTCAGATCAATTATCTAAAATATCCCTTATTTCATTTCCTGTTAAAAAAGGGTGGTTTAAGATGAACCTACAGATATGTTTTGATTTACCTTACTTGATATTAAAATACCCGGCCTCCTAATTATAAGCATGTTGAAACTAAATCAATGAAAAAGTCTAAAAACTAATAAGAGATATTATTCTAATTATCTACATGTTACATGTACTATAATTCAAACGTTTGGAACATTTTGGATGTTTTCATCCTTGTTCATATAATTTACTTACTGTTTCATTGTTTGTTTTTTTTGAAAATTAGAAAAAAATAAGTTTTGGAACAATAAAATCTGCCAATCTTATTTGGGTATATTTTATACAATTTGACTAAATAAAAGCATTTGATACTTTACTTTTATAAACTTTTAAGCTATTTTTCAATCTTACTTTCTGTGAAAACTAATTCTGAACTTAAAATACTCCAACCATCTATCTATCTATCTACCTACCCTGGTATTTATTTAAACTATTTGAAAACTTGAAATTGCAAATATACCTACAGTTTACTTATCTATCTATCTAACTACCCCCACACTGTGTTTCTTGAATAAAAAAGTCCATCCAATAGAAAACTACAGTATAGGATCATATTCTGTCAGTATAGAATTACATGTTTTAATTTGCCAATCTTCAACAAAATTTTGTGAAACATATTAATTCATTTGTTATCAATTCTCTTACTACAATTATTTAATTACTTTATTCTTATACTAGCGGCTACGTCTCTAAAGGCATCTAGTGGAACTTAAAATCAGGGGCGTGCAAGCTTTTTATTTTGGGGGGGGTAAAATTTTTTTAAGGGGGGGGGTAAATCGTTTTTGGGGGGGGGTAAAATGGTGCGCGAAGCGCGCCGCAAATTTTTTTTACCCCCCCCAAAATTTTTACCCCGGGGGTAAAATTTGCTTGGGGGGGGTAATTTAAATTTTATTAAATATATAGTATTAAAAATGCGCGCGAAGCGCGCAAAAATTTTATTTATTAATGATTTTTTATTTTGGGGGGGGTATTTACCACCCCAAAATTGTTTGGGGGGGGGTAAATACCCCCTCCTAAATGGTTGGGGGTGCCTACGGCACCCCCAGGGTAGGGGTAAATTTTAAATGGGGGGAGTAAAATGAAAAAAAATTTGGGGGTGCCTACGGCACTCCCAAAATCGTTTGGGGGGGGTAATCGCCCCATTACCCCCCCCCCTTGGACGCCTATGCTTAAAATGTAATTCTTTATTACAAATATTTAATTTGAGAAATAGTTTATGTTGCGTTCAAGTCTCTACGTAAAAGCGGAAATATTTTTGTTTTTGTTTTTTTGAGATTTCTCTTGGGAGGGAAGTGGTACCTTCCCCCAAAATAGTTATAAGCCTTCCCGGGACCTATAAGAAGCTACCCTGTTAAGGAGAACCCGATTAGTTCAGCGGTTCAGCTAGATCTTTCGGTACAAACATACAAACAGACAGACATCCGGTTATTTTATTATAAGGATATCTAGTTCCGTATGCCCTATACATCTATCTATCTATCTATATATCCCAGTGCCTAGCTATCTATCTAACTACTATGGTATTTATTTGAAGTATTTGTAAAGTTAAAGTTGCATCCGTCCAAACTTTTAAGTTTAGGAAATTTAATTACCCAGTCTTACATCATAATAACAACATTTTCATGTTATCTATCTATCTATCTATCTATCTATCCATCTATCTATCTATCTATCTATCTATCTATCTATCTATCTATCTATCTATCTATCTATCTATCTATCTATCTATCTATCTATCTATCTATCTATCTATCTATCTATCTATCTATCTATCTATCTATCTATCTATCTATCTATCTATCTATCTATCTATCTATCTATCTATCTATCTATCTATCTATCTATCTATCTATCTATCTATCTATCTATCTATCTATCTATCTATCTATCTATCTATCTATCTATCTATCTATCTATCTATCTATCTATCTATCTATCTATCTATCTATCTATCTATCTATCTATCTATCTATCTATCTATCTATCTATCTATCTATCTATCTATCTATCTATCTATCTATCTATCTATCTATCTATCTATCTATCTATCTATCTATCTATCTATCTATCTATCTATCTATCTATCTATCTATCTATCTATCTATCTATCTATCTATCTATCTATCTATCTATCTATCTATCTATCTATTTATCTATCTATCTATCTATCTTTCTATCTATCTATCTATCTATATATATATATATGTATATCTTGTATAATCTTGTAATTGTTACTTTTACATTTTCTTTTTATTTTCATATACAAAAATAGTTGACCCATATATTTGAAATTTCTTAAAAGTATAAGATAAAATTGTTTAGTTGTATACAGGTTTCGGTAACCGCAGATGGAAGCAAATGCTGTGTTTGTGAATAGTGAGTTAGTCGCCACTTCACCGTATCTTGACTAGCAAATCTGGTTGTCGTTGGTTCTAATCTAGTATGTAAAAAATACATAAAGCTGCTACTATAATAATGTGAATAACAAAAGTAAAGGGTAAATAAATAAGTTCAAATTGGCGCTACTCGTTACTTTGCACGGTTAGGTTTTCTGGGAAAAAGGTCGTACATTTAACAAAAGGGTAAATTCAATGTATTGTTTGTCCGCATTAATAAGGGAATTGGGACGTCCTATAAATGCCTGGCTCTACGTTTTTATATTAAGGTGTAATCATCATGAATCCATCTGATTTACCTTTAAAAGTCCTTAATTATGAAAAAAATCAGCCACAGCTGCCAGCAGTCCAAAATATTAGCAGCTGCCGTATCCTCTTGTTGTATACATATAAAAAGTTGATAATAAATAAGTTTCTTAAATTGTACCGCAGTGTACTACTTATACTACTTAAAGTAACAAGGATGACAACATCCATAAGAGCGAAGCTCATAACTTAAGAAGGACAAATGAACATTGACATACATAACGTGACTGCACTTTTAGGTTATTAAAGAAATAGAATATTATTTTAAAGGATCTCACTAACCGCTGAACCGATAAAGGTCTTCATTACAGTGAAGCTTCTTATGGGTCCAAGGAAGGTTTTAAACTTTTTTTTGAGGAGGGTACCTAAACCCTCCAATATAAATCACCTCTTTATTATTTTTGCTTGTTAAATTGAAAATGGGGGGTGGTCAGCATTCCTCCCCCTCCCCACTCAAGTACCCCTAGAGGCCTCTAGGGACGTATCCGTTAGTTTGATTGTAAAGTCTACTGTTACTAAAACTTTACAATACCAAATTTTGATTGTATATGAATATCTGTATTTCAGTTTGGTACTTTTGGCTTGATTTAAATATTTTAACGTGTTAATGCTGCGCAATTTATAAGATAATTGTTCTTGTTTTTATTATTTTATGGTATTGTAGATTTAATTTTATAGCAATGTTGATGTATTTACTGAAATTTGATGAAATAAGTAAAAACTAGAATATATAATTCTTTTAGGACTATAGAGATATGACATTAAAAAATAAATTAATCATCACTAAAGTTTTTATATATTCTGCCTTTTTTAAAGCCTTTTCTTACTAATAATAATTTTATTACTTTCCCCCAATCGGTCTGCCATTTGTTACTTTATAAAAATTTTAGATAGGAGATTGGATGAGGAATTGGTTAAATTCTGATTAGGTTGTTTACCAATAATTTTATTATAAAGATGGGGTAAAGTTGTTGATGATAAATGAAAATAACATTAATTTATCACCCATTATTCTATCCCTATATCTTTGGAGTTCTTACATTATAATAAACAAGGGAAAAGAAATTTGTTTATTTAAAATTCATGCATGAAGTGATAAGTATATGGATTTAATTTTAGATAATATAATGATTAGTAATGTTATTAGGGTATGTCTGTCCATCAATTTATCCATATATTGCAATGTAAGCCCGGTAGAGTTTGTAATTTTCAAAATATATTTGTTTACACTATATTTAATTCTTTTTGAAGGATTAGAAATGCAAAGACATATTTTTTAACTCTTATTTTTTAACATTTTAACTGGAACTCATGATCTATTTAATAGTAAAAAAATTGCATTCCATAAATAGAATGTAAAAAAAATGAATTATGTTTATAATATATTCAATTCTCGTATATTTTCTTATTTGCGGCACTTCTTTTAAAACTATTGTCCTTGTTTTTAGAAGCACTGCTTCTCTGTAACTTGATTGTGTCTTTCTAAAATGCTCTTTTTATGATCAAGCCATGAGCTATACTAATATAACCAAAGGCAATACTGAAACTGAATGTGTTACTCTGGACTTAGAGTATTTTAAACGGTACCTACTGTTGCGCTGCCTGGCGTCAAATACTAATTCTAGTGTAGAAGGAATAAATTGGCCCTTAAACATTACAATAGGATTTCCAGAATATATCGTTGACTCTAAAGATTAGTTGTCTATTGGATTTTACCTAACATCATATAGTTGAATCATTAGTGAGCTGTTCTTACTATGCAATGCTTAACCCCTGTGGGGGGGGGGAGAGATTTACCTGCTAAGCTCCAACCCTGTGGGTCTATTCATAACGACATAACCTAACCTGGCCAAAGGTAACAAGAAAGAAACTAAAAACTAAACTTCCTCCCTTATTTTTAATATAAATTTAATATTTAAATAAAGGGGGGAGTTAAGGGTCAGAGCTAAACAATGTACTTTGCATGCAAGCGTCCAATAATTTACTTATCCTATTTCCTCTGTTAAAAGCCTGGAATGAATAAAGTGGATTACGTCAGGACCCATTAAAACAACCATAAAACATGGAGAATATAGATAAACAGATAGAAAGATAAATAGAAAGATGGAAAATGTATAGATAGATAAAAAGATAGGTATATGCAATAAATTATAACCAATTAAAACAACCATAAAAATTAATTTCAAAAAGAATAAAAAATAGTGGGTATACATTAGGGCGGGTTCATATCGGAATTAGACAAAGAGGGGATATGCAACAGATAAAATTAACCTTTAAAACATTTCTGGCCAAAAAAGAATTTTAAAACATTGAGTTTTAGAACGCGACCACTAAAAAATATATTTGATTACTTATTAATATGCAAAGACGACATTGAATTTTTTTTTAAAATCAAAACTATGGCTTCATGGTGCTCCCTAGAAAGGCCTTGAGGAGCTGAATCAGGAATTTTTGTTCGTTTCAAAACATCTCGTTCCTAGCCTTAGAAATCACTAAAAAAACACATTTTTTAAAGGTTTATTGAGAATTGTCCAATTTGAAGAGGTTTTTTAGATTTTCTCAGGATAGGAACGAGATTTTTTGAAACGGTCAAAAGTTCCTGATTCTACTCCTCAATGCCCTTCCTGGGAGCACCATGAAGCCATAGTTTTGATTCAATAATTTTTTGACTCCCATTTATAAATAGCTATACAATTGAATGTCTGGTCGTCAGCAGTTTTAAGACTTAGGATAAATTTTAAATTATCCAGAGGTGTATTATACTCATACAAATCATTTGCAGATCCCCGCTTTGGCTTCATAAAAAAATGTCCAAAATCGACCCACCCTAATATACATATACATATAGATTGTTAGATAGATAGATAAACTATGTATAAATATGTTTAAAAATTAAATGATCCATTAAAAAAACCATGATACATGGCGAATATAGATAAAGATATGGATAGGTACATAGATCTTAAGATAATAAAAATGAAAAATATAGATAGTTAAAAAGATAAATAAATAAACAGACAAATAGATGAAAAAAGAAAAGACAATATAAAACAATCACAAAATACTATGATTTTTTAAATTTTTGTGGAATTTTAAACCAGTAAATTTCACTTGCTCAAGTTTTTTTCACAACACATACTGCATTTTCCAAGAATAAACTCTCTAACTCAATCCATTCACATTCATGGCTAATTTCAATCCATCCCCACCCCCTCCTTCAAATCAGCAAAAAAGTATGTCCTTCAACAGTATCAATTGGAAATTTAAATTTTCTGTTATGAAATTTCAATGACTTATGTCGACTATTTTGAATGTTATCCAGAAGGTCATAACTGACATGTTATAGACAATAACATAAAGTTTAGATGACAACAAATAAAACTTAAAGTGTTCGTGGCTAATATATTAAAGATATAGTATTATTGAAATATTCATTATTTTATTAAAGCCATAACGTTAATGTAAATATCGTTAGAAAGATTACTTTTAGATTTATGTTTAGTTACAACCTTATTTTATTTAAGACATACAGTCAACTTAAAACATTACAGTGCGATTATGTGTCAACATAATGAATCAAGCTCAACAGGGAATTCTCAATAAATGTAAGCAAATGTCTAAACTTTTACCAGTGATAAAAACGGCAATAAAGTTGACAGAATTCTAAATTGTTTTGTCTAGAGTACCATTAATATTACCCAGCTACACGGTGGATTAAATACTCAACAATTCGGAATTTTATAAAAAGTATTTATTAAAATCAAGTAGGTAAACTGTGAGGAAATATTTAAGTTTTTCGAGTGTTTTATGCAATCAAACTTTTTATAGAAAATGTTCTTAAATTCTATTAGACTAAAATATATAAAAAGCTATGATATATTTGCCCTTTGATATTTCTTAGGTACAATTCAATTAATTGGAGAATTTAAATACTTTTGATTTTACAAGACAAAACTATGAAGAGAAAATCTCCTGTATTATTGAGTTTTTGGAGTTTCATGAATAAGAACCTTTTAAAATTTTTTTTCTAGAACATCTTTAAGTTTTTATTATATAGCTGAGAAAAAAAGTCATAATGTTTTGCAATTTTTCATTAAAAATTCTATCAACTTATCACTGTGTAGGACTGAACATAAAGAATAAAATAAAGCAGGAATTTTGTTAAAAGAGGAAGAAACTGAAAATGTTTAAGCAATAATTTTAACAAGAAAAAATAGCGCAGCAAAAAGTGTTTTTTATTTTAATAGATTTAACGTTGTGACACATTTAATAAAATTAGCTGCAACGCCCCAAGCTTCCAGGAGTTCTATATTTGAAGTGGCAGATAGGGCCGGGTTAGAAAAAGTTAAAATCCTTCCCAAGACTTAAATATGAATATAAAATATCCTAGAACCATCATAATTCCTATGTGAAGCTTATATTAAAAAGCGAAGTAAAGCTTAGGTCAAGGCAAGAATTTCTTTGTTGGTACCTGTTTCCTTCCAAATAATTCACCCATGGAAAAAATATTTCCTCTTCCCCCCCCCCTAATTTTTTTTTTTTAACTAAAATATAATGGTCAACCACAACCAACAAACTGAATTTAAAATGAATTTGCCTTTATTTAGGTATTGTTTGTAAAAACATCAGGAAAAGAAAATAACAGCGAATAAATAAAGCTCCAAATTCAATGTCAGGGAGTGACAGGGAGGAGGGAATGGACAATGGCGTCGAAAATTATCTTCGTCCCCTTCAGCCCCCCTTTTAATCATAAAGTAAGAAATCAGAAAAAAACCAGGGAAAGTGTAACTTAACATCATTTATCCTATCCCTGTTGGGAGAGGGGAAAAATGAATAAACCAGACGGTTAGGTAAATACTGGCTTTTTTTACTTGCAAGTGTATTCTATACAGTTTAGGTTCAATATCAATTTATTATCAGTAATGTCGGTGATCTTAAGACAGAGTACATCTCCAAATGCAAAAATATGGGTCGAAAAGTTTTCTCACTAATAAAATGATATGTTTCTGAACCTAATGGACCAGTTTAATGTACAGCATTAATTTTTGTTTGTTAAAAAAGCACAAAATATTTTCATGTGACGAACGCGTCGGTTCTTGTTTTGTAAAAAGTTTGTATAACAGATAATCAAAAATTACTTTAGTAATTATTATAAATCCGGAAATACCTCTACTGTTATACAAAATTATAATTAGGTTGATAATATTTATAAAATAGACGGGTTAAAACAATAAAGTTAATAAATTTATTGAAATAATTAAAACGAAGAGTTAAAAACGACAATGAATTAGAATTTGATAAGATAGTTATATTTCGTCCTTTGACATATTATTGGATATATTATAACTAGGACCTTACACCAGATTTTCATGTTCTCTAATTAAGTGAAACTCGCAGTACGCTAAAATTACCCCCCCCCCCCTGCCACCTCCTTTACCCCATCCCCTCCCCTCCTAGTGGAAAAACAAAATGACAAACAAATAAGTTTCATGTAAGAAAACTAAAAAAACGACAATTTTCCCATGTCATAATATCAACGTATATTCCACATTCATTGTCATATCACTGTTTATCTTCAAAATGTAAAATGTAGATACAACACTAAAGAAAGTTGATAAGAAACTATACAAATGTCCTCATATGAAATACACAAGATTTTTAGAGCAAAAACATTTTATATCATAATATAAGAAGTTTAGGTAGAGTACTCAACAAGCAAAAACATTTGTACAGCATATTTTTAAGAAAAGGCTTTCATATCATATTTAAAAAGAAGAAAGATACGATGTTGAAAATAACAGAAAAAACAGGAATTGAATAAAAAAGTAGCCTTGCTTCTTCAGGATGTACATGAAATCTAACTGAAGCAAATTTTATTAAAAAGGTAAAGAAAAGTTAGAAACATATTTAATATTATGTTATATAAATTTACCAGGGATGAGAGGATATTATCAGTTGCATTAATTTTAAAGATCTTCAGGGAAAAGACAATAAATAAATAATAACAACTATTTTAGGTTAGGTTAGGTTTTAGGCTAGGGAGCCGAGCGCTGCGGCTAGGCAGGCAAGGGGGCCGAGCGCTGCGGCTAGGCAGGCTAGGGATCCGAGCGCTGCGGCTAGAGTTCGATATGTTGCCCCCCAACGACAACTGAAAAACACGTATAGGTTTCGTGATTTTTTTTCCGAATTTATTTCATTATTGGTAGAAGCTGCCTTAATATATGACCTTATAAATCGATTTTACGTATTTTCATTCAGATTTTTGCTTCACTACTTCAGGATTTTGTCGTCATTGTTTAAATTCATACGAATTATGATGAAGGAAAAATATATCTTGTATTGTAATATCCCAGTATTCCATGAAAATTACATTTATTATTAATGATATTAATCACATTTTCTTACAAGTTATGCATTTTTGTATAATTCTGTACAAGCTTAGACCCTGTTAATCAAGGAGGTGTTGATTTGACATATCCTACTTACTCTGCATCAAGAGTCATATAGCATCTTATAGCAACTTTCAAATTATATGTCTTTTTTAGTTTAGACAAATTTTATAAATTTCTTTTTTTTATGAAGAAAAATTACTATTAGATTAATTGTATTTTAAAATATAAATCAAAGATAGATAAACTTCTGCATGTGTTTTTATATAGATACCAAGGTTCTGAAATGAAGTTTGAAGAAAATATAACTTTAATCTTAGATAGATGAATATATAGTTAGATAGGTAGAATTTATGACATTATTAATTGATTGATAAATACATAGTTGGATATTTGGTGGATAGATAGGTATTCAGAATTTAGTCTGACGAAAAATAATAATACTAATTGTTAGATAGAAATATTTTTGGATAGATGCTAAGTACTTCAAGAATGTTGTCCAAAAAAACAGAAAAAAATATGATAAATAGATAGATAAAAGTATTAAATTTGCTAGATGGATAGATACTAGGTACCACAAGAATAATGTCTGAAGGAAAATAACATCATTTATAAATAGATAGTTCAAAATATGAAATTTGTAAGATAGTTAGATACTAGGTACCTAAGGATGAAGTCTGAAAAAAATTACATTAATCATAAATAGAGAGATCAAAATATGAAATTGTAAGATAGATAGATACGTCTAGGTAACTCAAGAATGAAGTCTGAAGAAAAATAACATCTGCATTATTAAACCTTAGAAAAAGAAAGTTAGTAATTTCCATCATAGATAAACATCGGAACCTCATCCCCCCCCCCCCCCCACCCTCTGTAGATTGAAATTATTAAGGACAAAGTTTGGACACTGCTAATTTGTAAAAAAAAAAATCAAGATTTAATTAATGCCCCAGTATGTTAAAAATAACAAATTTGAGTACAAGTTAGTTAAAGTTTAGGGACAAATACAAACTACAGTCCAATGTCTCCTCATTGTACCTGTTTGCGTGCTATGGCATTCTTCCTATTCTTACTACAATCTATAAAATCCTTACTATGACGCAATATTGTGTCCGTATTCGAACCCGAAACCTTACTAACATAAAATCGTCATAATACCATAATTCACTAATAATGCGGGTTGGAACGCTCAAGTAAGATAAAATAGGATGTTGTTAAAAAAGTTTAGTTTACTTCTTGCAATTTGTTTAGTAAATTATTTATGCACAAATATGCAAACTAAACAGGGTGTTTGCCAAAAAAAATTAAGGGCAGTTATATCCTCAATTAACGCAGCGTTTATCATTTTAAAACTAAGATAAGGAGGGTCTATCTTGATTACATAGATAAAGTTTCTATTAGTATGCGCTATTCTTAATAAGTTTGAGTAAAGGACCGTCAGACAAACTTATAAATATTAGGACAGCGGAAAGTGTCATGTGTGACGTCATAAAAATATGTCTATCATCTATCTTTTTTAGGGGTTTCCTTTCCCACTTCTAATCTCATCTTTCCTTTTCAGACGTATTTTTATGACGACACTTTCTGCTTTCCTACAAATATTGCCATGGCATAGAGTACCTGCGCTTAAAACAATTTTTATTAAATACCCAATGAAAAAAAGATAGAATAAAGTAAGCATAACATTGTGCACCATATTTAATTTAAAAGATAATAAATAAGATTTTGGAAAAAACTTGTGTCGAAGTTTCTGTACCCATATGACCTATATGACCAACCGTACTCAAATTTATCATTAGTTTTTCTTTAACCCTTAACGGTCGGGGGCGCCCCCCCCATCCGGTTTTTTCTATCTCATTTTCTGTGTGTGAAAGATAGAGAGCCCAAACTGCGTGACTTTTTAAGTTTGGGTATGACACATAACCGAGAGTTGAAATTTTTTGAATATCTCCATCCTGGCGGGCACAGGATGCCAGCAAACCTGGCAGGGTCATCCAGGTAAAGAGCAAAAATATTTTTTTGACTTAAAAAAAGCATTTTATCTTACCAAAATACTAAAATATTCTCTAGTAGTACATCCTCATATTAAATACAGGTGTTCAAGTCAATTTCAGGTTCTAGGTATGATCCTGCAGGTCCTGATCCTCCAGGTCTCCAGAAATCTTTAAATGGCTCCTGTGGCCGCAATTTTTGACTTAGAGACTTCAAATTTTAAACTTAAGCTTTTCTTACATGTCTACATAACGTATTAAAATTTCCGTTTTCCCGCCGACCGCCGACTGCGGAGGCTGGCAGCTGCCAAGTACAGCTGCGGCCGCTGAAAGGTGCGGCAAGGGGCCCGACTGTAAGGGGTTAAAGGAAGGGTAATTACATAAATAAAAGCGAATTGCAACAAATCACATAGACAAACGAATATTGGCAAATATAAACTAACGACGTATTAACTAATTAACAATATCTAGAAATAATAATTTTAGTATTGCTACGCTTTCTATATTGTACCTGAGTTTTCTGAGAATATTATAACATCTCTAGTCTAAATTAACGATAAGAATTATCCGTTATGGACGTACAGACGGATTGACTGACCTAAATTATAGAAAATTTTCATTTTCAAAAGCGAAGTTTTCTATAATTAGGTTCGGTTTGTCCGTCTTTAGACCGTAACGGTAAGCTCTTTTCGTTATTAAGGCTTGTTAGAATTGTCCTGTCGATTTCAAACTTTGCATGGTGTTTCCTGTAGTAGTTTTGTAGGTGCGATTTTAAAAGTATAGCAACTCTATAACCGTTACTATAATGTCCATTTCCATATGTTGATTATTAACTTTTTAACAGCAGTTTTTATGTGATATAATTATTCGATTTGATTTTTGGAACACTGATTCCTAGGATAACAAAGTACAAGCAAATAATCTCTATAAAAAATGTAAGTCCTAAAGTCCTTAAGTATCCTGTATTTAAGCAGTTTTTCAACAAACTTACTTAAAATTTTGTTGTGACTATTATACATTTATATTATGATATTTCTGACACTCTTACAAGTGCTAATGTTCGTTTGCCATACCATTTCAGAGCTTTGTTTTTTTATGGATGTTGTCATCCTTGTTTAATAAGAAAGCAAGATTATTGCTATGAGGTTTAATTAATATCAATCCTAGATGACTTAGATTTAGCAAATAGTTTCAACTTGTACAAGTTATTGTAAATAAATTGCAAATTAAGGATGCTGTGAGTATTGGTGCAAAAAATATGACGTAACAAAAAAATTAGCCAATGAGAGGCCACTATAAATTTTACCATTGGTCAATAACGGCCTCTCATTGGCTAATTTTTTTTGGTACGTCATATTTTTTGCACCAATACTCACAGCATCAAATTAAGTTAAAATATCTCAATTAATAAATCATTTTAAGTTTGAAACTTTTAAATTTCGTCCACAAAAAAGAACAAGGACATATTATTAATTATATATTTTTAAGCTACCATTTGCCCTTCGCAAAGACAAATAGATGTACTAACATATGGACAAACCTTAACTATGTAATGGCTGCTGCTGTGCTACGTGAAAATTGTATCAACTAAGTGAAAGGGAGAAATATTGAAATAAGATTTATCCTATATTGTCTTATCCCTTAAGATCTCTCATTAATTGACACAATATTTACCATTTACATATATATTACTCAAAGAAATATTAATAAGTCAATAAGGTAAATGAGAGTTTCGCTCAAGTGCCCAGAGACAACCCCCCCCCCCACCAAAACTTATTTTGAAATAAATTTTAAAAAAATCAGTAGTTTTTGTGTTTTTACCTTAGGTTATGTTATATTGGGTACAGGGTTAGAGCCCACTTCAAAGGTTATGCCAAAAAAACACCATTATTTTAAATAAATAATGGGGGGGTCTTTGTGCTCGCTAGGTACTTTGGGGTAAACACCATGTGATATTCTCCTAAAAATTCTATTTCTTTTTTAATTCTGCAATTGATCGTCGGTACTAATTGAAGGGAAAGAAAAGTTATTAGATAGATTTTTCATTCATTGTGCCGTCCCGCCCTGTTTATTACAACTCATAAATAAAATATCAATTACCATCTATATCCCCCTTATTTATTTATAGTACACACCAAAGATAAAATGATATTGGATGGTTCAAAAATCAAATGGAACATTTTTAGAATGTCAAAAAAATATTGAAACACTTTCATTGTTTAAAAGTATTTATGAAAATAAGCCTACTAAAGCTTATTTTGGATCAAAAAAAGCCTTTGACAGGTGACAAATACCTTTAAAAACCATAAAATGAACAGCCATATGAAGAACTTTGCCAACAATTCTTGCACAAGGTTGTTGAAATATAAAACTTTCTTGTTTTTTTTTGCATTGCTGCGCTTTTGATCGACCTAATTGTTCTTGTTTATATTCCTTATCTCCTATTCTCATTCTAGACACGACCCAGGACATATAATACAAGACAGGGATCTTATGGGATGGGTCAGAGGATGATAAGTTTGTGTGCCACTCAATTATGATATACATTATTACCAGAATTGTGAAAGAGGGAGATGTATCAACCTCCCTGACAACATGACAAAAAAAATCCTCTTTTTGTCTATCTATCGCTTCCCGCTGAAGACAAACGTCCCCCTTGATTGTGCTTTAAATTGTGTCAAAATTATCTAATGCTAGTATACAAGCCCTCCCTCACCCTGGTGCACGCTTCTGATTATTGCCCATTATGTAGATATTATTGGTTTAAAAGTTTATACCATGTTACTTTAAATAATGAAACCAAGATTCATACCCCACAATATTTTAAGGTAATGAATGACAGACCAAGTCCACTTTCCCTTCATCCGTGACATGTAATACAAGGTCATACCAATTACAAATATAATGCTACGACGCGGCTCCATGTCATTTTTTTACGACCAGCAGAAATATAATTTATGTATTTTTGTCAAATTGTTTGTTTGGGTGACAGAAATAATAGATTTGCTGATTAAAATTATCTAAGTATATTGTGTTTAACATTTAAGTTTAAAAAAATAACATTAATATTAGAAAGATAATTTGTTTTTTTGTGAAATTTACATCAGTACAAAATATTATGAATACAACCATAATCCAGAGTTAATTTGCCAGATATTTATGACAACGTAATATTAAAACAAAGAAGATAAAGTATAGAATAGAATCCAGGTAGAAGATTCTGCCTGGCTAGCCTATAGTAAAATTGGAACATTTGAAAGACCAAAACGGCTATAAGGCTGTTAGTAAATAACATGATTTCAGTAATTATTCAGAAAAAATATTCAAAATAAATTCCTTTTGCACTAATTTACTAAAAGCCTTGTAGCCAAGCTTCCAGCTTTCTCTTCCCTATTCACAATGGATTAAAAATGAATTTGATGTGCATTTTAAGCCTTAAAAAATTTAATTATGTAAGAAAATTTACAAAAAATATTGGTCTTGGTATTTACATTATAAAACTAGGTTGCACTCTTATGTATGTTTTTAAACAGCTGATTTATACATGATAGCAACTGCATCCATGCATTAACTTGTGGTAGGGGGGGAGGGGGTAGGAAGGGGCAGTACCCATTTAACTGACCCTTGAAAATTACAAATTTGGTTAATTGTACTTACCAAAATTAAAACAACATTAGTTAAGGGTCTATCATCTTTGCCTAAAACGACCAAGCAGCTGATGCTGTGTTCACTTCAACTATAGGTGTGTATCAGAGAAGCAAGTCTCTACCAGATACTTATGTTTATGGGTAAATAATTACCTTCTGATTACAGAGAATTAGTTTAAATTGTTCTAAAGTCAAGTGTGTTACACTACGATACATAATGTTAAATCATGAAGATCAAAAAAAATTAACAGTATATATTAGATTTTGATACAAATTAAATTTTTCTAATTTTGTCCAACTAGTCATTGTGATTTGTACTTTAGCATTATTGTCTTTACTGCACATGGCAAAGATTCCTTCTAATTTCCCAGAAACTTTTATGGTTTTCTATTCCTCCTTATTCTATGTATTAAAAAATTAAGTTCCTGGTAATAATACTATAAGTTGTAAAGTTTAATATGGAAAAGAATCTTGATATATATATATATATACTAGCGGCTTCGCCCCTAGCCTCTAGGGGCTTTGCCCCAAGAGGTTTGATCAAACCAATATTTCGTGTTTTAAATTTTAAAGAAAATTCAAAAGAGAAATATTTTTTTTTGGGGGGGTGGGGTATTTTTTTTTTTTTTAGGGGGGGGGGTTGGGGGTGTGCCACCCCCCAAGAAAATAGTTATAAACCTTCTCGGGACCTATGAGAAACTAGCCTGTAAAGGAGAACCCGATCGGTTCAGCGGTTAGCGAGATCCTTCGCTACAAACAAACAGACAGACAGACATCGTTCTACTTTGTATTATAGATAAAATCAATATTTAACATTAAAAGTGTTAGTTAAAAAAAAAGACTTAAATTATTTTTTTTACTTTTTTTCAAGTGGCGAAGCTAGCTTTAATCAACTTCTTTTGTCCGCCAGTCTGTAGTGCAATGTGATTTTCTCGGCTTCTATATAAGTTAGATTGATGATTTTATATCCTTTTTGTGTTTGAAACCTGTTTTGATTTTAGTCAGCCGATCATGCAACAAAAGTCTTGTAAATAACTTTTCCATTCTTCTTTTCTCATGTATTATTTTTCATTTCCTTTTTTTGTGGCCAATGCATATAATTTATTTTGTTCTCGATTGCCGATCATTTTTTTTGTACTCAACTAATACTTGATGTTGTCATCCATGTTCAAAGACAAAATAACATTCCAAAATGAATAAACGTTGAGATCGAAAGGTAGACAAAAATAATATCTTTAGTAATTTTCTTAAAATTTCAGTTTCCTGTAATTTTATATTCTTTCCATTTTATATTTATAACAAAAAAAAGAGGAAAGCGCAAAGCAAGCATGACAACATTCATGAGTAGCAAAGCAAAAAAACATAAATAAATAAACAGAGCGGATTAAGAGCCAGGAATAAGGTATAATCAACAAGCGAAATAAATATAAAATAATAATTGGGGGGCTAATGGAGAGGTCGTCAATTTTACGATGTGTGGCCCCTAACGACAGCTGTAAAACACGTCTAGGCTTTGTGATTTTTTTCCGAATTAATTTCGTTATTGGTGTAAGCTGTTTAAGAGCAGAAGTTCAGTGGTAATAAAAAAAAACAAAGAGAGATTTATTCAATAAAGAACAGAAAAAGAACACGCAGTCTTTTTAAAAAATTCGTTTTTTTAAGCATTACAGATACACCGACTGACCGAGTTATATTAATGCTAGATGATTTATTGATACCGGGAATCTTCACTATAATTAAAGCTGTCTGTTTATAAAAAAATCTTACCCTAAAAGAATTAAGAATGTACTGACGTACTAAAGGGCGGACAGATTAGCTTTGAGAATTAAAATCAGTAGATTTTGTGTACAAATACGGTATCACCAATACAACAAGGATTACAACATCCATAAGTAGTGAAGCATAAAAACATTGTAAGATGTCTAGAAAACAAACTAAGTAACATTCAGATTAAATGCTAAAAATTCTGATGGATTATCAGAAATAAATTTTGTAGCACATGCTTTATATTTCAATAAAAAATAGACCGATTGAGTTGTTTAATTTGTGGAAGATTCAAATAGGTCCTTTGATGGTTTTTATGCTATTCTATTTCTAGATATAATATTTGGGATGGTTGAAAGTTATTCGTCTAGTCCGTTTTAGCCCCTTCAAACAGAGAATTTGCAGTTTTATGCACCAAACACAGAGAAAATTTTTAGAAGGTAACCCTGGTCCCTAATATCACTTGGACATTAACCCTTTACAGTCGGGCCCCTTGCCGCACCTTAATCGGTCGGGGGGGGGGGGCGTTCAACGCCCCCCCTAATTATCTCAGTTCCTATTAGAGCTAGAGGGCTAAATTTTTTTGTGCAAGCCCCCTGTTTAATAATGAATTTCCGACCTTTTATAAGTCTAAGTCAATTTTCGCTTCCTTCACCTTTTTATTTAACAACCTTTGTTTTTAGGTCTTTTTTTATTTAAAAATTTCAAACGGCTGTAATTTTCTTATTTTTGAAGCTAGAAGAAAAATTTTTTCCCAGAAAATGTTTATTTTTATGTAAATTTTACATTAGAAATATCAAAATATAAATTTCAGCGGCTGCAGCTGTACTTGGCAGCTGCCAGCCGCCGCAGTCGGCGGTCGGCGGGAAAACGGCGGCGGATCTTCATGAAATTTTAATACGTTATGTAGACATGTAAGAAAAGCTCAAGTTTAAAATTTGAAGTCTCTAAGTCAAAAATTGCGGCTTCAGGAGCCTTTTAAAGATTTCTGGAGACCTGGAGGATCAGGACCTGCAGGATCATACCTGGAACCTGAAAGTGACTTGAACACCTGTATTTCATATAAGGATGTACTACTAGAGGTTTTTTAGTATTTTGGTATGATAAAATGCTTTGTTTTAGTCAAAAAAATACTTTTGCTCTTTACCTGGATGACCATGCCAGGTTTGCTGGCATCCTGTGCCCGCCAGGATGGAGATATTCAAAAAATTCCAACTCTCAGTTATGTGTCATACCCATACTTAAAAAGTCAAGCAGTTTGGGCTTTTTATCTTTCACACACAGAAAATGAGATAGAAAAAACCGGATGGGGGGGCGTTCAACGCCCCCCCCCCCCCGACCGTTAAGCGTTAAGGAAAATATATTTTCTATGGATTATTTTGCAAATTTCTAATAAATTGTTATACAGACAAACATACTCTTATCATTACAGACATATTCGTAGGGTAGCTTTGCAACGGAAAAAAATATCTAAACACATTAAAAGCAGAGAAGTTGTTATATATTTTAATGTTGGGCTGTTTTCTGGTGTTTTCTTTAATGGTCAATTAATTTGTTCAGCACACTCTAGAATCTCCAGGGATGGGGCAATGGATTATGAATTAATGCACCATCCAATTTTTTAAAGAATTATTATCCCATATAAACTAAGTTATTGGAGGAAAAGTTTGAACACTGTTACTTTGCATTTCCAAATAAAGTTTTAATCTTACCCCCCAAGGTTTT
Organism: Acartia tonsa; assembly: GCF_053477335.1. Lineage (NCBI taxonomy): Eukaryota > Metazoa > Arthropoda > Copepoda > Calanoida > Acartiidae > Acartia > Acartia tonsa. The sequence continues at coordinate 43,087,958 of NC_137261.1, read as the reverse complement.
CAGGCTATTAAGAAGTGTGTTAACTCTAGGGGAGCAATATGATTTACAGTACATTGTCCCCTCCCTGACTCAGCGCACTGCACATAAAGTAATAAACAGACAATTGAGTTAATAGTTATAGATGATTATTTACTTATGTTCTTACAATTAATAAATATGACAATGGAATAATAAAATTGGAGAATAGAGGAGTAGGGAGAGAATTTGCTGTACCTCATGACCCCCTTATCATATAATCAAACTAAAGAGGTTTACATGCGTATTTTTTAATTTAGAAAAAAACGAGATAACTTTGAACTTCCATTTTATTTTTAAAATAATGCATTTGATTGCTGAACCAAAAGACCTGAATATATGTTTTTATTTGTATTTTTGTGTTTAAAAGATAGAAGAACAACGATAATTAGTTTTTTAATTAAATCTAGTACTCTAATTTCTATTGTTTACAGAGCTGGCCCAAATTTAATGGCTTATTTTGCTATTAGAACAACCATTTTTCTTGCACAATTTATATATACTTATAAACAACAAAATTAAGTTAAACATTAATAGAATACAATTTTAATTAAAGTCTTTTAAAAATTTATTTTTTATTGATTCACAAGGTTATTATTTAACATAAACTAGATTGACTTTCGTTTCTTATTATAGAGTAACTTGCAATGGTTTCAGAAAAAAACAGAAGTTTTAAAATCAATTTTATGACTACTTGGATTATTATGATACAAAAAATCTCACATTAACTTATTAAGGTAAAGAGGTCTATATTAAAATTTAATATTATACATTTCATACATAAACAAAAAAAAAATAAAAAAACGTCCCAAAATTATGACTTGTGATTATGTTTTTAAGAGTTTTCACAATAAGCTAAAAATGATGAAAAATGAAAATAGAACTACACTTTTTATAGATTTTAAAAATCAAAACAAACTTTATAGTTATTTATAAGCTGAGGTCACAAAAATTAATTAACAGTTTAGACATAAGTATCTCAATAATCTGTGTAATTTAAAGTTATTTTTAATATTAAATCTTTATTTTAAAAATACTTAATTATGATGATAGTCGAAAATATTAACATTTGTAGTATACACTTATACTATATACACATAAGCTAAGCCTGAGCTAAGCAACTTAAAATAAACTAGAAATGTATAATCTTAAAAAATAGTGGATTTTTAGAAGTAAATGCATTTTTTACCCTGTTACAGTGTTAGATGTCTAAAAAATTATGGAAAATGTTGAAAACATTTAAATTATAGTTATGATAATTGAAATTATACAAAATATGGGAGTATGACAATTACCTAAAATACGAGGCGATACATGATGTTTCAGTATGGCGCAGATCCAGTTCTAATCCAGTGGATATTAATCGTATTCGAATCCATACTTAGAATATATATTACATCTTTAAAAGAATATTACAATATGATTATCTTTGTCTCTTGAACAATTTTCTAATTCTTGGAATACAATTATCTGTAAGCAGTCCTTCCTAAATAAAATAATAATCATCAATAAGTAAATATTCCCAGAAATAAGGTATTCTCACAGCTCAAAATATAATTTATTTAGTATAATATTCAACTGCTACACTGTAATCATATTCTTCAAGTAAAGAAGAGGAAATGGGGGAAATGGAGTGGATGGGGGGTATCGTTATTTTAGCCAGCCAGATGAATCTCTTTTTTAGAGTACTTGAAAGTCTGGTGAAACATTTAAGTACTTATATATCAATTGAAAGAATATTCATAACCAACCCTCATGGATACTTTATTTTGTTCATATTTTATTTATATTACATACGGACATAACCTTATCTATCTATCCATTATATAATAATGACCTACTATATTAAGATTAAATTTGACCCAAAAAATGTTGTCAAAACTAACCTGAAAGGTAGGAAGGAAAGGAACATATTTAGCCCAGTTTTGCCTTCTCAACCAGTCCATTCCAATAGGCAGGTCATAGCATCTACAAATATTAGGGACTCACCATCTCATGCATTTGTAAATAACTTATGATACATTCGTGCTTAACTCTTTTTTATAATACAATAACAAATAACTAATATATATCTAGCTAACTATCCATACGATATCTATCTATGTACTTTATATTGTAGTAAAATAACGGCTTTTTAAACTGAATTTTATTTTTTTTTAACCTTTGCAATCTCTAGAAAGAAAATAACAAAAGATGTTTATGAAACAATCAGATGATTTTAAAAATATCTCTAAATTATTTGTATCTATTCATCTACCTATCAAATTGATCTCTCTCCTCCTTCGATTCAGCAGCATGATTTATACTCCAAGTAATTTATTTATTTTAACTTATCTATTATTTATCCATCTTTTCAACTTTTAATCAATCTATCTATCTACCTAACAGATTGATCTCTCTCCTCCTTAGATTCAGTAGCATAAATTGAACTCCAAGCAATTAATTTTCTGTCTACTTATCTATTTATTTATCTATCTATCCATCTTTGAAACTTTCAATTGATCTATCTATCTACCTATCAGTTTTATCTCTGTCCTCCTTAGATTCAGTTGCATGATTTGAACTCCAAGCAATTAATCCCCTCTCTTCATCTGTACCTAAAATTCAAATAAATTTAAACAATAATTATATCAAATACAATTATTATGTCAAACTGCAACAAATCAAATTGACAGTCCGTCTCTATGTCCGGATGAAAATTATGATTTTATTATCGCTTAATTGATTAGGCCATACTTTTAAGGACGCATACTTACTTTCCTGTGATGGTTTTTAGCTATTTTTGTGGAAGGTGGGACAAATTGTAATTTTGCAAAAAATTGCATTGGTTTTAAAATTGCTGCTTTACTAATGGAAATAATTGACCATTTAAAAAATTCTAACCTGGGATTGTGTTATCTAAAATAAAACCAAGTATTCCTCCAATAAACATATGGGTTGATAACAAAACCTAAAAGTAAACAATTAAAAATTCTATACTGCCTAATGGATTATTCTTAACTTACACATTATAGAACTGTCCAATCTATTTCAAACTTTGGATGAAGTGTTCTGTAACGGTATAACATAATGGGATAAAAAATGTCTTTTGCCAACTTTCAAAAAACTTGTTTTAAAATATTTCATTTATTTCTTATCTTGTTATCCTTATCTAATGATAGTTATTTACAAAGTGTCTTTTATCACGTATTTTTATATTCAATCATTCAGTGATAGTTCAATAATAGAATCAAACCTAAATTTATTTTTGTACTGTTCCTTAGCCACTAAAATATTCTCAGAGAGTAAAGTTTTCAGTCCAAAGTAATTGTTCCAAGATTTATTCTCAAAACAAGAATGATAACATCCATAAAAGTAAACCTTACAATTGATAAATCACTATTGGTTACTAAACTTTTTGGTAAAACTTTTTATTTGTCTTGTTAAAAACAAGCCATTTCAAACATGAAATAATGATGTATCAAGTTATTAATATCAATGAAATTAATAATATGCAATATATTAATCTAAAAAAATAAAAATAAAAATAGAATTGGAGGGGCTGGGGGGTAGGGGGAATGAACCAGTATATCATATTTGAGATTTAAAATCTTTTTCTCCGTAATGCTCTTAGACGCACAAATTACAAATCTATGACAAATATAAAATCAATTAGGTATGTGTTTGATATATTGGGTACGTAGTTATCCATAGTATTATTCTATAATTATAGATAAGCGGCGTTCCATTCCGTCCATAACGTGACGTCGAACAGACCTGCCCTAATTATATAATATCCTCGCTTCTAAAAAATGACTGAAAAAAATGATTTGTCATTCATGATCTATCTAGATTCAATTTAAACTTGTTATAACCAATGTTTGTACAATCTTGCACATATTTTTTTATGGGGGGGGGGGGGTTTAGTATAAGAAAAACATACGGGAAAGGGTATTTAGGATAGACCCAACCTTCTTTAATTCAATCATATATCATTCAAGAAAATATACAATACTGAAAAGTAAAATGATTTTTAGAGGCAATTTTGCTTGGGAGTATAGAGATACAATTATAACAAGACCAGGATCTAAATAAAGCTTTCCTGAAATAACAAATTGGTTAGCGAATTCCCTGAAGACAGCCAGGAAAACATACATACATCATCTCTCTATTTTATTGTGACGTTCGAAAGTTTAAACTTTAAAAATATGGTTTTGCAATAAAGAGTTGTTTGTTTGTATAGGTTTGAATGGACACATTTTTTGTATGTAGCCAACAGGATAATAAATTGATTTTTAACATTTTCCATTTACAATATTTATGTAAGGGAGTGTATGTGTGTGTGTATGTGTGTGTGTGAAAATATTATTATCACAGAGGGTACCTTTAGATTTACAGCTCGATCAAAGATTGAAAATATAGCCAGAGGTAGGATTTCATTTATATATTTATTAATTTAGGTCCAGTTAGATCAATTTAAATTGGATGTACGAGATCCAACAGCCCTGTTAGGTAACCTCAAGGCTTAGATATGGGTCTACTAGGATTTTTTTTTAAAAAGAACATAGGAAGGTTCAGTGTTCACTAGACACTTTAAGAGAAAGTACAAACCTAACTTTAAAAAATAAGACGAATTCATAAAAAAAAGAATAAAAAGGAAAAAAGCCTAAATCTTAACTTGTTAGCCAAGGAAGAAGGAAAATAAACAATGTTTTGACCGAGAAAAAAATACAAGAAAGAATAGCGTTAATTTAGAACTTTCAAGTAGCTCAGCTACTCAATACATATGGTCGGCCTGTACAAGGATGACAACATTCATAAGTAGCGGAGCACAAAATTTATTGAGCATTTTGGTAATACGGACATTCTGATTTTAAGAGCATTTTTCGGTCATCGGTTTATCATAAATCATTTTTTCTAAAATAAGGAAACAATATCGACAAGAAAAACTAAATAGAGAGTAAAATAGGGATAGAGATAATTAAAGTGAGAGAGAAAAGAGAGAGAGAGAAGTAGAGGAAGATACAGAAATTGAGAGAGAGAGAGAGAGAGAGAGAGATAGAGAAATGTAGAAATAAAGCTAAAGAATGAAAATCTTAGTTTATCCCGTAATCCAATATTTTTTCATACAGGAGAAGGAAGAATTATCTGAAGAAAAAAATATTAGGCCTCAAACTTTTCCGCAAACTAAAACAATTTTAAATTTACTAAAAATGTAATGTTTGCTAGTAGCCCAGCTACTCTATAGCCTAACTTTGTTCAACCAACCACGAAATTTGAAAAATGTCTATAGAATTATATATTTTAGGTAACAGGCATATTTAAGGTCTGAATTTGTCAGGAATCTAAAGGGATAAGACAAAGGCCGATATGATGTTACATCCCATTGATAAAACAGTAAATTACCCCTTCTAATTACAGGTTGAAACATTTAGACACTTAATTTAATGAACCAAGCAATCAAAATTGTGAAGCCAACGAATAAGAGCACATTATTGTGAAACTTTGGGGACAGTCCAATTTCTACTCCCATGGATTTTGTACAGTCAATACTGTTTTTTTTAATGTTGTTGGAAGGTTTTTTATTAAATTTTAAAAGCAGATTTGAAATTCAATACAACTTTTAAAAAACGGTATTCTAGTAGTTATTTTTTTAACTTTCGGAAAAATGGGTAATTGCCCTATTTCAACTTAAACATTACATATATTGACAGTTTGATGTATACAAAAAATTTCTTGGATAAATTATCCCTTTCTGTTTCTTTACTTGATACGATATTTTTTTACACTTTTAATATAACAACATATAATAATTTATATAATTTGTTACATAGTTGTATTACTTTTTAGCAGTGAAGATACTCATTAATTTACTTTGTCTGACCGTCAATCATGCCGTAACGGTATGTAGGAAATTTTCTTGGCTACATTCGAAGAAACACAGCTAAAATGTTTGTGAAGGTTTCTGGGATATAAGCGCATCTAGGCCATGCGTATGAATTGTTACGTCCGTCTGTCTATCGTTCATGCTTTAATACACATAAACCTTATTTCCTAAGGTCTCGTGATTTTTTTTGATTTTTTATTTTTTTATTATCTCTCTTTCTTTACAACATTGTTTTGACAACTGCACATCTTCTATATAACTCACTTTAACCGTTTGTCAATTCAATGTCATATTTCTTCTTCGCTAATTATGTATGTTGTCATCCTTGTTTTATTGATTTATAAACAATACCCCTTGAGAGAATTGCGGATTTGAGGCAGTAAATGAGCTTTTTGCTTGTCAATGATGCTTTTAACTTAAAAATCCCTCGATTAGTGAATCTATACAAAACATTCATTCTGTGTGTGTGTGTGTGTAGCCATAGTTTCTTAGTGTTTGAACCTAAGTAGTCATAGAGTAGAACGAGACACTTTTGTATGCTAGCACCAGGGCCAGCTCAAGGTCCACGCTCAAGTACAAGTACTTGGCCCGCTGTCTCAAGGGACCTACTCTTTATTACCTCACCCTTGCCGAGTATGGCAGGTGTCCCAAATTAAGTCACCGTAATGAATGACGCTCTCCACAGAGGAGCTTGGGTAAGGGTTGCACTGATATTATGTACTTGAGTATCCAAACTACCCAATTATCACCATTCTTACACAACCAAGGGGAAGTTGCGTGACTGAATTCATTCTATAGCATAGTTTACTGGTATTTTCCATATAAAAGTAAGATTAAAACAACACCTTTAAGATTTGGTCAAACTCCGAACTTCCTGTAAATTCTAAACCATCGAAATTCTTCTTGACCCATTCGGGAATAACCTAAATAGATAGATACAAGGTTATATACATGGATAGATAGATGGAGAAAATATGAAATTACAATTACCTATTGGGGATAGCCTAGATAGATAGGTGGATAGATAGTGATATCCTATTATATAAAGTAATAGGCTTATTTGTTTGTAGCGAAGGATTTCACTAATAGCTGAACCGATATGGTTCTTATTTAGAAAGAAGCTTCTTATAGGTACTAAAATGGTTTCAGGCAATTTCATTTATATAAAAAAGTCGTTGTGTGGTTTTAAGCTATTTTCTGCCCTTTCATATCCCTTCCAATATCCCTAGATATTAGGGACGCAGCCGCTAGTATTACATAAATTTACAGACATATAGGTAGACAAATTAACGGACAGATAAATAGACAGACTGATAGATAGACAGAGAGATAGACAGATAGAGAGACAAAAAGACAGATTAATTTACAGACAAGTAGACAAATGAAAACAAGGATAACAACATCCATAAAAGCGAAGCACTGAAACGGTAGGACAAACGGACATTAACACTTGTATAGTGTCTGAACTGAATAATCAGAATATAAAAGTATCGAAAGAGTCGAATCAAAATTGTAAGTAAATTTGTTGAAAAACTGCTTGATACAGGATAATGTTTTGGACATACTTACATTTTTAGGACTTGAATATAGAGTTGTTTTGCTTATACTATTGTTTTTTGTTGTCCCAGGAATCAATATACCAAAAATCAGATCAAACGGATAATTAGATCACATAAAAATTTGTTGTTAAAAAAGTAGAAAAATCAACATGTTTAAAATGGACATACGGACATTCTGGTAATGATTATAGCGTTGCTACGCTTTCTAAATCGTACCTAACTACTACAGGAATCATCATGCAAAGTTTGAAATCGATAGGACAATTCTAACATGCCTAAATTAACGAATAAAAGCTATCTATCTCGGACGGACGTACGGACCGACCCTAATTATAGAAAAGCTTCGCTTTTAAAAAGAGAAAAGTTTGATAGTTGTATCATATATGACTTGATATTAAAATATTAACAGATGAATATATATGTAATACAGCTTTTTAAAGGAAGCTTTTAAAATTATAACAATTGTAATATTTGATCGTAATCCAAAAATCCAGCCCATTGTCCTCTCCCTCCCTATCAGAATGATAAGTCAGAATTTACAACTCTAAATCCGATTTTAGAAATGATTTTCAATAACCATAACCATGGGGTGTTAATACGGTTCAGTCAAAACGATTTCATCTAAAAAAAAGTCGTGGAAGTAGATTTGATCATGGCTGAAATAATATTGACTTATCGATATTCATATAAAGTTATAGATTTATATTTATCAAAATATTTTTTAACTTAATAATGTTTAAGATGTGGTCAAATTTAGCAAAAAAAATTCAAACCCATCTTTTATAATACACCGTCATCAAATGCAACATGGTCTACATAAATGATGATGGCTGGATATCTATACCAAATCAACTGTATCTTTTTTTTATTATTTATTGACCAATTTTAAAACACAAACATTTGTAATATCTTATTTAAAATAAAACCATGATAAAACAGAGAGCACAACTATTTCTTTATACTTTCCAGATTATTATTTTTCTTTATGTCCAATTTGTAATTGCTGCGCCATTAAAGGACATAATTGCAATAGTTAATGAGCTTTTCGAAAAAAAAGCATAAGAGAGTAAAATACCAAAATTGTAGCTAAAATGTAAATACATGAAAATTAAAACAATAGTAGGTTGCTATTTTAAAATGTTAGCAAGCCAGCAGAAGCGCTCTAGTTAAGTGTATAAAAAGAGCTATAACACATAAAAATCCGACTGTCTCAATTCTAAACTTTCTTTCAATTTTACAACTATTTTCAAGTCCTTTAAAGTTGTTATATAATGTTTGTTTTTTTATATAATATGTTGCAGTGGAACTGTCTTCGTTTGTCGCCTTTTATTTTTATCCAAGATCAAGATTTAATTCCAATTTATTCCAATTTAGCCTTGGAATGAGAGAAACTTTAAAATAAATTTTAGTCCATTGTCTTTATATACTAGAAAGTCTGTTCTAACATGTTTTCTCATTTACTACATTAAAAACTTTGGGCACTTTTATTAAATTTTGAATAGTTGGTTAGACTTCTAATACCAAAGCTAATTCAAAATACAAACTAAATCTTTGTTTCTAACGATTCGTAATTTATATATCGTAATTTGTCTTATCCCTGAAGATCCCTGATTTCCATATTGGAAGATGAAATACACCACAAAATATCTGATTATCGGTTTCTTTCAGGGAAGCAGAGGGCATTTGCATGTTAATTTCACTGGCACCCAAAGTTTTGTTACCACGTTCTCTTAGGTGCCGACTCAAAAACGTTTGGTTCTTGATAGTGCTCAATTGTCCTAGAAATCTTTGTTTAAATATTTACTAGGATAATTTTATAATATGAAAAATTAACCTGTTTTAAAAAAACAGACTTTCTGTTAGTGTGTATAGAGTTGCTACGCTTTTTTAAATTTAACAATTACAGAAAATAGCATGTCAAGTTGCCTAAATTACCGATAAAAGCTAAATTTACGGGCAGACGGACATATGAACAAACCTTAAAAATAGGAAAACTTTGTTTTAAAAAATAAACAATGATATAAAGAAAGTAATATTATAATAAAATTTCACCCTGATCCATATTTAATGGCATGTAGCTATTACTTTATTCCTGATTTGTAAAGATTAGATTTGAATCAATTTAAAATAAAGGAAAACCAAATCAATCAGGATTTCAAGAATGAGACATTTTAGGATGTAAGGTTGCAAAAACGTCATTTTACTTCCCTCCCGTGATTAATAAATACATAATTTGGGCGGAGTTACTTTTATGAAGCTGTTTAAAGTGAAGCTATTCTATATTTAGGATCGACCCGTCCGTAACGGTTAGCTCTTTTTGATTTCTAAGATAAGGGTCGGTTGGTATAACCTTACGTCCGTAATGGATAGCTTTTATCCTTAATTTGAGCATGTTAAAATTGCCCTTTTGATTTCAAACTTCAGATCAGTTTAGGTTATAAAGAGTACTGGGTAGCCACTCAGGGCTAAGGCAACGCAGGTATTTTCCCCGTAGGATTATGGTCCCCCGTGGGTCGTATAAATTCTACCCGCCATTTTATTTTAAAAAGGTGTGTGGGGGGGGGGTAGGGGCGAGAATTATTGCTCGGAATGTTCTTTGCTAAAAATAAGAAAATAAAGAGTACAACTACTGTTAGTTTTCTCAAGTCATTGTTGATATAAAAAAAAGAACTATCAAAGTAACAATAACGCGTGTTTACATTTTTTTCTAAATCTTACCCAATTGTTACAGGAATTATTATGCTTGGAGTTTGAAATGACCAGGACAACAGGACAAAAGTATAAAATAGCTCTGCTTTCATGAACTTACCAAAGAAAAGAACAAAGAAAATCCCAATACAAACAGATTTCTGAAAGTAATATAATAATATTATTCCAAGATCAATAAAAGGATGAACAACAAATGAAATATATGTAAATGCATCAGTACTTATTGATCTATCTGTAAAACTATGTCTGTCTGTTCATCTGACCGTTAATATATTTTTGCATTACAAATGCCGTATATTTTTACCATGCTAAAAATAGATTTTTAAAATTTTATTTTATAAAAAAAACTGATTTCCTTCCTATTTTCTATCTATCTATCTTATAATATATTATATTTAATAGACATATTTGTGTATAATCTAACTACATATCTCACTATCAATTACCTAGATGAGTTAAGATCAACAAATTGTAGATTAGAAAGGCCGACAGCTGTAATCATACCAAACATAACTGTAAAGATTCCTCCGACAATAGGGTTAGGTATCGTCAGAAAAAAGGCACCTCAAAAAAGAAATTTTTATAGTGAAATTAAAATGTAGAATAGCTCGGGGACATAGGGAACTATAAATACAAACTTGTATGACACAAAAACTTTGGCTATTTGTATTCCATATATATAAAGTATTTTGAAATTACTAAAAAAATATGCCTACCAAATTTGCTGAAGAGTCCAAAGAAAATCATGACCAAACCAGCCATTTGGATCACTCGCCTACTTCCAACCTGTTATAAAAACAAGGATGACTATATTCATAAGTGCGAAGCTCTGAAACAGTTGGACAAACACACATAAACATTTGTAAAGATAATGTATACGTTTAAACAAAATTGTAAGTAAATTTGTTGCAAACTTGCTAGATACAGCATACTGTTTAAGGACATACATTTTTAGGCCTTAATTGTGGAGAAGCTTCGAAAACAGTAAAAGTGTCTGACTATTACGTCAGAAAAAATTAACAATTAACCAATAAGAGGCCGCTATATATTTTACCATTGTGAATACTGGCTTCTCATTGGTTAATTGTAAATTTTTTCTGATGTCATAGTCAGACACTTTTACTGTTTTCAGAAGCTTCTCTTACAACATTATACTATGTTGTCCTAGGAACAAGATTCCAAAAATCATATGAATAGGATAATTATATGTCATCAAAATTGTTGTCAAAAAAGTAAAAAATCAACATGCTTAAAAGAGACGTATGGACATTCTGTTAACGATTATAGAGTTGCTATGCTACCTAAAATATGTTTTGTACTTTTAAGTTTGTAGCAGATTGAGATATGAGTGAAACCGCCTTATTTACAGCTATGGATGAAAGATAAACGTACATACAATTAGTTATATTTAATTTTTATTTTGAAGTTAGTTTACCTTAGTGACTCCAATAGCTCCAACATTTTCACTATAACTTGTTGTTCCATTTCCTAAAAATAAATAGTTTTTTGATAATTACTGAAACTGTTAGGCATAATTTTTACAGCGTAGCATCTACACAGGCATAATCAGAGACCTAAATTTATTTTCAATATATTCTATCAAATTTTGCTCGGTTATGCTGCGATACCTTTGAACAATCTCGTCCATGTTAAATTAAATCAGATTTGAAGTTCATTTAGTAAATAGAATTATTATTTTAAATATTCTCTATTTGACCTTGTGATTTATGATTAAATTTACACTTAAATTCAAAATACTAAACAAGGAGATATGTGTCCATAGGAAAAGCAGCAATAACAAGTAAAATTAGAAAATTACAGTTATATGTTTTAGAATTAAAATTATTTAAATAGGCAAATAATTTAAATACCTACATTAAAACTAAATAACAATATGGATTTGGTAAATAAATCACTAATTAGGACATTTTCATTCGTTCAATCCTGACCGAGAATTAATCATGTTTCAAAAGTACTTTAGATTACTAAAATACTTTTTGTTTTTTACTTTTAGTAGATAATTTTTTTTTTAAATAGTTGTAAAATTTTAGTAGAATCCACATGTTAAAAAAGTTACAAAATCGGACACTGAATCATTCCCCCATCCATTTTTAAATTAATGTGTCCAATTCCATAACTTAATTGAATAAAAGTTATATTGTGATGGACGTACGGACAGACGCTGGTAGTAAAGTAGCTACATTTTACTGACAAAATAGAAAATACTTCACTTGTAAAATTTAAATTGTGAATAAAATATAGAGTTCGCCAGCTGCACTATTTTATTCGCAGTTGCTTCAATATAAATAAAATCAATCCACTACCAAAACGGAACCTTATACAAAGCCGTTAATTGTAGTTTCAACCAACTGCACTCCGCAAGGGTTAGGGTTAGGGGAAAAAAACTACAATACCTCCTTTGATTTTTTTTTTTTGAATAAGGGGGAGAGGGTTTATAGTGCTTTAAGGTTCCATATGCACTTTGAGGAGAAGCACCCAAAAAAGTGGCTGCTGATCCCCAATAGAATAAGATTTAAAAGATGAAATAGAAAGCTTCAAATGTAAAATGTACAGTAATAGATAGGCATAAAATAAAGTATATGATGTATATGAAAATGGCAGATAAAATATTCTAAAAACAAAAAGTTCCAACAATCCTTACCAAACTTGGAATCCTCGAATTGACGTAAAACTTCTTTAAAATTTTAAAGGGCCTGTTTCATAAGGAAATAATCATATAAGACAGACGTTCAGACTTTAATTATTGTATATTCTTAATAAAAATTAGTTTTAAAAAAGAAAATGATTAAATAATTATTTCTAATAAGAAATAGCTAGGATAACACCTACCAACCTCCGTACATAAAATCTGCTAAACAAATTTAATTGTCAAAAAAATATAATAGTAAAGATTAATTAAGCCATAAAGTCAACAATATAAACTATTGCAATTTTATTTTAATGAAATGCTGCTAATTTTCATAGGTGGAAGACATTGGACACCTTTATATAAATATGTCAGATGTGGGCTGCAATATTAATATTAATTATCCTTTTAATTAACTAAATTTCTTATCCTTTTCCTACAGGGTCATTAACCGTCTATGTACATTTTTGTTGCAAACAGCTGCGGCTGTGGATTGTTGCAGTTCATTGTTCAGTATTAAGTAGATAGTATGGCGGCTGTGGCTGCAGATTGTGTAGAGGCAGTGCAACATACTTCTTTTTTCGAATGGAACAAATGAAATTGTTTTGCTGCGGCTTCAATTATATAAAAATTGCGACGTTGGAAGTAGATTTCCAAACAATGAATAGCTGATACAGCTGCGGCTAACGAACACTGCTATTAATAATAAAATCTTTTTAATCATTTTTCTCCAATATAAAACCTACACGTGTTTCATAATGTTTCCTTTCCAAAAATAATTAAGAACCTTTCATGGTACTTCAAGAATCTACAATATGAAGGAGAACAATATCGGCTCAGCAGATAGCGAGATCATACGCTTTAGACAAACACCTACTTAGACATTCTATTATCTTTTTATAAGAACATTAAAAGTGTCAAGAATTGACATGGTTGTTAATTTTACCGTGTATAGTATAAGATAAGAAGGTTATAAAAGATCAAAGATAAAATGTGTTGGCATCCCCTACCATGTTCTACAAGTTTCTACTTTACAAACTTTAAGTGTTACATATATCGTCAGTGCAGTTCTCATAACCACCCACCACCCCCTCAATTATACCCAGTAATCTAAAACGCAAGTAAAAACTACAAGGGCAAAAAATTTCTTAAGTAATGCTTTTAAAAGATAGATTGCTCATGCTCATTGGTTTTAAAAATATTTTTATGTGGTATATTTTAGTAAATAAAGCAATTAATGATATTTATCAAAAGAACTATGTAAATATAAATAGAATATAAAATTGAAATTGACTTTGGTCATTTTTTTTTGAAACTGCTAACCGCTAAACCGATATGGTTACCCTTTAAAGCGAAGCTGCTTATTAGGTCATCAAATGTTACTTTAAAACTTATACAGGAAAGAATAGTTACACCCTGTGAAAATAATTCACCCCAAGGAAATAGTTATTTATCGTATCGTATTATAAACGGCTTTCCGCGGATATAGAATGTACAATTATAGGATTAAAACTAGTTTTTTTAGCCCCGTGGTGCCGAAGGCACCGGCTAAAAAAACTAGTTTTAATCTTATGATTGTACATTTCTATATTCGTGAAAAAACTGGATATAATACGATGCTAGACATAGTTTTTTCGTATTCATGAGAACCGGTTCCTATCCACCGGATTCGAATGAATACGAGAATAGTTATTTCTCGTATCGTATTATAAACGGCTTTCCGCGGATATAGAATGTACAATTATAAGATTAAAACTAGTTTTTTTAGCCGGTGCCTTCGGCACCACGGGGCTAAAAAAACTAGTTTTAATCTTATGATTGTACATTTCTATATTCGTAGAAAACTGGATATAATACGATGCTAGACATAGTTTTTTCGTATTCATGAGAACCGGTTCTTATCCACCGGATTCGAATGAATACGAGAAAAAAAATTATTGCATTTTTTTCTTCTTCAACCAAAAAAATGAAAATGGAACGTCGACCTTCTCTCCTTCCGTACCTCTTAGGTGCCGCAAGGGTCGAATTCGTCAGTAAAATATAAGGCAGTTACGTCATCGTAGTCTCCTTGGCGATATATGTAGCACATCCTCGAAGTTTGTAGACCAGACACCAACACAAACTAAATTTATTGGTGTACATTCATAGCCGCATAGTATCACATCCAAACACAGTTATGTTATTTGCAATCCGGAAGGAAGATAGTGCTTCTTATTTATACTAAAAGCTTCGCTTCTAGCATCAAGGAACTATGTATTCGAAGGAGTAAGGAAAGTAGGAAAGTAGAAAAATAGCCTAAAACCAAACTAAGATATAAATATTCTAAAACTATCCAGTGACCTATATGAAGCTTCCACTAAATGAAGAAATCAATTTGTTCAGTAGTTATAGAAATCATAAGCTACAGACAAAAAACCTTACTACTTTATATAATACTTACTATTTATATCATAGGAGAATGCAATAGGAGTATATAATAATTTAATAGCATAATACTGTGTGGAAGTGAATATATACCTCTAAATTTATTGGCGTTTCTATTGCAAATTCTTACTGCAACTAACCACTTCATTTCTGATACAGATAGATAGATGCGGGTATAGATTATTGTCTTTTAGAAGTGTTAATGCAACTACTATAGTCAATTTTTATTTTATTCGCAAAATGCATAAATAGATAATTGTGTTTTGAGTATGTTAAGCCAACTAAAAGCTTTACTTGTTACCTTCACTTATATTTGAAGTAATAATTGCACTGATAAATTGACTTAAATCCAATATACATATGAATATTTACTTAATGAATATCTGTGTTTTTAAATTGATAATAATTATGACATTTCTTCACTTTCATCAGATATAGTCAGATACATGCATAGTTATCTTTAAATCAAAAAAACTACCCCCTTTTATCAGATAGAGTTACTGTTTTTTTGATGAAATTATTCTCTTACATTTTCGCTCTTCCGATAAACACTGAAGCATTGAATGGGCATTGACTGTAAATAATACTGAGACCCAAAGTTTTATAAACATGCCCTAATTAATTAATTACCCAAAAAACTATGGGTATTTTTATTAAATCGTAATTGGTTGGTTGAGTGAAATAACAGTGACCAAATTTTTCCTACAGAAGGGTTAATTTTGTGTATTAGCAATGGGAATGTATATATATCTTACGTCAATTGTCCTATCCCTTAAGATCCCTGCTTTACTCTGAGCAAAGGATCGAAACTTTGTGTCTACAATCAAATCCTTGATACTTTGGTATCAGACAACCTGTTAAATGTTTGGTATGATATTAATATCCTTAGATAAAAGTATCAGGATATTTTAATCCCCTCGACTCAATCTCTCTACCTTCCCTCACTTGCCCCTAAAGGCTTTTAGAGGCGTAGCCGCAAGTACCAATGTAAAATTATATAATAATATTATACATTATAAGATAAAGATTTGGATAGGATATAGATTGGTTTTGGTAAGAAGTTATCTTTACATAAAAATATTAAGTTATTTATATTGAATTCTAAATCAACATGTTTAAAATATGTAAGCAATTTTAACTTGAATAAAAAGAAATTTTGTCGATATATATCATTGCAGCAATAAGTCAGCCGAATGCTTCAAAGTTCAACAGTTCATCCAAAATGTGCGGTCACTCAACTTTTTTTATTATCAATTTGTCGACCATTCTTGATTCTGAATCTTAGGAAAAAATGCATTCAAACTTTTTTACAAGGTATTTTTCACTACAATTTTACTTCAAGTAAAATTTTAATGCTTTATTAGGCTACATCTACATTAGGTAGTAGGGGTAGGATATTAACATAAAATAAAAACTTTAATCTAAAAATTGAATACCATCAGGACAGCAATCCGTTCACAGGTTAGATATGTATATTAATTGACAAACAAAAACAAACAAACAATAAACTTTTTACTACTCGGGAACCTTTTGACAAATCGGTCTTTAATTTTCAGGAAATTTTATTAAACATCCTTGGTTAAAAAAGGAAGCTAAAACACCGGGAGTCTGTCATTTAGGCTTTAGAGAGAAAGATGTAAACATAATAAACAACAAGATTTACTTATAAAGTAGCAGCGCAACATTGGAAACGTTTTACTTACCAGTTCCCCATAACCCAGCTAAGACACATCCAAAGCCCTCAGTACCAATGCCTCTGCAGAAAAAATATTAAAATTATAGAAACAATTTCTCTTTTCAGTTTTTGTTATCAATAATGAAAAGAATATATTTCAAATTAAAACTGGTTTTAATCTTAAATTTTTTTATTTCAACAGCTGTAGAAAGATGTCTGTAATACGTTGCGATACATAATTATTATAATCTTTTTTTAATACCCTATTAACCTGTAAATAATTTAGTCATAATTAAGTAGATTTCAATAGGAGTATCAAAAAGATTTATATACCTGTTGATAGCATGAACAGGAGGCTTAGGTGCACCAGCCAGCCTTGCACAAGCATAATAATCCCCTACACTCTCCACAGCTGAAGCTAGGACACCTGCCATCATACCGAAAACTCCTGCAGCTGATACTGTAGGTACTCCCCATTGAACTATAAACAAGTAATATAGCAGTAAATATGTAGGACACCTGACATCATATTCTAGCTACTAATACTGTAGGTACTCTCCATTGAACTATAAACAAATAATATAGTAGTAGAGATGTAGGACACCTGTCATCATATTCTAGCTACAAATACTGTAGGTACTCGCCACTGAACTATAAACAAGTACTATAGTAGTAAATATGTAGAACACCTGACATCATATTCTAGCTACAAATACTGTAGGTACTCCCCATTGAACTATAAACAAGTAATATAGCAGTAAATATGTAGGACACCTGACATCATACTCTAGCTACTAATACTGTAGGTACTCTCCATTGAACTATAAACATGTACTATAATAGTAAATATGTAGGACACCTGACATCATACTCTAGCTACTAATACTGTAGGTACTCTCCATTTAACTATAAACATGTACTATAATAGTAGAGATGTAGGACACCTGACATCATACTCTTGCTACTGATACTGTAGGTAGTCCCCACTGAACAATAAACAAGTACTATTTTAGTAAAGATGTAGGACACCTGACATCATACTCTAGCTTCTGATACTGTAGGTACTCCCCACTGAAATATAAACAAGTACTATAATAGTAAAGATGTAGGACACATGCCATCATGCTCTAACTGTCCCGCTGAACTATAAACAGGTACTATTTTAGTAAAGATGTAGGACACCTGACATCATATTCTAGCTACTGATACTGTAGGTACTCAACACTGAACTATAAACAAGTAATACAATAGTAAGATGTAGGACACCTGACATTATACTCTAGCTACTGATACTGTAAGTACTCAACACTGAACTATAAACATGAACTATAAAAGAAAATAAAAAGGACACCTGACATCATACTTTTGAAACTGATACTGGAGGTACACCCCATTGAACTATAAACATGAACTATAGAAGCAAATATGTAGGACACCTGACATCATACTCTAGCTACTGATAAAGTAGGTACTTCCAACTGAACTGTAAACATATACTATAGAAGTAAATATGTAGGACACCTGACATCATACTCTAGCTTCTGATACTGTAGGTACTCAACACTGAACTATAAACAAGAACAATAGAAGTAAATATGTAGGACACCTGACATCATACTCTAGCTACTAATACTGTAGGTACTCAACACTGAACTATAAACAAGAACAATAGAAGTAAATATGTAGGACACCTGACATCATACTCTAGCTACTGATAAAGTAGGTACTTCCAACTGAACTGTAAACATATACTATAGAAGTAAATATGTAGGACACCTAACATCATACTCTAGCTACTAATACTGTAGGTACTCAACACTGAACTATAAACAAGAACAATAGAAGTAAATATGTAGGACACCTGACATCATACTCTAGCTACTGATAAAGTAGGTACCTTCAACTGAACTGTAAACATATACTATAGAAGTAAATATTTAGGACACCTGTCATCATACTCTAGAAACTGATATTGTAGGTACTCAAAATGAACAAAAATATAGAAAAACTTTGATTAAAAAAATTCCATCAATATTTTATTTTGTTAGTATATATTCTTTAAAGTTAAACACACAAAGTACAAATTGTGTAGGGGAAAAAACAAGGCTTTAATCAAAAACTTTCCTCTATCCTAAAACATATTTTTAGTAATGAAGCTACTCTTCAATAATTTAGTAAGTTAGTTAATCTTTCTAGCGAAATCACAAATATTAACTTTTTTTGAAGGATTTCCAAAATTTTTAATTATCTTTGAATAGTCAAATATCTATATGGAAATATGGGCAAATTGTTTCTGCAATAGTTATGGACATAATTGCCCTTGTATTATCAATATATGCATCGTTTTTATGCAGGCATAAGCATTAGACTTTAGCAAATATAAATAGCTGAGAAAAAGAAAATAAGGATGTGAAAGAGTGAAAGAGAGAGAGAGAGAGAGAGAGAGAGAGAGAGAGAGAGAGAGAGAGAGAGAGAGAGAGAGAGAGAGAGAGAGAGAGAGAGAGAGAGAGAGAGAGAGAGAGAGAGAGAGAGAGAGAGAGATAGAGAGAGAGAGCAAGAGAGAGAAAAAGGAAAAATTGATGAAGATGAAGTTGTTAACGTTCGCCTGCAAAAAAAATTGGGCATAACTTCCCCCTGAAACAAAATAGGAATTTTGACTTGATTATATCGAAGTCCTGATTAGTAATACATTAGCTAATCAACATAAAATTTGCTCTAAAGATTTTATTGAAGTATTTTTTTAATTAACTTTTAAAAGGCTAAATCTCCCCATGGTTGTGTCGGGTGAAAACAGTTTGGCTAAACTGTGTGCCCAACTAATTTCAAGTTTCAAACTATATCCGGGCAAAAAAATAAAGTTGCACTAATCCATCTCACACTAAGCTCCTGGACAATTAAAGATGAAGCTAAACTCACACTAAGCTTTTGGACAGAAAAGTTTAGACTGCACTAATCCACCTCATACTAAATCCCTAGACAAGTAAAGTTAAAGCTGCACTGCTCCTGGACAAATAAAGTTAAAGCTGTTCTAATCCACCTCACACTGAAGTTCTGAACAAATAAAGTTGAAGCTGCACCAATCAATATCACAATATAATTCTGGATAAATTAAGTTAAAGCCAACTCGCATAGAGCCTCTGCAGTAATCTGCACTAAATCACCCATAAATGTACTATTAGTTTTTCTAATATTTTAAGACAAAAAGATTACTTTTTTAACTTTTAATTTCTCTCAATTTTTTCAAGAATAGTCATTGCCTTTTTACAGTTTGGACAACAATATATCATTATACAGGGTGTTTCAATAGAAACGTTTTTTTTAAAATCTTAATTATGCATAGAAAGTAAAAACATTATATAAAATGCTTTATATATATGGAAAACCTATTCTGGGACATTTATGTTTCAAAAATTTAAAAATTATTTTTTCAACAAACTATGCCTTAAAAACCGGTTTTTCCAAAGTCCTTATTTTTGAAGATTTACAGATTTAAAGATTGTGGAAAAAATGTTCACATTTTTAAAATTCAAATTGCGCGGCTTGTATTAATAGTAGAAAAACGTTATGCATATCGTTGGAATTGTCATAAACTCTATTTTTTGGAAATATAAGTGCCATTTTTGTGCTATTTGTAGTTTAGGAGCTACGTGATAAAATGTTCCAACTTACTTAAAACTTTTCAACCTTTCTCACAATTTTCAACGTAGCTCCTAAACTACAAATAGCACAAAAATGGCACTTATATTTTCAAAAAATAGAGTTTATGACAATTCTAACGATATGCATGGCGTTTTTCTACTATTAATACAAGCCGCGCAATTTGAATTTTAAAAATGTGAACATTTTTTCCACAACCTGAAATCCCTAAATCTTCAAAAATAAGGCCCTTGGAAAAACCGGTTTTTAAGGCATGATTTATTGAAAAAATTATTTTCAAATATTTGAAACATAAATGTCCCAAAATAGGTTTTCCAAATATATAAAGCATTTTATATAATTGTTATATTTTCTATGCATAATTAAGATTTGAAAAAAAACGTTTCTATTGAAACACCCTGTATATTATATATGTATTTTTAAATATACTTTGATTAATTTGCAAAAATAATATAATAAGTATTCATATATGTATAAGACTTGAATCTCAAAATAAGGTTTAAACATTAGTTATGTCCAGAGAATTCAAGAAAATGCCCACTTCATGTTAAAACCAAGCTAAAGTTTATTACGTTTACACCAGGGCTCGGCAGCCCGGAGCCATACACCCGTAAGCCTCAGGGAAATCAACCTTCTACAATTTTTTAAAAAATTGGCTGGCAGTTTAAAATTGACCTAAATATGGCAGCTCCTATTTTAACTTTTTTCAAATCATCCAAACAGGTTTGAATTTGTGGCTGAGTCACTGTTGCTGCCGCCGAGCCCTAGTTTAAACCTTTAATTTAGTAATTAAATAAAATAAGAACAGGAATGTTATATGGTTTTGATTCCAGATTTATGAGCCTTTGTCAACAAAATATGATTGATTTTATGATGTTTATTTTCTTTTCAGTGATATTTTTCATAAAAAAAAATGTTTATTTAAACAAGGTTTTATTCAGAATTGCCTATGATTAGTCAAAATGCTATTTATACAATTAAAAGTCTGTAAAATTAGAGAAACACTCTCTAATTCTAATTTTGTTTCTTAGGTTTGGTACAGAAAGGTTTGTATAAGGATAAATGATAACAACACACAGATAGTAAACTAGAATCACAAGTGTTCATACAAAACATAGAAAGAAACTTTGGGGTACAGTAATATAATCAATTATCTGTCATAAAATCAATGAAACTTTAAAGATCGGATGTATAAGAGAAAAAATAATATGGTATTTATTTTGTTGGACTATTTAATCCTCATAATAAAGTAACAGGATGTCTTTGTGTCTGTTTTACCGAATGATCTCGCTAACCGATAGACAGATATTGTTCTCCTTTACAAGTAACTTGGATCAGATCCCGGGAAGATTTATAGTTATTTTGGGGGAGGGTACCACCACCCGTCTAATAGAAATCGCCTAAAACTTTCTTTAGGTAGCTGAGTGAAGGATTGACCTGCTAATGAGCGAATGCACTTTTTTATGTGTGTTAAAACAAAATTTTAATTTTCAGGTTTATTGAAGAAACGGTATAATACTACCGCAGTACTGTGTTTAGCTTTTTATAAAAGGGTGCATTGTGTGGGTGTGTGTTAGTGTATGTGTGTGTGTGTTTTAAGATGAAAATAGATATATATGTTGATTATATTTATGTTGGTTTTGTATCAGTACTTGCAAGATCTTACTTGTGTTTCTAATTATATTTTCAAGGACTAAAAACCAGTGCTCGTCAGCCGCACATCAGAAATCTTAAACCACAACAATGACAAACCGCCAAATATTTTGTATTGCCAAACGTGTTTTAATGATATAATTATACTATTCATCTGATTTTTGGAATAATGATTCCTACGGCAGCGAGGACGAATATTTAAAGCAAGTCATCGCAATAATCAAATCCTAAAAATGAAAATATGTCCTTAATTATTCTGCAACAAAGGGAGAGGTAGGTTGTGCTAAAATTCCGTAAAGGTGAGAGTTTCTTATTAAAAAGAACTATAGACAATTTTTTTTTCTTCAAAGTTAACATAAATTTTTATCGTTTTACAACTGTTTTTAACTTAAAACTCACAACCTTTACGGAATTTTAGCACAACCTACCTCTCCCTTTGTATTTAATTTTGTTTAAAAACAAATAAATGTTATGCTGATTAAGTTCTGGTACTCCACAACAAATATTATTCGTTGGTTCTCCCTTCGGATTTCAGAGCTTCGCTTTTATGGATTGTGTCATCCTTGTTTAAAAATAAGTAAACTTTAAATTGTTATCAAAGTATTAATGTTTAGCAATATTAGGCAATTTGAGACACTTTGAACTTTACAAAACGTTTGACATCATAAAATGCAATTTGAAAATTCGTGCTTAAATCAACTTAAATTAATTGACTCTTTTTATTCCATCATTTTATAATTTTAATTATTTAAAATAAAGACAAACTATAGAAGAATTAGAACCAATAAGGGACCTCCGAAAGATTTTTTTTCAAATGGGGAGAGATAACCCTCACCTAAACTTTTAAAAATCGATTAAGAAAGCACGCCTCAGACTTACAAGAAGCTTCCAATAAAATAAAAGCCAAAGCAGTTCAGCGATTAAGGGTATATTTTTGGTAAACAGACACAAATATAGACTTCTTCTTTGTAATGTTTATGTACTAGAAGTTGTTATTTTAAGTAAAAAAATAAAACATAGAAAAACAGAGCGAAAATGTAATTTCCTATAAATTGTTGGCTGGCCTACACTTCCGTATATTATCACACTAGCATTGTGTTTCATAATCACAAAATGTTACAAGCCTTATCAAAAAGTAACAGGATGTTTGAGTGTCTACTCGTTTTGAAAGATTTCAGCTAACCAATTAACCAATATGGGCCTCCTTTATATTGAATCTTCTTAAAGGGTACCTCTAGAAAAAATAAAACCCCCTCTCTTCAAAAAAATTCAATTACATTTTTTTTTCATTGAAATCTAAAATGTGGGTCAGATTCCTCTTCCCCCCTCGTTCCTCAAGGACCCCTCTAGAGACCTCTAAGGGCAATAATATTAGGTTGTGGTGACATATTGATGTCAACGTAATATATATATGCGGAAATAATTGCACATATAAAATGTTATCTAAATTGTCATGGGAGCTATTTAAATTAGAAATCTAGAGAAAACACTGTTTTCGTACTGTCTCACATATATAATATAGTGGTATTCTGAAAAACAAAATAACATTCGATACAGGCATAGATGCATACAGTGTCGTTCACAGGGTTTTGCCAGAGAGGTAGGCTAAGCGCATCCGAAAAAGTCACAGCTACCTTACGATTTTTGACACCCATTAAACCAAAGACAAGGGTAGTGTAGTGTATTAGAAACAATAAGAGGGGTGTTACTTTGTGGGTGCGGTGTAGGGGGGTGGATAAATCCCCTTCTGCACACCTCTGGTCATTTAGAAAAAGAAAATAATTATTTATATTGCTAACAAATTCTATTATGCTATTCAAACAGACAAAATAAAAAGTTTTATTTACTTTATATAGAAATATTTTGCATATTTTGCTTCAGACTTCAAAATTTAAAATTTAAAAATTTTGCCTATATATTGGTTTACCTATATATTCATATAATATGTTATAACTTAGATCAAAGAAGGTTTCATCTTGGAGAAGACTAGACTTCCACACACACCTACACAAACACACACACATACAAACAAGAAGCAACATATGGCCTCAAAAATTAATCTTAATCTTTTATATGAAGCTTTTTATAGCGCCTATAAAAAATGACATCATATGGGCTTACCATTGGTTAATTAAATTGTATACTGGCCTGCCATTGGTGAAACTTTAATCTGTGTATTGGCCTATCATTCGTCATTTGTATAAAATGATGTCTTTTTTTATAGGCACTATAAAGAGTTTCCTTTTAATTTTAGAGCATATCTTTTTCTTGCTATGTTTATCATTTTTTATTTAAACGTTCTCACAATCGTCGGCGTAAAAACTTAAGGGATATTTTATAAGATCCCTAAGTGTTTGCAGATTTTGTTTCTCCTTATTCAATGCTCTTATATAATTTTTGTTAAAAATTTGTAGGGCAGACAAAATACTTGAAGTTTAGACAACATTGAAATTTTTAATTTTCAAGGTGGATGATCTTATGCTAAAATATTTTGGTGTTCAATCAAACTATCAGTTTATTTGGGGGGATCTCGCTAACCAATTAGAAAATGAGGAGAGATTGGAATGGTACCCAAAGTTTAATAACTATGTAATCTTATTCGTGGGCTTAGAAATATAATTTTTATAGTTGGTGCTACACTTATCAACTATTATTTTTTACCTACAGAATAGGTAATTTATCTTATCATGATGTGGAAGTGTATCAATTTATCATCCATTATCTTATCCATGTGTCTGTTTAATTTTTCATTAAAGCTTAATATAGGTACATAGAAAGTTGGTGGAAACATTATGAAAAAGTAAAAAGCTTGATTTGCTATATTTCTTGGACACTTCATGTTTGATCCCAATAGAATATATGAATTTTTAGACAATATATTATACAGTCAATATGTTGATATAAAATAACAAGGATGGCCACATCCAAGTTAGCAATGAAAATAGATATATTCGTGAGTGTTTGTGTCTCTTAAGATCTACATACCAAACTAATGGCAATAGTTTGATTATTTAGATAATGGTCAGGTTTTAGGCTATTTCAACATTTTCCTTATATGCATTTAACATGAAATTTTAAAAATTGTTCGGGCAATTTAAAAAAAAATCCATGTGGCATTTTATAATTATGTTGGTGTGGAAACATATAGAGAAAATAAAAAAGAGGGCAATTTTTTCGCATATTTTCAGTTAAGGTGTGTGTTATTTATTTAAGATTTAGCTCTGTGATAGCTTATCAAGTCTAACTGTTCTTAATTATGGCCATTTCATATGTACTTTACTTTACGGAAAATATGCGATAAAATTTTTTATACATCACACAAATGCTAAAAAGCCACAATAAAAGAAATTATGTGTATTATGTAAGTATCAATATTAACTCGATCTATTAGATGACTGAAGTACAAGGCATGGTTTAGGTTATTTTATCACCTTTTAAATCACATTTGAAAATAACAAACTTGCCAGGAGCAAACCCACTCGTTAATCATAATGTATGGACACTAAAAATTGAAGATCACTTCTCTTCAAATATCTTTAGGCATTTGTGAAATGTTTGCTATATGCATACATGAACGTACATTTTAATATCTACAATAAAGTACACTTTATACAATTTTGCATTTTGGCCGTCCGTTTACGAGATATTAATAAACACATATTTATACTAACAGACAGGTAGACCACCTACCAACAAATTTACAACATGCGTTTTTAAATATAACTTATATGGATAATGGAATCTAAACTAATTTCATATTAACAACAATAGAATGACAGATAGATAGAAAATTAAATAACATATTTAATGTAAATATAATAGATAGTTAAATAGATAGATATATGATTGAAAAGATACTTACATGGATAAGGGAATCTAAACCATACAGAATTATAAACCAAATTCATTTTAGCATCTGTTCGTGCAGAATTCTTTTCCCCTAAAAAAATATAATAATTATTGCTGCTATAATGAGCCAAAACTGCTTGATTAAATCCTATTATACAAAATATGGGTATAGTCCTTTTCACGACATCCCTCCATAAGGAGCGATTCTTCGTATTTTTAAAATGGCTTTTTATAGGTTATTTTAGGTTAGGTTAGGTTATATTGTGTTAGGTGATTGCCCCACAGGGTTAGGTAATTGGCCCCGCAGGGTTAGAGCCCCCCGCAGGGGCTAGAAATAGGAGAAAAGCTACTGTGAAAAATACGAAGAATCGCTCCTTATGGAGGGATGTCGTGAAAAGGACTATACCCCAAAATATTATATATATATAAACACAAGTTATTTTTTTTAACATTTTATTAATGGAAGACAATTGTTTACTACTAAATAGATCATCAGTTCCAATTAAGATATATAAAAAAAGAGTTAAAAAATATATGTCCTTGCATTTGAATCCTGTAAAGAGACTAAATAATAAGCAAGAAGTAAGAAATATGTGTTGAATAATTCTACCCCCTGCAGGTTTTTTTTACAACTCATATCCTGAATGGGCTTGGGGGGATTTGCATCTTCATATGATAAGGGGGAGGTGTTTAAAGGGAATTTTTAAAGAAAAAAAATAGGTCGTATTCTATTAGAGGCAATTACAATTTGATATATATTATATAAAAATTTAAAAATACTGCTTTGGATGTGGATCATGTCTGCCATTAACTAGATGCTAAAGCACTGCCGCTAGTATACATATAAAGCATTAATTTGCAAAAAAAAAATCAAGTAAAATCTTCGTATTGATACCTTCCGTGAACCAATGTGAAACATAACTGGAAACAGGCATAAGACAAAGATACACCTTGTTACTTTAGTATAAGAATAAAAATGAAAGATTACCTATGCTCTCAGTAACAGTTAGAATAGCACACAGACCCCATATCAGTAAAATGGTCAGGAGAATTGGAAATAATTTCAAAATTGGTAAATTCACTCGCTTCCATTTGCCCTAAAAAAATTAACTAGATTAGTTAAATAACCATGGTTATAGGGGTAGGACAACAAGAAGAAATTTTTAAGAGAATCGCAGAGAAGTATACCTTAGGGACAAGGTCATGAAGGATTAGAGCTCCAAAAGATGGAAAAGTTCTTTTAAAAAAGGTAGGATTTTCTGTTAACTGTTTATATTGAGTAAAAGAATTTTTAAAAACCTATTTAGAGGGTTTATCTTAAAAATTATTTTAATTGGGGCATAGCCCTTCCAATCCCCCCCTCCCAATACGTGCTTTCTCAGAAAGAATACGAGATATATAATGATAAACTACAAAGAAAATGAAATAAAATGCCACCATGACATTGTTTTAAATGGTTAGACCGATAGAATAAAGGCAAAGTAGAGAAAATATGCATGATTTAACAAAGATTAGAAAGATATACAGATTTTCGACAAAATTTTCTTTGCCTAAGGCTTACCTATTCCATATAACTATATTAGGCTAAGGGCGTTCTAACTTCTATTCTAGCCCAAAAAATTTTATTCGATTTGATTGAGAGATGATACCTTGCTGTATTTAATTCCAGGAACGTCAACATTCTTGAGATACTGGCTGAAAATTGTCATCGTCAACATAGTCCTGATAAATAAAAAGAAATCAACTAAAGATATTCCCGTCAGTTCGTTAAAAAAACTGATTATGCATATTACCAGAAATTGGATCTTCTCAGCTGCTATGAAAGGTAGATGTCTGATTTTGTGTAGATTACCTGCAGTCTAGAGAGCGCAATCGATCTGCATTCTTTTCTCTTATTATGTTACTACATTGTTACTTTAAGTCTAGTTAGATAGATTACGTTATATTTGGTAAAGCGTAGCCTCGCAGTGTTGGGGACCTGCAGTATATGCCCTGCAGTGTTAGGTCCTCGTACATGTATGGCACAAAGAAATTAATTTTCGATCAATTTCAATTTCTGTGATAAAGCTCAACCAATTCAACATAAAACCTAACCTTGACTAATTCTAAACTTTATAAAAATGATGGTTCCAGTCGTTTACGAAATCTTATGAAAATACAAATATAAATTCTTTGTATTATGTATTTATACTTTGGTATGAAATACATTCAAACTCAGTTCTCTTTAAAGTAATCTCAATTTATAATTTAAAAACTAGTGGTTGCGTGTATAGCATATAGAAGCAGAAGCCTAACCGTCCCAGGATATGTGTAAATTTAGAACTCAATTAATCAGTTCAGCGGTTAAAAAGATCTTAAAAGACATACAAGCAAAACCTTACTATTCTTATAATAATGTAAAAGGACTTTTTTCTGTGTGTGTATACCGAAGAATCTCAATAAACACTGAACCAATATGATTTCTTATTTACAGGGTAGTTTCTATTAGGACCTGGGAAGATTTTTATCTATTTTGGGGAGGGCACCACCACCCTTCCAATAGAAATCGCACCTAGAACAAATGCCTCCCTATTTTTTAAAAAAAAAACTTCAATTGAAATTGAAGGGGGGGAAGCACTACCCCCCCCCCTCTCCCCGAGCTGAAGGTCCCTAAAAGCCTCTAGGGGCGTAGCCGCTAGATTTTTAATAGAATACGCATGCTGTCATTTAAACATAACTTTTTTTTTCATTCAAACTCAATGAAAAAATGTTAAGCAAAAAATGATAATTCCTTTTCCCTAGAGAATACATTTTTCTAGCGCTACAACTCTATGAATAGGATTTTTTTCTTTTGTTCTAAATATGATCCATCTAGCTATCCTTGTATTTATATTAATAAGGTTCATTTTAGTTTGTTCGTTGCCACCATTTCAATTAAGTTTACAATTTTTAAGGCATTGAGATGATTTTTGGCTATTTTGTGCCTTTTCCAGGTCTCCAGGGCTCCATGCTGCAGGAGGCACAAACGTTAGTTTTTTTATTTTATAGTATGGTGTATGTTTGTCTAGTAAGATCCCGTTAACGGCTGTACAGATCGCTGGAAGTTAAGTATAGAAAGGTAAATGTCACTCAAAAATCAGACATGTGACGTCATAAAAATGAGTGATTATCCATCTCTTTTTTAGGGGGTTTCTTTTTAATTCTCCTCTCATCTCCCTCATTTATGTGAGTTTCTCCATTTACATAAAAAGTATAGTTGCCATGCTGTTTTAAACCAACTGTTTCTTGTTTGACAAAAAATTGCATTCACATGTTCGATATTAGAAGGATGAAAAATTAATTTTTCTCTCATCTTCAGATGTATACAAAAAAGTCAGGAAGGGGGGGGGGGTATGGATTTAGAATTATACTGTCCCCATTCCCAAAATAAAATAGGGTAATATTGGTTCTTCATATGGTTGTAGTACAAGCAACAGGGTGCAAACTTTTCTACCAATAATTTAAACTAAAAAAATGGGTAATTATGTTGATCATATGCTGGATTCTGCAATCAAGTTTTCGTTCAATGTCCCATCCCTGGTCATCCTTAGATGTAGAAAAAAGATTATTCATCTTTATATGTTTTTTATTCAGCAAATATTTGGCCTTATGGATATTTTGTGAAAGAAAAGGTTTTCGTACTATTAGGGTCTTTCCGTCAAAAACGGAGAGCGTTGATCGTCAATTTATCAAACTCAAACTTAACATGATGATGCTTAAGAAATTTAGATACAAAATTGCTGGGCTACTTGAAATATATACTTGCAATTGAGCTTTATCCCAGTTGCTTTAATATTATAACTATTGGACATATAGACAAACTAGTTTTAGAGTAGCTTCGCTACTAATTATATACATATACTTACAATAGAGCTATACCCCAATTGCCTTGAGAGTTGAAGGAAGCTGCCTAATTTTACCACATCTATTATAATGTTTCATATAATCAAAATCATTTTTGGTAATTTAAGAAATTAGGTCTTTTAAATCCACCAAGAAATACTAAAGTTGAAGTCAGTGTCTTCAACTAATGGCTGTACTCAAATATCATGAGATACTCATAATTAGCCCTGCTACTTTGAAACCAACAAATCAAAATTCAATTAAAGTACTCAAATTTGTTAAGCAAAGGAATGAAATAATTTTGTTTTAAAACATTAGTTACCAGTGTATTTTACAGTCTAATTTTACCTCCCTACCCGGATGTTATGAACAGGATAAATTTACAGATAAATGTACAAAAACAAGGATGACAACATCCATAAAAGCGAAGCTCTGAAATGGAAGGACAAACAAACATTAACACTTGTAGATTGTCAGAACTGAATTAGCAGAATATTAATGCATCAGTACTAACAATATTGTACGTAAATTTGTTGCAAAACTGCATATAGATGATACTGTTTAAGGACATACTTACATTATTGCGACTTGTTTATAGAGATGCCTCGCTTATAACATTGTACCTTGTTGTAATAGGAATCATTTTTCAAAAATTCAGAAGAATCTGAAAATTTTTAACATACAAAAATTTTTTGTCAAAAAAGTTAAAAATCGACATGTTTAAAATAGACATACGGACATTCTGGTATTGATTATAGAGTTGTTATGCTTTCTAAATTGTACCTAACTTCTACAGGAATCATCATGCAAAGTTTGGAATCGATAAGACAATTCTAACCTGTTTAAATTAACGAAAAGAGCTAACTGTGACGGACGGACGGACGGACCGACCCTAATTATAGAAAAACTTCGCTTTTAAAAAACTAAAGCTAGTATTAGCTTAGCTTACAATATATGAATAGATGTTCCTCGAATAGTGATATTCCAACCATAGAAACTGCAGGGGTAATTGTCAGCGGGGTTATGAACCTAAAATATTGTATAATAAATAAACTGTGCATTTACTTAAAGCTCCTGTTGAGCATTAATAACCAGATTATGGTAAATGTTTTTTTTTTATTTTGTCAATATGTAGCGCAACAATAGTAAGTTTCTAGATTAAATATTCCGATTATAGAAAACATAAGTGTAATCGTCTGTGATGTTATATGCATAAAATATAAATTATTTCTTACTAGATAACCTGTCTTAAATCAAGAAAATTGTTATAAAAGCAGCTTTCCTCAAAGCAGAAATTTTTGTCTCATATGTGACAAACTTCAGATATAAGTACAAAAATCAGGTAAAATGCAACTAGGAAAGGGTGTGTATTGAAATACTAAACCACAGTAAAGAGAATATGCAGAACTAATACTAAATCTTCACATAATTAGTCTATTATTTTATTATTTTCAATTCATAGTATTCATATATCGTAGCTATGATATTCATGAAATAGTGCGAAATAAAAGAGAAATATACTGTGCATTTTATTCTATCTATAGAGGTGGAGGAACTACAGGGTGCGCCACATATCTAGGGACTTTTTTAATACGGCCATAGCGTCAAAACTACTTGACCTATCAGGATGTTTGACCCCACTATAAAAAGCTTAGGTAATGACCTTTTAGCACAAAAAAATCTTTGGGCGAAGATGGGCTCGTACTCCGAGCTGGCCGCGCTTATGTTCAACAAGGCAGATTCGAAGTGCGCCGGTGGTATAATCTGGATTCTCAACTAAAGCCTAATAAATTGGACCTCAGCCCATCTGTAGATGAGCTAGAGTTATGCAACTTGCTGGGGATACTGTTAGATACAAAGTAAGACACTAGAAAAGACTACAGCTCTTTATCTAAAAATGGCTTGGCTTTAGTACTCCGGCAAAGTTAAAACGTGGCAGATTTAGAGATGTCAAAAACGTCAAAAATCGTGTAAAATCGTGAAAATTTCTCGTTTCTCGACGTCAGAGACCTATATGGAACTTAAAACTCATTTTAGACTATAAATTGCGCTGACAACCCTAGATGAATCTTCCTGCCATTTTCAAAAAGGTATAGAACGTCGTTCTAGCTCATCTGTGGTCCAAATAAGAGCCTCCGTGTCAAAGGGTAGCTTGAAAGTTGGGTGAATTTGGATCCTGCGGTTACTCACATTCCTAAGGAAATGGGGCCTCCCAGCAGCCCGATCTTATTTCAATGGACTTTTGGACCTTGGGCTACTTTATCCATGCACCAATAGACGTACCTATACCATAAAGACCTCCCTCATTGCCATTATCAAGGAGAACTTCGCCAGCTTGGACAGTTACATTCTGACCTTGGCCTGCCGGCGGTTGAGGAGGCGGGTAAAGGCGGTGATTGATGCTGGCGGTGATTTTTTTCAATGATCTAATAGTCATATACCTAATTTGCTTCCCAGTTTTTAAAATTTAATAAAATCTTTAAAATTGACGATTTTATGTTTATTTGTTTACAATTTAGAAAAAGTCCCTAGATATGTGGCGCACCCTGTATATTAATGATAAATTTCCTCAAATTATAATTATTTAAATTACCATTAGGTATATGACCACTCCAATCAATTGATATAAGCATATTTAATAACTAAAACACGACTAGTTCAAATTCATAATTTGATAATCTTTAGGAAAAAAGCAAACAGATATCTTGGTATCCAAAGAAAAAGTTGTGGCTGTGTTTTATGTTTGTATGCTAAGATCTAGTAAACGGTCGATTCCCTCCCTCTATATGTTTTTTCAATTAATGATGGGTTTTAGGGGCGAAGTCATTGATGTGCTTAAATATTAAATCTGTGTAAATGATAATTTTCCTTTATGCATTTTGGTTATGTAGTGCAACCAAAAAGTATTCCTTCACATTAGCAAAACAAATAAGAAAAAATCTTTATAGTACAATTTGTAACATATGAAAAAAAAGTCAAGAGCTCTCATCAATCAATGGATGATATCTTCACTCAGCCTAGAAATAACCCCAAAACTGAAAGCAGAGGGCAAAGAATTGTTGTAATAAGCTAAAACCTATGTTACTATATTTTTTTGTATAGACACTAAACAAGATGAACTTATGTTTAAAAACCACAACCTATGTACCGTACTTTACATGTTGACAAGTACATGCATGTTCATAAGTTATAACAGGCAATTCTACATATGTCCGATTATGTGTGATACATATTTTGACCACATGGATGTTTTCTTAAGTTAATCAAATATTTAATTGGGTTTATTTACTAAAATGATTTTTGTGTATGTTAAGTATGTAGAAGGATTGTCATCCCCCTGACATCAAGAAAACAACCCCTTGTTGTCTGTATTACACCCCTCTCAATTTTGGTTTAAGAATAAAAAAAAGAGGGGCGACAAAATTTTCCCGACAACCAGTGTCACGCAACTGATCATATACGACGTAAAATAAACACAAATCTTCGTAGGCTAGAAATTTTCTTAGTTAGACAGCTAATTGTGTGTGATTAACTATCTAGGGTGGTAGATCTATTTTCTTTACCTTAGAATACTACCAATAAGACCAGAAAATCCGAGGAACATTTGTAGAATAGCAGATACTGCAATTGCACCCTAAAATTATAAAAAATCACATTTTTTTCGTATTTCCGTTAATAATCTTATAACTAAGGAATGTCCGCCTGCTCAGTTATTTATGCATGTTAGAAACGTCCCTTGGAATACAAACTTTCCATTATATTTCTTTTAACACTAAGGTAGACTTTTCGTTTTAAATGTTTATACCCGAGACAATCAGACACAATGTAATGCATTTAATAGTCAATATATATTGAGCATCCTATATTTTAGCAATTTTATTTCTTACTTTTAAAAAATGTTCTCTTTCTTTAAGTGTTAGAATTAGTTTTTCCTATTGTATTGATTGTTGAGCCCCGCTTTTATGGATGCTGGATCATTTAAAACAATGAAAAAAAAATATCGCTCCTGCTATACTTAATTTCTAAAAATTTTAGATTACAAATAAATAAACTAATAAAACAGTTGACTTAAAAAAAACTTTGCTTTTTACAACTACTATTTATAATTCCCACTGATTAATTATAAAATATGCATGGAGCTTAAAGGATAAGACAATAGATGACAAGTTTGTGTACATATATCGCCTAAGACAATAGAAAAGATGACTACTTCTGTAGATAAAAATAATTGAATAAAAAGTTTTTTTTTGTTAGAACTGTCCCATCAGGATTTAACAATGAGTGCCCAGAGATTTTAGGCCAGCACATGAGCGATCATTGTTATAAGCTTTGGGTACAAGTATGATTTACAGTCAAATTTCCCCTCCCTGCCTGGAAGTATATATGTGTATCTATTAATTTAAATATGATTAATTACCTATTTCTCCACACAAACACCTATTATTAAAATAATCAAGAAAAAAGTACGTGAATAGTATATTTTGAACACAGCTAAAAATTATTTAAATTTTTTTTTAGCAGCGAAGCTTCTTTTTAAAATTTTCATTGTATTTGTTTATTTTTTTCTCAATATGATTCTATTCTAATTAAAATCAACTGAATAGTAACTGTTTGAACTATTGATAACAAGCGAATGCTCTGTACTTAAATATGGAGCTAATCCTATAATATAAAGTATTAAGTTTTTTGTCTGTAGCTTAAAAATTCAATAACTACTGGACTAATCGATTTATCCTTTTTTTGTTTTTAGGCTATTTCAGTTTTAGATTTAAGCCATGGAATTGGCGCGACCTTGATTATTGCGCAACTAAAAATATTCAACTTGGTACCATGATCGACAAATCGACGCACTTAATATATTGTTAAACTTTATTTGATGCTCTTTTCTAAGAGATATCTTCTTCAAAAAAATATTTACAGTCTATCTTAATAGCAGATACACAAATCACATTTGCCACAGAATGTAATGGACGGATAGGCGAACAAAAAGAGAAACATAGATTAGCTTAACTACAACAAAAAAAAACATATTTACTTAATATTCTATTAACATTAATTAACTGAACCTTATAAATTAGGCTTATTGTTAGGGAAAAATGGATAATATCCCATGGCTTGCAAGTGAACCCCTTACCCAAAACAAATTAATTGCGTAGAGGGGGGAGGGGGGGTCAATGTATTAAATAAAAGGATTTGTTGCAGTACACGGTAATATGTTTAATGGATTGATTATATCAAAAAATCTGCGAAACGGATGAACGTATATGTTTTAACAGCACATTGTTATTTACGGCACGAATTTGTAAAGTTTGGGAGTCATTATAATTTATACCCAAATGTCACCTATCTACTTGATAATTTTCAAAAATAGAAAGAAAGAAACAAATAACTACCATCCCTTCCCCAACTCTAGCGTATCGTAATATATTTTTTTTAGTAAGGTATTTATGCTCAACAAGTCACCTTAGGGGATCTTAAGGACTAATCTTTTAGTAATAAAGAATTCACATTTTGTTCTATCATAATAATGAAACAATAACTTTGGTATTTGTTGATATAGTAACAGCATAATAGTTAAACAGGATGGATAAAAAATCAACCTAAAAGAACATATCTGCATGAAATGTTTTACAGGGATTTAGGCATAGGAATATGGTCGATAAAGAATCTTTTCTTTTATAGTCTTTTTATATATGAAATTTTGATAATGTTTTTGAGGAAAAAAATGTAAATTAATTAAACCATCAATTCCACACCTCACCCCCAAACCCTCTTCTCCCAGGAGGTTTGGTGAGAGGGAGTAAAAAGTTGACTTTGATTAATATCTCTGGTCTATATGGCTATGTTGGACCAGGCTTTAAAAAATCATGGACAATTAAGTCTACAAGTAGCGGGACGGGGAAAAAAGATTATTTCGAAAATATATATTGAGGGAGGTGATATTGAAATTCAAATTATACTCTTCCCCAAAGTAAATATACACGCTCTTTTATTCGTGGAATTAAAACTTTGGGGAATTTATATTTTTTTTTAGATATTCATTGTCCAAATTTTGTCTTCCACAATTTTTATATAAAGAAAGGGGTACCTACTTTTGTAAAAAAAAAACACAAACAGACAAACACCATGTTACTTTAATATTAGGATTAACAACTGTACTTCTTAAATGCTTTGTGCTCTTTAGATAATTTTGCTTTTAAGAAGAAAGAATAACAATTACAATTGTATAAAAATTAATCTTTACTTCATATTGTTTACTTTTAGATAAACCATAAGATTGTGTTTTAAGATTATTATAAAGAACAGGGTTATAGTCCTTTTCGTAACATCGCACCTTATGGGGCGATTCTTCGTGTTTTTCAAAGTAGCTTTTCTCCTATTTCTAGCCCCTGCAAGGGCTCTAATCCTGTGGGACCAATTACCTAACCCTGTGGGACAATCACCTAACCCAATATAACCTAACCTAACTTAAAATAACCTATAAAAAGCCATTTTAAAAATACGACGAATCGCCACTTATAGGGCGGTGTTACGAAAGGGACTATTCCCAATTCCTAAGCAGTCTAGAGACAAGGAAGCTAATACACTAACTAAAAGATGCTTAAATATAACAACTAATTCACTTATTATCCCTAGTAGTTTTTAAATCTGACAAGTAGTGACAAAACCTGGTCTAATCTGAGTTTTGACAGGTTTTCCTCAGGTTTTAATCTGCCCGCCCCTCATCAATCAACTCTGACATTTGATTACATTTCGTCAGATTGTAATCTGACGAAACCTGTGTTTTTGCGCAAAAAGGTACTAAAACTCAGATTACTCAGGATTTGCCGCCAAATTTTTAATCTGTCAGGGGGGATTTCAGATTATAATCTGACGAATCTGACTCAATGTGAGCAAAGTTCAGGTGATTAAGATCGTAATCTGTGATTAAATTGACCCTCCAAATTTGCCCAGTTAATCCCTTATCTGACATTTGATGACAAACAGTCATACTCTAATCTGACAATTGATGACAAACAGTCATACTCTAATCTGACATTTGATGACAAACAGTCATACTGTAATCTGACATTTGATGACAAACAGTCATACTGTAATTTGACATTTGATGACAAACAGTCATACTGTAATCTGACATTTGATGACAAACAGTCATACACTAATCTGAAATTTGATGACAAACAGTCATACTCTAATCTGACAATTGATGACAAACAGTCATACTCTAACCTGACATTTGATGACAAACAGTCATACTGTAATCTGACATTTGATGACAAACAGTCATACTCTAATCTGACATTTGATGACAAACAGTCATACTGTAATCTGAGATTTGATGACAAACAGTCATACTCTAATCTGACATTTAAAGACAAACAGTCATACTCTAATCTGACATTTCATGACAAACAGTCATACTCTAACCTGACTTTTGATGACAAACAGTCATACTCTAATCTGACTTTCATTGACAAACAGTCATACTCTAATCTGACATTTGATGACAAACAGTCATACTCTAATCTGACATTTGATGACAAACAGTCATACTCTAATCTGACATTTGATGACAAACAGTCATACTCTAATCTGACATTTGATGACAAACAGTCATACTCTAATCTGACATTTGATGACAAACAGTCATACTCTAATCTGACATTTGATGACAAACAGTCATACTCTTAACTGACTTTTAGTGACAAACAGACATACTCTAATCTGACATTTGATGACAAACAGTCATACTCTAATCTGACATTTGATGACAAACAGTCATACTCTAACCTGACTTTTGATGAAAAACAGTCATACTCTAATCTGACATTTGATGACAAACAGTCATACTCTAATCTGACTTTCATTGACAAACAGTCATACTCTAATCTGACATTTGATGACAAACAGTCATACTCTAATCTGATATTTGATGACAAACAGTCATACTCTAATCTGAATTCAAGTGAAAAATAGTCATACTCTAATCTGACTCTTAATGACAATTAGTCATACTCTTTATTCAGACAAATAATAATTTTGATATTTTGATTTTAAAAGCAATAAATTTTACAAAATTGAATAATTTTTACACAAAAAAATATAAAACTATAAAATTAAGTGATGGTACTCTTCCAAAGATTCTGGTTGTTCTAGTTGTGCAAA
The DNA here is from genome assembly GCF_053477335.1 of Acartia tonsa. NCBI lineage: Eukaryota > Metazoa > Arthropoda > Copepoda > Calanoida > Acartiidae > Acartia > Acartia tonsa. The sequence continues at coordinate 43,049,877 of NC_137261.1, read as the reverse complement.
TTGGTCAACAGAAGTAACTATCATAAAAGATTTTGTACTTATGTAACAATCTTTTAATTAAGTTATTCTATTGAAAGTTGTCTCTTTCTTGGTTTCTCATTTCTTTGTTTGTGTGGTAACTGCATCAAAAAATGTTCATCAACAATTTAAAAATAAATTATGATGTAGTTTTAAGATTTTCAAAACCACTTCAACACCAGACTAAAAAAAATTAACAACCTGACATTGAAGTAATTCTAAAATTTTGAGTTAAATCAATTTTTGACAATAGGTAAACTAATTGGAAATGATTACAAATCAAAAAATAATATCTAAAGGGATAATTGCATAAAGTGCATAATTAAAGTTTGATGGCAAGCATAAGTTACAAAATACTATCTAACATATATAATTTTGTAATAAAATGAAAAACAATCAATAGGCACCACTGAACTAGTCATGATATGATTTTCAAGTCTTGATATTTTTAAAACTACCTGGTAGAAAATTGAAATTATTTCAAATGTATGTCCTCTAGATAAACTATTGAACATAAAAAATATGCAGCTCACTAAATTCAAGTTTAAATGCAATTCTTGCAACTACCCCTTTGATGCAAAAAAATAAGGAAAAATTTAATACTATTAATTAGAAATCTATGAATATTTGATTTGAACATTTAATTAAACAAATTAAATAATTTATTAAGCTAAATAATAATAATATTATATCAGAAAAAAAGAAAACTAAAAAACACAGAATATGCAACAATATTTTTTGTTTTTGTTAATGTAGCTAAGATCAAGATTTATATTGTGATATATTTTGAAGTAGTTTCTATATTTCTTTAAATACTCCCCCACCCCCCAAAAAGTTTTTTTGCCGCTTATTTTGAATGTTAGCTATACAAAATTTCTTTTTAAATTACACAACTATGCAACCTTTACTGTAATTTTTTTTACTCCTAGCTGCCACCAATTTTTTTGCACAAAACACATTGTAACATTGATTTTAATCCTACTAAAACCTTTTTTGAATGCCTTAGTACTTATAATCTAAAGTGTTCTTCTAACTTTAATTTTACACAATTTTTAATGAAAATTTTTAAAGCTTTCAGTCTGTATGTTAAGCATGTAACATCCAATCAATATTTTTAAATAATATTCAAAGATTTTAAGCCAACAAATTAGAGATTATAGAACCAGTATAATTTCAAGTCCAATGTCCACTCCCTCTGTGGTTTAAGCAAATATCTTGATTGTTATATAACACAAAAATTTAACCACAAAAACAATTATCTCAAAAAAAAATTTTACCGGAAAGGATATCTAAAAAGATACAACACAAAATATTTTCTCCAACTATATAAATTTTTAGTTTTCTTTTTAAAACTTAAACTTCACTATCTATCTATTGAAAGTAACAATTCATATATTCGTTTCTCCTTATATAAAAGTAACAGGATGTCCATATGGGAGTGTCACTTTGTCTGTTAATACAATGGGATCTCTCTAACTGCTGAACCAGTATGGTTCTAATTAACAATGTAGCTTCTCATAGGTCCTGAGAAGATGTTTTTTACCTTTTCTTTATAAAACTAAAATTGAAAATTAAGGGGAGTTGATTCACCCCCCCCCCCCCTCCAACTATTAGAGGCTTTTAGGAGTGTAGCCGCTCGTTAGGAACAAAATACAGAGAGGGAAAAACCATGGGCATTTTAATACATTATTTCCCAAAGTTTTATAATAACCTTTCCTTGTTCTTTGGCTCGCCAGCTCTGGGGATATTTATTATATTTTTATTGATTGGTTCATAATTTTGAGTGTTCAAACGTTTCAATCACTTATTACAATCTACAGATGGGTTAATTTTGTGTATTATCATTGGGGATATACAACAACAATTTATTGGCCCTTGTCTTATCCCTTTAGATCCCTGAACAAAATAGCAATATCTAATGATACTCAGGGATCCAAAGGGATAAGACAATGGCAGATAAATGGATGTACATATCAATGGCACACAAAATTACACCTTCTGAAGATTAAAATTAGTGGTTGAAACGTTTGAACACTCAATTTAATAACGCAACCAATCATGATTTAGTAAAAGTTGTTAAACCAACGAATGAGAAAACATTATCATAAAACTTTGGGTACCAGTGTTATAAACAGCCCAATGTCAAAGTAGGGAATAAGAAAGTACCCAAAGTTTAATCACCACATTGTCCAGAGAGAGAGTGAACAATGAGCTATTTATTACACTGGTCCCCAAAGTTTTTTAATAACGTTTTCTCATTCGCTGATTTAACATCTTTGGGGACTTTTACTTAAAACAATTGTGTAAACAAAAAAGTGGAAAATCAACCCGCCTTAACATACATCTCCAATGATGATGCACAAAATTACCCCTTCTGTAAATTATAATTTGTAGTTAAAACGTTTGGAGACTCAAAATGAGTAAAAAAGTCCCTAAAGTTGTTATGCCAATGAATGAAAAAACGTTAAAGATTTAACAGGAATTCAAGGGATAAACCAATGGACAAAACATTTATTCATATCCCAAATGATGATAAACAAGAGAATCCTACTGTAGAATAAAATTATTGGTTGAAAAATTTGCACTCTTCTAATGTAGTAAAAAACATTCAAAATTTAATAAGAAAAACCTGTAAGTGTTGTCAACCGAAGATAATTTTGGGTGCCAGCATAATTTAAAGCCCAATGTCCCCTCCCTCCCTGGTCAAAAAGAGAGGGAGGAGACATTGAACTGTATATTACAATGATAACAAAGTTTTAATTCATTTGCTCAACACTTTAGGTACTTTTATCAAATTTGATTAGTCAATTAATATACCAGCAGTGTCCAAATGTGTTAACCAATAATTATAGAGTTCAGAAGGGGTATTTTGATGTATTATCACTTTTTTAAGTTTCGTACTTAAAAAAACCTCTCTTTTGACGAGGAAACATAAAAAAGCGAAGCTCCAAAGTATTAAACCAGGGAAAAGGGATTGGATTCTGACAAACAATTCTAAGTGAAAATTACCCCACAATCTCCTTCCCCTTTTTCTGCTGTTCTTACCCACTTCCCTTCATATACATCAAGAAACAAGTTTTACGCCAACTCTACGACAACAAAAAAATTATCAAAAAAAATGAATATTTGTTGATTATCAATAGGATAATTCTAGCTAACCGGACCGACCCCAATTATAAGTCGCTTTAAAAAAAACCAGGGATCTAAAGGGATAAGACAATGGCTGATAAATTGATGTACTTCCCAGATGGGAGGAAATTGAGGATCTAATGTACTTTCAAAATTTGTTTGGGGAGGGTATATAATAGTTATATGTAGCTGCACATCTTATAAACAAAAGAAAAGCTTCACTACTTACAGATAAATTGTTCATGGTAATAATGTATACATAGATTTAATTATATCTGCGCTACTTGACTTAATTTTTAAAAGCAAAGCTTTTCTATTATTAGTGTCAGTTCGTCCGTACGTAACTGATAGCTTTTCCGTTAATTTAGGCAAGTTAGAATTGTCCTATCGATTTCAAACTTTGCATGATTATTTCTGTAGTAGTTAGGTACGATTTAGAAAGCGTAGCAACTCTATAATCGTTACCAGAATGTCCGTAAGTTCATTTTAAACATGCAGATTCTTATCTTTTTTAACAATATAATTTTATTTTATATCCGATTGACCTGAAATACTGACTCCTAATACAAAAAGGTACAATATTATAAACGAAGCATCTATATAATCAAGTCCTAAAAATGTACGTATGTCCTTAAACAGAATTCTGTATTTAAGAAGTTTTGTTACAACATCCATAAAAGCGAAGCATTGAAACGGTAGGTCAAACGGACATTAACACTTGTATAGTGTCTGAACTGAATAATCAGAATATAAATGTATAAGAGGCGAAGCAAAATTGTAAATAAATTTGTTGAAAAACTGCTTGATACAGGATAATGTTTATGGACATTCTTACATTTTTAGGACTTGATTATAGAGTTGCTTCGCTTGAATATTGTTCTTTGTTGTCTTAGAAAAATCAATGTTTAAAATGGACGTACTGAAATTCTAGAAATGCTTATAGAGTTGCTACTCTTTCTAAATTGTACCTAACTACTACAGGAATCACCATGCAAAATTTGAAATCGATAGGACAATTCTAACATGCCTAAATTAACGAGAAAAAAAACTATCTATCTCGGACGGACGTACGGACCAACCCTAATTATAGAAAAGCTTCGCTTTTAAAAATATACATATAATTTTGTCAAAACTTTTATATTTATATTTTGTAAATTCAGTTCTGATACTTTATAAGAGTTAATGTTCGTCTGTCATACCGTTTCAAGGCTTCGCTTTTATGGATTTTGTCATCCTTGTCACTTCCTAAAAATGCATGTTTATCATTCTTGTTAAAAGCGACGCTATTCTTTTTATATCAAACAAGGATGACAACATCCATAAAAGCGAAGCACTGAAACGGTAGGACAAACGGTAGAGCTGCTTCGCTTAAATATTGTTCTTTGTTGTCCCAGGAATCAATATACCAAAAATCAGATAAAACGGATATTTAGATCACATAAAAATTTGTTTTTAAAAAAGTAAAAAAATCAACATGTTTAAATGGACGTACGGACATTCTGGTAATGATTATAGAGTTGCTACGCTTTCTAAATCGTACCTAACTACTACAGGAATCACCATGCAAAGTTTGAAATCAATAGGACAATTCTAACATGCCTAAATTAACGAATAAAAGCTATCTATCAGGAATCAGTTTTCAAAAAATCAGAAGAATCGGATAATTTTAACATACCAAAATTTGTTGTCAAAAAAGTTAAAAATCGACATGTTTCAAATGCACGTACAGACATTCTGGTATTGGTTATAGAGTTGCTACGCTTTCAAAATTGAACCGAACTACTACAGGAATCATCATGCAAAGTTTGGAATCAATAGGACAATTCTAACCTGTTTAAATTAACGAAAAGAGATAACTCTCTGTGACTGACGTACGGACGTACGGACCGACCCTGATTATAGAAAAGCTTCGCCTTTAACAAGAAAGACAACATCCATAAGAAACAAAGCACAAAACTTATTATTATAGAGAGGATTGTGTCGGCTGATAAAAAAAGAAGAAAATATGAAATAAATTTTAGTACTAAATATTGGGTATAGTCCCTTTCGTGAAAACGCCTCTTAAGGGGCATTTCTTCTTATTTTCACATTAGTTTTTATAATTTATTTTAGGTTAGGTTAGTTTAGGTTTAGTTGATTTTCCCGCATGGTTAGAGCCCCCCGCATGGGCTAGAAATAGGGGAAAAGCTACTGTTAAAATACGACGAAACACCCCTTAAGAGGCATTGCCATGAAAGGGACTATACCCCAAAAAATTAAGCAGTCTGTTAGTTTACAACATTGCATCGCCCTCCATAGAGTTACGGACGGACTGATGGACAAAGAGGTTTATTGAGAGAATTGTAGAGTTCTACACAACTTATAATTATTACTTTGTTTTTATCCAGGGATAATAGGGGATACGTCAATTGACTGCAATGATAATAAATGAACAAAGTTGAGGAAGGGGGAATTACACTAGAACCCAAAGTTTTAAAATCAAGTTTTTAAACGTTGGATTAAAAACTTTGGGTACTTAAATTAAATTTTTATTTGGTAGTTTTTTTAAAAGCTTTCAACTAATAATTTTAATTTACAGAAATGGTAATTAATTATGTTTGTCTTATCCTTTAAGATCCCTGACAAAGTTTCCCCTTCTGTAGATTAAAATTCATGGAAATAAAACAAGATAATGCAGTTATAAAACTTTGGGTACCAATGTAATTTACGGTCAAACGGCCCCTCCCTCAAAAATATAAAAAAGTTTGAAATAATTATGCCTAACAAACAGCAACCCAATTTCAACTATATCCAATGGCCGATTTATTGATGTACATCCCTAATGATGATTTACAAAAGAACTCCTTCTGTAGATTACAATTAGTGGTTGAAACGTTTGGACACTCAACTAAATATTACACAAACCAATCAAAATCTAATAAAGTCCCCAAAGTTGTTAAGCCAACGAATCAGAAACTTTTTAATAAAATTTTGGGGACCTAACTTTCGATAAAGGTATGTGGGGAATCTTAACCCTATCTTATATTTTATTTGTTTAGGGAGGGTAATAAATCAGGGATGTTAAGGGATAAGACGATAATACAATGGACAATAAATTGATGTACATACCCAATGATGATAAACAATTACCCATATTTAAATAAAGTTTATCTGCTACCAACCAAACACAATTCCTTTTTCATTTTAATATTCATATAAAATTGTCTAACATTTTTCCAGTATGGCTTTGAACCGGTATTAATTCCGCGTATATTAATCGGTTTCAAAGCCATACTGAAAATAAAATTACCCCTGTTGTAGATTAAAATTATTGATTGGGCACTACTTGTTTGGAACCAACCAATCAAAAATAGACAAAAGTACCCAAAGTTTTTAAGCTAACCATAGAGCAAGGATAGTAATGAAACTTTGGATACCTGTGTAAATACAGTCCAGTGTACTCTCCCTCCTTGGGTAAAAATGTAATTTACTGCTCAATGATCCCTATATCCCTGGGTATGGTGTGTCTACAAAAGGCAGTGTCCAAACTTTTCCACCGATTATTTTAATCTACAAAGGGGTCCCATTTTTATAATTGTAATTGTGCATATTGTAAACAGTTATCGCGCAAGCAATGTTTTCTACAATATAATAATGTTTTTTTTTCAGTATGACTCATAACCTATCAAGAGGGAAAGCTTAGATTCGTACCCACACTAAAATAGTTACTAAAATAGTTATTTATAGTATCGTATTATAAACACTAAACAGCTTTCCGTGGATTTTAAAATATACAATTGTAAGAGTAAAAATATTTTAAAAATAATGCGTAAAAAACTTCATTTTATTTGCTCAAAGATATGCCTCAAATAAAAAACGTTTTAAGTAAAATGCCACCCCCCTTCTCCTTATACAACCTATCCTGACAACCTGACCCAAAATTAATGGTTTCAGTGCTCATCAAGGTACTTCGAGTGAAAGCGTAAATATTTTATTTTATAGCATCGCATTTATGGATTAATTTTTCTTGTTTTTACTTTAAACTAAATTTTCGTTTTTACAAGGAATCTTAAAGAATAAGACAATGGACAATAAATTGATGAAAATTCCCTATTTACAAACAACTTTGAGGACTCAACTAATCAAAAATTAATAATCTATCATTATTTTCTTAAGTGTTCAAACGTTTCCAACCCTAATTGAAATCTACAGAAGGGGTAATTATGTTTACTATCAATATGGATGTATATTAATTTAACGGCCATTGTCTTATCCCTTTAGATACCTGCGATAATAAAACTTTAATATAAGTACCTAAAGCTTTTGGGCCAACAAACAAGAAAACATGGTTATTAAACTTTGTATATATATAGGGATAATTCAGGGATCTTAAGGGATAAGACAATGATCATTAAAATTACCCCTGTTGTGGAATTAAATTATTTAATGAATTGATTAAAGATTGGGCAAAACAAGTTGGAAACCAACTAATAAAAATCCCTAAAAGATCTTTTATAAAATATGCGTGGTTATAAAACTTTGGGTATCTTTTTCCTCACTCCTTTCCTATAATTGTAATTTACAATGTCCGATGTTCCTTCTCCCTTGGTAAATATCTACAGCGATGGAACAATGTTATGCCAATACTAAAATGGTAGAGATAAGAAAATGACAATAGAATTATCCAGAGAGGGAGGGGACATTAGGCTGTTTATTACACTAGTCCCCAAAGTTTTAAGATGAAGTTTTAATATTCGTTGGCTTAACAACTTTAGGCACTTTCATTGAATTCTAATTGGTTGGTTTATTAATTTGAGTGTCCAAAGGTTTCAACCACTATGGACATTTTACAGAAGTCGTAGTTTTGTGTATTATCTAAGGAGATGTACATCAATTTATCGGCCATTGTCTTATCCCTTTAGATCCCTGATAAACAACAGAGAAACAAAGATGACAAAATTAATAAAATCGAAGCTTTGACGTCCTTGCTTAACCCCCCCCCCCCAATATGGACTTATGAACGCACGGACCAGCTCCAGTTATAAAAAAGCTTCACTTGTAAAAATGTATTATACATTTTTCAGTAGAGCTTCAAAACCGATTAATATCCGCAGGATTAGAATCGGTTCTAAGCCATACTGATTTATGTAATATATAGCATTGTATTACAGATTTCAATGAATATTAAAATAAACATAATTATTCTTTCTATATATATTTTTTTTCATTTTAATATCCGTAGAAAGCCGCAATAATAATAAAACTTTATAAACTTTTGATTAAAAATGTTCTTACCTTAATCATATAGAATTGCCAGTTTTCTTTTCAATAGAGTTTGGCTTTAATAATGCGTAGTTTTATTTTAACGTTACGGCTTTAAATAATTTAGATATCCTTAAAAGTATTACTTATAGAATATAAAATTATTTAGAGGCACCGTTAAAAATACAGTTAGAATTTACTCGATAGAAATGTTTCATTAATTATCAAATAACTCTATATATAACTAAAAATACATTGCACATAATTATAACAATTGCGTGGTTCTCCTATGGTTGCCTTTGGATAACTGACGCGACCCGACACTCATTGTATTGACCGGCGCGCACTTACAAAACACACACACACGCTCGGACACACACGCACGCATGTACACACGGGCACGCACACACACACACACACAAACCAGCCATCAAACTAACCATCCCCTATTAATCTCACAAATTTACCTCTAGTTTTCTCTTCTCACAATCTGACACATGAAAAGAAAAATGCTTAATAAATTGTGCCATTTTGGAGGTAAATTACTGATTAGCTATATCCTTAAAATAATAAAGTAAGGATGTGTCTATCAGTTTGTCTGTACCGAAGGATCTCGCTTACTCTCCTTTACAGGGTAGCTTCTCATAGGTCCTGGGAGGGTTTTAACTATTTTGGGGGAGGGTAACACTACCCTCCTAAGAGAAATCGCCCATAGAAAAAAAATTCCCCCCCAGAAAAATTAATCTATTTTTTTAAACTAAAAATAAAAATAAGGAGCGTCAGCCCCCACCTCCAAAAAAAATTTTAAAAATTCAACTCCTCCCGCCTCAAGTGTCTCTAGAGGCCTCTAGGGGCATAGCCGCTAGTCCTTATAATAAAGTAACAGGCTGTGTGTTTGTCTGTACCAAAGGATCTTGCTAACCGCTGAGCCGATCGGTTCTCCTTAACAGGGTAGCTTCTCATAGGTCCCAAGAAGGTTTATAACTATTTTGGGGGAGGGTACCACCACCCTCTAAAGAAAAATTGGCCCAAGAAAAAATTATTCCAACTCCCCCCTCCCCCAAAATTTTTTACTTTTTCTTTTAAAATCTAAAATAAGAAATTGGGTTATCAAATTCGACTTCCCCCTCTTAAGTGCCCCTAGAGGCCTCTAGGGGGCATAGCTGCTATTAAATAATAAAATGCTTACTTTTTTCAGCATTCTACAACAATATTGTCTGACATGTGAGTTAACAATGGGAAGATAATATTAATCCTCACACATTTATAGTAAAAGTTGCTCATTTCAGAAGAATTGAAGAAACAGTATCATTTGGTTTAAAAGCCAAACAAGCAATAATATATAAGGATTACCTGTAAGTAATATACCTATACACAATATGATTTGATAAATACGTCAAAAAAACATTAATTTGAAATGATGATTATTAGTAAGGTTTTGCTAAAAAATCTGTAAAGGTGTGAGTTTTAAGGCTTAAATATAGTAGTAGCATGATAATATTCACTAAATATTTTTTTAAAGTTAGTATAAATTTTTAGCGTTCTACTACTATTTTTAACTTAAAACTTACAACCTTTACAGGTTTTTAGTGCAACCAAAAAAATCTAACTCTCAGTTATGTGTCATACCCATACTTAAAAAGTCAGGCAGTTTGGGCTCTTTATCTTTCACACACACAGAAAATGAGATAGAAAATACTAGAGGGGGGGGGCGTTCAACGTCCCCCCTCCCCCGACCGTTAAGGGTTAAGTTCCCTGTTCAAACGTTTCAACCACTAATTGCAATCTACAGAAGGGGTAATTTTGTCCATCCCCATTGGTAATGTCTTTTCCCTTTAGATCCCTGTACGGTTATTAGATTGACGTATCTACCAATTTAGGTTCAGATGTATATCTTTAAAGAACAGTGTATGCAGTATAAAGAATTAGATCTCGAAAATTGAAAGATTGGACTCAGCTTTTTGGGAATATACCCGCTGGTCATACCAAGGCTTGTAAAATTTACTCAAAACTTTCATCTGTTATATTTACAGACTTGAACGGATGAACGTCAACATAGAATAACTTTGCACTTTAATAATACACAAATGAATGAATGAGAAAATATGTTTTTAAATATCATGATTTATAAAAAAAAGTTTTGATATTTTTAAAAGAAAATGACTGATAAAACAATGTATAGACTAGATGTGCATATGTCATAGATATCTATTAATTTCAGCAGTCTATCATTCATAGCATCAGAGAAAGTCAAATAACTTTAAAAAGTGTTAATACTTTTCCAGTATAGCTTCAAAACCGATTAAAATCCGCTGGATTAAAAACTGTTCACAGCCATACTGAAAATCATGTATAACATCGTATTATAGAAAATTTTCTGCAAATAGTAAATTGATTATTCTTAATACAATTGATACCAGCACTGTTCGCCCGTGCCTTTGGAGCCTCATAGATAACAAAACTGGAATAATTCTTACAAATTATCTTATTACTATCTACAGCAAGCTGTCTATAAATGATGCAAAAATAACTCTTTTTGCCAGTTATCCCTTAACAGTTGAGCCCCTAGCCGCACCCTTATCAATTTGCCCCCCCCCCTCAATTATCTCAGCGCTTATTAGAGCTAGAAGCTAAAATTTTTTTGTGCATGTCCCAAAGCTAGTAAAAGTGGCTGACTCAGATTAAGACATAAAAAAATTAACCAATGAAAGGCCAGTATACACTGTAATTGACCAATGGTAAAATTTATATTGGCCTCTTATTGGTTAATTTTTTTTTGACGTCATAATCTGAGTCAGCCACTTTTACTTCCATGTCCCTTGTTTGATAATAAGTTTCTGACTATAAGTGAATCAAAGTCAAATTTTGCTTCCTTCAACCTTTTATCTAATAATGTTTGCTTTTAGGTTCTTTTTTACTTAAAAATTTTTAATGGCTGTAATTTTTATTTTTGAAGCTAGAAATACATTAAAAAAAGTATTTATCTTTATGTAAATTTTATATTAGAAGTCTCAAAACAAAAACAAAGCAGCTGCAGCTGTACTTGGCAGCTACTACTAGCTAAAGTTGGGGGTCATGGGAGGCTTTAAAAGATTTCTGGAGACCTAAGGGATCAGGACCTACAGGATCATACCTGGAACCTGAAATTGACTTGAACACCTATATTTCTAATAATGATTTACTACTAGAGGATAATTTAGTATTTTGATTAGATAAAATGCTTTGATTAAGTCAAAAAATATTTTTGCTCTTTACCTGGATGACCCTACCCGGTTTGCTGGCATCCTGTGCCTGCCAGGATGGAGATATTCAAAAAATTCAAACTCTCTGTTATGTGTCATACCCATATTTAAAAAGTCACTCCATCTTTAACACACAGAAATGAGATAGAAAAAACTTGAGGGCTAAAGTTTATCAAATTAATTAATTATTTCATATTGACCCCCCCCCCCCCTCTATCTCGGCTCCTGTTACAGATAAATTTTTTTTCTGGTGGTTCATGTGTATTTTTAGAGTCATAGCGGTCAGACCGCTCCTTAGCCGCTTTTTAGCGGCCAGCCGCTAAATATTAAAACAGCTGTAGAGCGTCCAATTTTGCAGCTAGGATGACCAAATTTTAGGACGAACTTTTATTTTTCATAACAAAAAATTACTTTTTTTGATCATCGCCGAAAAACGGCAAATAACGAGAACCATTATTTTTGGCGGTTACGGCGGTAAAACGGCGGTTGGCGGCGCCAATTATTATTTTTATCTGTTTATTGTTGCTCAAGGATGTACCAAACAAATTTATAGTCTCTAGCTGTAATAGAAGCCACGATAATCATGATATATGTCTGTAGTAAAAGCCGAACAAAAATCGGTCATAAAGTTGGTCAGTTAGCAGTCAAACGGTCATATCACCACTTTTCTCAGAAGATCATTGATATCTAAGTATTCACCAAAAAAATTTTAGGTTTCTACCTTATACACAAAAGACATAATGTAGAAATGAAGATTTATTTAGATTTTTTTTCTAAATTTGGTGCCACCTAACCGACTTTGACAAGACGCCACGACCGACACAGACCAGATATCCTTATAAGATCAACTCTTGCCAACGTATAATTACTAAACTTAAAAAGTCATAAAGTCACAACTAACAAAATCTCTATCTTACCTACAAAAAAAATGACATTGAAAAAACTAGAGGTGGGGGTCAATATGACCCCCCCCCCCAATCTGTAAGGGTTAATGTTGTGTGGGTGAGTTGCACCTGGACTGAACAGTCAACTTGTCAACTCAAGGCCAGACTCTTGGTCCTTCACCTCATACCTGTAGTATAGTACATTACAGACAACCAACCCTTTGATTGCACGATCTTTGTCTGGAGATCCTAACTGTGCATGGCAATGAATTGCGCCTGTTTTGGGCCAAGGCATTCCCCCTACTCTGCATTTTTTTTATGTCCTGTGACAAACAATGCAGGTAGGTACCATTACTACCGTCTTTGGTATGACGTGGATTCGAGTTGCATCCTTCCCAACAGTTTCCTTGACACTTTAATTAGAACCTGTGGGTCATTTACACATCAAACTTAAAGGTGGAGAGTTAAGGTTTTGTGATTTTTTGGTCATGGTGTTATTGCAACATTTAATGCAACCAAAGCATGAACATGACGCTGTATCAGCAATGACTGAAGCCACATCAAATCCTAGGGACTTTTCAATGCAACCTAGGATCTAACATGACTCCTAGTCATTGAACTAACAAACGCCACTAATACACTATTGAGCTTCTACACAATGCTAGTCCAGAATGACTTTTTAATCAACCTATGACCTTACAGCGTTTTTCGATCACTAGTGCACCATGCCAAGGACCTCCCATGCATACCTGATTTAGGGCTAAGGCTTCCCCCCTACTCTTACTCCAATCTCTAACGCCTGAAAGAGCAGCAGTAGGTACTAATTTTACATCTTTAGTATGAATTCTGGTAACAATGTGTCAGAATAGGTAATTGCCCCAACTCTGACTCTATGTCACTAAATGTCATATATGAATTCTGGTACCAATGTGTCAGATTAGGTAATTTCCCCAACTCTGACTCTATCTCACTAAATGTCATATATGACTTTTGGTAACAATGTGTCAGATATGGTAATTGCCCCAACTCTGACTCTATGTCACTAAATATCATACATGACTTTTGGTGATATTGTGTCAGATTAGGTAATTTGCTCAACTCTGACTCTATTTCACTAAATGTCATATATGACTTTTGGTGATATTGTGTCAGATTAGGTAATTTCCCCAACTCTGACTCTATGTCTCTAAATGTCATATATGACTTTTGGTGATATTGTGTCAGATTAGGTAATTTGCTCAACTCTGACTCTATTTCACTAAATGTCATATATGACTTTTGGTAACAATGTGTCAGATATGGTAATTGCCCCAACTCTGACTCTATGTCACTAAATGTCATATATGAATTCTGGTAACAATGTGTCAGATTAGGCGATTTCCTCAACTCTGACTCTATGTCACTAAATATCATATATGACTTTTGGTGATATTGTGTCAGATTTGGTAATTTCCCCAACTCTGACTCTATGTCACTAAATGTCATATATGACTTTTAGTGATATTGTGTCAGATTAGGTAATTTCCCCAACTCTGACTCTATGTCACTAAATGTCATATATGAATTCTGGTAAAAATGTGTCAGATTAGGCGATTTCCTCAACTCTGACTCTCTATCACTAAATGTCATATCTGACTTTTGGCAACAATGTGTCAGATTAGGCGATTTCCTCAACTCTGACTCTCTGTCCCTAAATATCATATCTGACTTTTGGCAACAATGTGTCAGATTAGGTAATTTCCCCAACTCTGACTCTATGTCACTAAATATCATACATGACTTTTAATGATATTGTGTCGGATTAGGTAATTTTCTCAACTCTGACTCTATTTCACTAAATGTCATATATGACTTTTGGCAACAATGGGTCAGATTAGGTAATTTCCCCAACTCTGACTTTATATCACTAAATGTCATATATGACTTTTAGTGATATTGTGTCAGATTAGGTAATTTCCCCAACTCTGACTCTATGTCACTAAATGTCATATATGACTTTTAGTGATATTGTGTCAGATTAGGTAATTTTCTCAACTCTGACTCTATTTCACTAAATGTCATATATGACTTTTGGCAATAATGTGTCAGATAAGGTAATTTCCCCAACTCTGACTCTATGTCTCTAAATGTCATATATGACTTTTGGTGATATTGTGTCAGATTTGTTTGCATTGCCAAAAATGAGAAAATAACCTGACATAATGTCACTAGTAGTATGGGGTAGGATTGTAATTTCACCAACTCTAACTCTATGTCACTAAATGTCATATATGCACAGTGGGATCTTTTGCCAAAAAACGGGACATTAAGGGTAGACAAAAGTAAACATCAATAAAAAAGCTTGTATTTGACGAAATGATGTAATTTCTTTTGCTTTAACTCAAAAATAACATAAATTTTGCTCCTGTTAACTTCTAATGTGCATTTGGTAAGTACGTCTGGCGGTTTTGGAGGAGCGAAGCTACTCTATTTTTAAAAAATCTATAAACCTTCATAACTTTAGTTAGGATAGGAATATTTTAACAAAATCAACGTCTATGTAAATGTTTCTTCAATGCAAACAATGTTTGTAAACAAGAATATAGCGTCAGGTGCACCCATTTTGAGTCCTGGCATTTTTAGGTAGGTCCAGTATAAGTAAAATAGGACACTTATAAGGCATGTTTTCAAATTTTTTTTTACAGATATAAACAACAATAACATAATTTTCAAAACACTTTTGATTTTGTGTTAATACCTTTATTCTAAGTCTAGCTATCTTCATTTAAAGTTTGTATAAGAATATTAACATAATTACTTAAATTATATTCTCTCTCAAACGTATATTTCTCTCTCTCTCTCTGATGCGTATATAATGTTTTTGCAATATTATAATTAATCCCCAGATTTGAATTTCTGCTGGACCAAAACCAGTTAGAACTACAAATTTTTTTAGAACACATGAAATTTAGCAAATTTAATTGCTAAAATAAAAGTATTTATAAGTAATCTTTATTGAACGACTCCTTTATCCCTTAAATGTCCATTAAAACCGCGAGAACGGCAAAATCGTTAAAAATCACGCCAACGTCGGCAAATAACGGCGAAACGGTTCGCCAGAGGCAAATGATGCATAAGTCAAGAAAGATCCGCCTTAAAAAGTTTGAAAATATTGCAAAGATGACTTTGGGCTCTAAAATGACTCCTTCCCCCTCTATCGAAGGAAAATTTGAAATTAACAAGAACAAAATTGTTCAAACCATGCAATGTAAAATGCTCAATTACTCAAAAACGGACAAGAGGCCCCAGGTTGTGAAAACTGTTTGATACACAATACATGTTGTATATTGAAATTATTATTGCAAAACCCGGGGCCTTCTGTCCGTTTTTGGGGTTAAAAATCTTAATATTTTTGGTGAAATTTTCTCACAAAATGTCAATTTACACCACCAAAAAAATATTTTTTTAAATTTTTTCTTTAATAAGACATTGGTACAGGTATCTGAAAAGTACCTCAATAAATTTTTTTTTTCATAACATGAACATAATGTATTTTGTTGCTTTGAAAAAATTGTGTAAAAAAATCTGGAAAATCATCAAAACTGAAAAGAAATTTTTCACTACCTTTTTTGAAAATGGCATAAACCCGCCAAAAATTAATATTTTTTAAAAATTTCTTTTCTAGCTGTCTACTTACAGTCATTATTAGGTCCTAGGATAGACAAAAGTCGATTTTAGATTTTTTGGATGTCCCGATTTTTTTCAAAAGATCTCACTGTGATATGAATTCTAATAACAATGTGTCAGATTAGGTAATTTCCCAAACTCTGACTCTATGTCACTAAATGTCATATATGACTTTTAGTGATATTGTGTCAGATTAGGTAATTTCCCCAACTCTGACTCTATGTCACTAAATGTTATATATGACTTTTAGTGATATTGTGTCAGATTAGGTAATTTTCTCAACTCTGACTCTATTTCACTAAATGTCATATATGACTTTTGGCAATAATGTGTCAGATTAGGTAATTTCCCCAACTCTGACTCTATGCCACTAAATGTCATATATGACTTTTAGTGATATTGTGTCAGATTAGGTAATTTCCCCAACTCTGACTCTATGTCACTAAATGTCATATATGACTTTTAGTGATATTGTGTCAGATTAGGTAATTTTCTCAACTCTGACTCTATTTCACTAAATGTCATATATGACTTTTGGCAATAATATGTCAGATTAGGTAATTTCCCCAACTCTGACTCTATGTCTCTAAATGTCATATATGACTTTTGGTGATATTGTGTCAGATTTGTTTGCATTGCCAAAAATGAGAAAATAACCTGACATAATGTCACTAAATTTCAGATTGAAATCTGAACTTTGGTCAAATTTTGTCATATCTGAACTTTGGTAACAAAGAGTCATATTGAGACAGATTTAAATCTGAAATCTAGTGACTGTTGATTTCTAATCTGACCGAAAAGGGGTAAAAACTACTAGGGTATCGTAAAAGCTGTAAATAAATACTGTATTGCGTTTTATTGTTCTTATTTTCTTTTATATATAGTATTTTATGAAATTCCTATAAATAAAAAAAAAACACTTTAAATATAAAGGATAAAAATCTATAAATGATATATCTCAAGATAAATATATTTAAAAATTTACAAAATCCGCTACTAAACAAGGAAGAAATAACGAACGATATGTAACGTGTTTAAAGAGCTTTAGAGTAACTATGCTTCTACTAAACCTAACCTGAATTTCTCTCATTCTAGACATCCAAATCTCAGCTCTGTAAAAAAGACATATTTAATGTTAGTTGGACTATAACAACACATTTGATAAACTAGCAGACTTTTAAGTTTAGAAAATCATGGAAAATTACACAAAAAAGTTTTGTCTACAATTCTTTCTTGGTTATTTTTGTCTTTCACTATTGAATATTTAGTATTTTCCTAAACCTTATAGAATCCCAATGAATAAATAAACATAGATTTGGTTACATAACAAAAGGATAACAATATCTAAACTAAAAATAATTTTTGTGTTTTTGTAGTAAAAAAAAAATAAAAGCGGTTAGATAAACAAAAGTTTTGAAATTTAATATTAAATTTTATAGAATGCTAGGTTAGGTCAATTAGGGGTCAAAAGAGTCCCAAAGTGGTAGTGTCCCGTCGTGATTGGACCCAGCATTATAATGGCCCCCGCAAGAAATACATGGTAGGTCGGAGAAAAATTATATCTTAAGAGTTCCAAAGATTTAATTTATAATACACATTTAAAGATAAATACTGTTTATAACTTCGATATAACAAAAAAGAATTTCCATACAACGTTTCTAACTTTCTATAATTTATTATCATTGCTATCATTTACAAACATGTGGTCAGACATTACCTAGTCATAGAGTAGAAGAGCTGTCAAACAATAAAAAAAACTTACTTTTCATCCTCAGTAAAAGTTGTTGTATTTGACCAAACTCCATTCTTTAAAAATATTATGTCTTTGAATTTTAAGAATAAATATGTGAATCGTTTAATGTTAATCTGTATTTAAGAATATCCATTTAAGAACAGAAATATGAAAAAAGTGTTATTTTTAATAAATGTAATGGGAGGGTGGTGGTAACCTCACCCAAAATAGTTAAAAACCTTTCAAGGACCTATAAGAAGCTATATTGTAAAGGAGAACCTTATAAATTCAGCGGTTATTTAGATCCTTTGGTACAGACAACCAGACACAGTTTCTGTTGCTTTTATATAAGGATTTGAGAATTAATAGAAATGTTTTACCTGGAAATCTGAGGGACAAGACCACTCTGGAAGTGCCAGGATGGCAAAGGTAGGCACCAAGAAGGAAAAGGTTCCGCCCTTGAAGTAGAAAAATTAAAAATAAAATTTTATTCTCTAGCAGTTATTGAATATAAATACTTATATAATACTGCTGCGCTCCTGGCATATAGCCTAAAACCATTCTGGGACCTCTTTGAAGCTTCCTTTAACTGTAGAACTCTATCAAATGTGACAGCCTTACTACTTTTTAGATTTTATTTGGAAATGTTAATAGTAATAATAATATTTTCGATTATAATTTACCTATTATTTTTTATCAAGGTAAAAAAACACATAAAACATATTTGTTTATTTATGCACTTATAAGAGGGAGGAAGTGGACACTGGACTTTTAATTATATATACTGGCATCCAAAATTTGTAGGACTTTGATTCATTTGCTGAAAACGTTATGGGACTATGATTAAATTTATTTTATAACACATTATTTCACCCATTGTCTTATCCCTTAAGGCTCCTGACTATTGTGAATAACTAATCTGTATATAAAAAATCTGTATGTAAAAGCTCATAATATATTTATGGTGCATGTACATAATACATAAATATCCAGAAAGAGGACCTACGGAGTTTGGTTTTGGCCCTAAAATTACAATTTTATCTGTAATCCTAAGGAATAGGATAATGGACGATAAATTGATTTACATACCTAATGATGATTAACAAATTACACTTTTTGAATGGCAAAAAATAGTGGCTGAAACGTTAATAAACAATCTAATCGAAACTTACCCAACGTTTTTAAGCCAATAAATGAGAAAACGTGATAATTTTTTTATTTTAAATCTTTTGTTGGTTTATTCTTAAAATCTATTCTTGTCTATTCATTAAGATCACTCTAACCACTTATACGATAGATTACTACATAACTGTTCCGTTGTGGTTTCAGCTATTTCATTTCCAAACTTAAGTTTTGATAGTTTCCGACTATTTTTTGTTCTGATTTGAGAATCTCATGCTTAAAAATCCGTGGATATATATTCATGTACATTAACTCATGTATTAGTGCATGTAAAAGTAAATATGATTTCTTTAGAAAAACACACATAAAAAAATACACAAATAATTTGGAGTAAAATATAAAAAAATTATGAAAATTATTTCTTTAAAAATAAAAATAATTATATAATTATCCCTTATACAGATTAGGATTATTGATGGAAAAGATTGGACACTGCTAGTTTGCCTATTGTTGTACAACTTAATGAACAGACATATCCTATTAAATTATAGAGTAGCTGCACTACAAATTTTAAAATGCAAGTTATTCTAAATTAGCTTTGTCACAAAACCTAAGACGGGTCATTTGATTATTTCAATAAAACAAGTCCAGCAAGTATGAAAATATGCATAAGAGCTTAGAATAACAGTAATGAATATACAGACCACTAAACCACACACATACACGCTTACAGTAGCTAAAGAAATGATAACAATTGGTTATTCTATTTACAAAATATGTCATAGGATTTAATATTCTTTTTTTTATCTAATAACAGAGTATAGTACTTTTTATTTAACAATTTTACAGTTGATTTTTATCTTATTTCAAAAGTTGCTGTTTATTTAATGCATTGTAAACATATTCAATTACAATTACTCTACATAAAATGACGTACAGACAAAAGAAAAGAAAACCAAATGTAAAGTAGCTGTGCTACCATACAGAAAAAGTAGAATCATGAGAGAGTCATTTGTAGAAACTCAATTAACCTTTTTTCCAGACATTAAGGCAATTACTTCTCATCTGTTTTCATACGGTGCATCTCAAAAAATGTCCCTTACTTTTTGAGACTTTCTGAATATATACAGCCCAGAAAATTTCAGAAAAAATGCTTCTTTGACATAAAGACATGGCAAAACATCAACAAATAAGAGACAATTACTTCTCATCTGTTTTCATACGGTGCATCTCAAAAAATGTCAATTACTTATTGAGACTTTCTAAACTACATACAGCCCACACAATATATGGTAGGTACATATCTCAAAAAATGCTCTCTGACTGACATAAAGACATGGCAAAACATAATAAAAATATATTTCATTTGAATCATCTTAAAAAATGTCAATTGATTATTTAGACTTTCTGTAAATGCTTACTCGAATTATGAAAAGTATCTCAAAATATGCTACTTCAAAATATCAATTTCTTTATATCTATTTTTATAGTATGGATTTCTAAAAAAATATCTATTTATATTTTAGACTATCTAAACTACAACCCTAAACAATATATATGAGTTATCTCAAGAAATGTTTTTTTAGATAGGGACATAAGCGAAATAACATCAACAATATGGCAATAAATTCTCATATTTTTTTATTATTTTACTGCAAAAACTTCAACAAAATCAGAGGAAAGTGTCTAGAAAAATGCTCATTTAAAATAAAGACATAGTGAAATTACAGCAATAAGATTAAGGTAATAACTTTTTATCTAATTTTGAACTATGTGTAGATCTCAAAAATTGCTGTATAGACATTGCAACATATCAAACTCATTACAAAAACTGAGATTAACCACCACATGCCTTTTTTTTCTCTTTCCCTTTTTTTCTCATGATCCTCTCTCTTTACTCTCACCTTAATATTAGGAAAATGTAATTATACACACACTGTGTTCATAAGCCAGAAAGTTGGAGGTGAATTCTAAACAAAATAAATACAAAAGTAATTTTTATTTTAGAATCATAATTCAATCCATTTTAAGCTTAAGGAACTTTTATTAAGTCCGTTTCTGAAAGTTTTATATTTAAATTTGTTTGTAAAAAAAGCACATTTTACACCTAGCTATCTGTCAATTAATTTTTTTTCTCAGAAACATAGCATGCACTGTATAAGAAGTGATAGGTTAGATAGGTTTAAACATACCATACTTACAGCTTTCTATCATTTCATTAACAAACTTTTTCCACTAGTATAGCGTTCACTATATAAGAAGTGATGTTAAGATTAGGTTTAAATATACCATACACTCAACTATCTATCCATTCATCAACTTATTTGTCCACGGGCATAGCGTGCACTGTGTAAGAAGATATATAAGTTAGATAGGTTTAATAATAACATACTTACAGTTATCTATCCAATTATTAACTTATTTTGTCTACTGGCATAGCGTGAACTGCGTAAGAAGTGATGTAAAGTTAGATAGGTTTAAACATACCATACTTCCAGGTACATATCCATCCATTGACTTATTTTGAGCACTAGCATGGCGTGTTTAAACATGGTTTAAACATACTCCCAGCTATATATCCATTCATTAACTTATTTTGTCTACTGGCATATCGTGCACTGTGTAAGAAGTAATGTAAAGATAGATAGGTTTTGAGATGCCATAATTCTAACTAGCTATCCATGTATTAACTTATTTTGACCACTAGCATGGCGTGCTCTGTATAAGAAGTGATGTAAAGTTAGATAGGTTTAAACATACTATACACCCAACAAATCTATCCACTCATGTCAAACTTTTGCTTAATGTACTTTTTTTCTGTAAATGAAATTTACTTAAAAGGTCGTAAAGTATTATAGCTTCTTTTTTTCCTTATTTTCAATAGAGCGCTACTATCCAACTAAAACTATCCGTTCTCAATTACAAACTACTTGACTTATTTATAATTGGAATACTTTTTTTAAATTATCATTTTATTATAATGAGGTACTTCTGTTTGTTAAGATCACAAAAGCGAATCAGTTCAGACCCGGGGATGATTTAGTTTCAGTCCTAGGATGGTTTTTGGCTTTTTTTCTACTATATCCCACAAACAGACCAACTATAATTTATGTATACTAGCGGTTACGCCCCTAGAACCAATAGGTCATCTTTTGTTGGGAAGGTGAAGATACCCTCCCTAAAAACAGTTAAAAACCTTCCCTGGACTTAAAAAGGAGAACCAAATTGGTTCAGCAGTTAGGGAAATCCTTCACTTCAGGCCAAAAAAGCTTACTTCTTAATATAATATCTAGTATAGAATTTTAAAAGAGGAAAATTGTGATAAGAATCATGTTTCATTTAAGTTAAGATTTGTTGAAAGTTATCTATGTTGAAATTATACATATAAGCTTTATTTAGTTTATTTCCTTACATTTAGACATAATCGTAGATGTTTTTACAAACATGGTAAAAACACATATTATCATTCTACTTTAAAAATAAGCACTCGAAAGTTTTATAGAAAATGTTCTCTCGTTAATTTGGTTATTTTTATTAAATCTCAATTTGTTTGTCCAAACTTTAACTGTCAAAGAAAAGGTTATTTTGTATTTTAATTGAGAGGGGTGGGGGTGGGTTGGGCATCAATTTATTAATAATTGTATTATCTTTTAAATTCCCTAATATTCGTTAACAATGAATGAACATCTTTTTGTTTCTTCTAAATGTGAGCTAGACTGTTCAGACATGCATAAACAAAACTAAAATTATAATTACAAACTCAAATAAATGAAGAAACAGAGATTTATACCTTATGCTTAGGGAGGGAAGGGACACAGTGGTATCCAATTGAGCTTTATAACCACGTCATGTTATTTTCAGGCTTAAAACTATTAGGTACTTTTATTTAATTGTCATCAGTTAGTTCCAAACTAGCAGCGTTCAAACTTTTCAACCAATAATTTCAATCTAAACAATGGGTAATTTTGTTTATTTGGTTGGTTGGTTGGTTAGCCACTGCGGGATGGAGCCGTTCCATTATTAATAAAAATCATGTTTATCATGATTGATGATGTAAATCAATTACTCTACGTTGTCTTATCCCCTAAGATCCCTGCTTTACTACAAACCATGCAAATTCATATAAATTAGATACACCACGAATTTTGTTATATTTAAGTTCAGAAAGTGGAAGCATAAAGCTAAATATAGAGCATTGATACAAATCACAATACTAAAATAATACATATTCTAGTTTTTAAAGTAAATTTATTTAATCTTTCCAAAAACTTTAAGGCAAGGGCCCCTATTTAAAAAACCTAACCAGGTACCTTTTCATCTGCACTATGCCTTTTCTAAATTCCTTTCAAAATTGGCACAACTTGTAAGGATTGGTTTTTGTATTCCAATATGACTAATTTCCTTGGGTCAATTTATACATTTATGTTTATTTTGAAACATAAATTTACATTTTCCTGCCTTTTGGTTGAAATAAGAACTTTATGTAAAAGTAATTTTGGTAGCATAGCTACTCTATAACAAGAGTATGTTTGTTTAGTCAATTCCTTTTATAAGACAAAAAGAAAGCATTCTAACATAAATATTGGTTGATGCAGTGAATCTACACGTTATTGTTTTATTTAGAGCAGTATGACATATTTATTTATAAGTAGGGGCAAGCAAATAATTTTAACTGAAATATTTTTTCCAGTCCCCTTTCATCCCTAAATCAGTTACACCCCCGACAAATTGTCCAAAATTGCATTATATTGATCTGTCAAGGCCACTTTTCACACGTTTTACCTCCAAAGTTTACATTTATACATATTGTAAATATAGAAAAGATGTAAAAAATGTTTTTGTTTTGTAAAGTAAAGTAAACACAAATTCATGAAGTATATAACGCACTAAAGTTGGGTAGATGGACAACTTTCTTTACTATTAGATTCACGGATATTATGACTGACGATGAACGATATGTTATTCTCATCCCCTTCCCTCTTAAACTATTCATCTAAATTGGTAAATTACACTGGCACCCAAAGTTTTATAACAACGTTATTTTTTAGTTTGCCATAATAATGGACTTCGATTAATGTTTGGTTCTAAACAATTAGAAATTTATTCTAAAGAGGTTTTTTATCATTATTGAGCCTGTTTATCAATTTAACCTCCAGTGTCTTATCCCTACAGTTTTCTGCATGAAAGAAAAAAACAACATAAGCAGTTTGACATCTATGTTGCTAATGCTTTTTTTATCTGCCCAGTTATATTAAATGTTTTACCCAAGTGTACAAGGGAAAAAATGTTTTAAAGTGTTTACTTAAACTTTTTGGTTAGATTCCTTAAATCGCAATATTTTCATTGTTCTTGGCTACAAAAGACATATTATAACAATGATTAAGATCAAAGAATGTATTTTCAATAAATCACAATGTATCAAGAGTTTGATCTATATTAAAAAAATAATTTATAAAGATTTGTAATGAAAATATCTTACAGCCGCTCTCTTAAAATTCTAGATTCTAAAACTTTTTTTTTGGAGGGGGGGGGGAAGGGTATATTTGGTTGTGTAAGTAACCCATTCATATGTTTTTCTATATAATACATTTTTATAAAATCTAAATAAAGAAAATATGTTTTTGGGTTCCTTAAAAATGCAAAGTATACACCCATAAATTATGCATTTTAAAGAAAAATGTGAATAAATAAAAACCCACCCAGGGCTTTATAAAAATTCTCTGTGATGGACAAATCAATATATTTAATCGCTTGCGACTGCTTAATGTTAAGACGCAAATTTTTACTATTTTGTGTTATACCATTACAATCTTGAACTTGTAGCATTGGAAGGTAGGAAGGGAGGGGATATTGGGCTGTTTATTTCACAAGTAACCAAAGTCTTACAATTACGTTTTCTTATTCGTTGACTTAACAACCTTTGGGAATTTTATTGAATTTGATTCGTTGGTTCATTTAGTTGAGTGTCAAAATGTTTCAACCACTGATTTTAATCTACAGAAGGGGTGTATTTGTGTATCATCATTGGGGATGAACATCAATTTACCGGCAATTGTTCATCCTTTTAGATGTTTGAAAGGGTTTTAAAAAGGTTATAAATATACATGACTAATTACATAAATTTGATCTAACCTTCCTGTAAGTATGTCTGAATATATGATTCTTAGCTTATATAATGTAATGTTGTAATGTCTGTATATTAACCTAATTAAATAATAGATAATTAGGTAAAATCATTTATTTCACAAGTTTTTCATTTCT
Source organism: Acartia tonsa (assembly GCF_053477335.1). Lineage (NCBI taxonomy): Eukaryota > Metazoa > Arthropoda > Copepoda > Calanoida > Acartiidae > Acartia > Acartia tonsa. The sequence continues at coordinate 43,024,582 of NC_137261.1, read as the reverse complement.
CAACCCCTACATAAACCTTACTTTTGTAAAGCATTATTAGTAGAACAATAATGACACGAGTTTAAATGGATTATTTTAGTCATCATCATTTGCTGGAAGTCTGATTTTTAACGGCATTTTGGGCTAGTAACCTGAGTCTTTAAAAATGGTCAAACCAAGAAAAGTTTATTTATTAAAAATTCCACATCAAGAATGGTTTGGTTTATTCTAGCATCCAACGTTTAAGACAACCAACATAATGAATTATAGATCCATTTCTATATGTACTCCTGAATTTTAGTTTTAATCTCTAGTTTGATAACTGAACAATAAGAAATAAACTTATGTAAAATGACATGAGAGGGCTGTGTTATTGTTTTTCGCTGTGGAAAACTTAGATTATTCCGATAATTCTGGCTAATTATACATGCTACAATATACTAAAAAAACATTAATGAAAATATTTCTGCGTAGCAATTTCTGATAGAAACGTTTTGTTTCAAAATCGCTGTACTATAGAGATCGTAATGAACCGGATCGGACCAACTTTTAATATAGAAAAGTTTCACTTTAAAAAACCTAGCTGGAAAATTGGAAGTCTACAACCATATTTGGATTGAATCAAAGTTACTATCCTAGACTATTATAAGGACAGACATATCTTAAAGTCTATCGGGGACTGTATATCAAATTGTACCAAAAGTTTGATAAACACATTCTCTCACTACTAGGACTTTGGGAAACTTTTATCAAATCTTAATTGGTCGTACCTATTTTTATCGTAAATGGTGGTGTACATCAAATTATCGTCCATTATCTTATCCCTTGCAACTATAACGCACCTGTACAATAGGAAGTCTACAGCCAAAGGTGGATTGAATCAATGTTACTATCCCAGAAACAAAGAAAATAGTTGATATAATATAGCCTCGGGCAGGGTCATCTTCACTAAAATGAATAATGAGTCATTATTAGAACTGCGTCAACTTCTATCTACTTTCTATGTTATGTATATCTGTCTGTCTATATATCTGTTAATATTTATCTCTTTGCCTTTTTATTGGGGCCGGCCTGTAAGCCTCAGGGGAAAACAACTTTTTTACAATTTTAAAAATCAGCTGGAAGTCTAAACCTGATCCAAATATAACAATCCCTTTTATAACTAAAAAATTCAAGCCTAACAACGGTTTAAATTTGAGGCTTTGTCGTGGCTGTTTAGCCTAACTTTGTCGCTTTGTATCTTCCTGTTTAATTATATATACTTATATTTTATCATGTTTATGCTCAAAGAGAAAAAAAAGTTCCAAAGTATCTTAAAACATAGTTACCAATCTATCTATTAATATTTATCGATCTATCTATCTATGTATCCGTCTATCTATCTATACTTACCCAATGCACATTTTAGGTGCTATAAGAAATGGAATTGCCACAGTAGCCCCAAACATGGTTAAGTAATGCTGTAACCCCAAAAAACAACTCAAATACCTAAAATAACATGTTTAACTTAAAATAATGAAAAGTTCGTATATGTTTGTCTGACAGTGTTATATAATTAATCTACTTCAATGGGTCTATAGTTCTTAAGAAAGCTTCATTTTAGTCCATCAAAAAGATAATAAGTCTGTGAAAAATAACCCCATTTTTTTTATTAAAATGAAGTGCTTTATTCTTGTTGTTTATAGACGGATTTCAAAACATAAATCGTAAAAAGATTACATGTTTAGTGGTTTATTAAACATTAAAAATCCTAAAAAGAATTACTTGTAAAATTATTTTTACTATTCAATGGACTGTTTTTTTATATTAGTAAGTATAATACTACCGGCTACGCCCCTTAAGGGACACTTATGGGGAGGGGGGAGGAATTGTAATTTTATAAAGGAAAATTTTAGAAACCCTTGAATGAAGGGAAAACCAATATAGGTCATACATTAGCGCCGTCTAGCGGAATTTTAAAATAGTTTTTTGGTATTTGTTGGCGATTTATCTTGGGATGGTTGGGGTACCCTCCCCCCCAAAAAAATTAATTATAAACCTTCTCAGGACTTAAATGCTACATTGTAGAATGAGAATCATATTGGTGCAGCGGTTATCAAGACACAGACATAGATCCTGTTGCTTAATTATAAGGATCGAAGTTCGAACTGATTTTCAGGGAAACTTCCCTTACCATGGTGGTACTTCTTCAATAGTATACATCATGTCGCTTGGCTTCTCTTTAGTCTCTTTACATTCTACAAGAAAATAAATGAAATTAATAAATTATTAAAAGGCAATCTTCAATGTATTTTTTCATTAATACATGTTTAAGTAGCGAAGCCAATTTATAATTCCACAAGTAATCCTATTTGATTTATGCTTAAAAATTCATACAGTTACTCTAAAACTTATTTTGTTGGAATATTGGCAATTAGCTTTCTTAACTTAAAAACAAACAATGATACAACATCCAAAAATAGCAAAGCCACCAAAAAAATCTTGGATATGAATACGGACATGTTGAAATAAAGAGCAGATGTTTAAATTAGGAATAATTTTCTGTAAAAGAATTACAAAAATTTTCACATGTATTTTATATTTTGGAGCATTTCCGACAGACTATATCCTTATAAAGGGAGTGTAGAGTGGTTTAGGTGTCGGACACCTAGATGGTTATATCCACATCCGTTAAATTTTACGGGGGGGGGGGGTGGATACACCTCCCCTTTCCACGCCTTTGATTAAAATGTTCTCGGTACAGCATATAAAAACTTAAAAGTAAATCTGTCTCTCAGGGATCTTAAGGGATGGGTCAATGAGTGATAAATTCATGTATTATCTTATTCTAAATTATCTTCTATTTAAATTATTAGTAGAAAAGATTGGACACTATTTTTATTATTATGAATTAACCAAGGCACTAACAGTTTTGAATTCTTTGAATGACAGAATGTGTTTATAATTTTTATTTCCAATTAAATGTTCCCTCTTTTCCTGTTGTATCGCAATCTTTAACCTGGTTTCTTTTTTTTTTGCATGGACTATATGTAAAGCAGCATAAAATATATTTATTGCTATGCTTTTAAGGAAATCTTCAGAACTGATTAAAGCAGTGATATCAGAGAATATGATTGGTTGGTACAATAATTAATCTATGAATATCCTAACTCTTAAAAGTTAAAATCCTTAAAGAATGGTGAATGAATAAAAGTCAGAACATCATACGGACATACTGCCATGTATTAATATTTATATATAGTAGCTGCGCTCTTACCGAAAAAATTTGAATTCATGTGTATCTTTGTTATGACACCATTTAAGGTAGTATTTTGTATATGAAAGGAATAGTGAAATATAAAAACCGCCTCATTTTTTGTCTTTAATTTCCATAAATCATAAATTAGTTCATAAAATTATGTCTCAAACTGGCCCTATCGATTTATAAATTATCGCCTCCCCAATTCGGTTGCAACTGTGTCATTTAGCAAATATGAATCACTTTGTTGTTATACCACTTTTGCGGAAGCCAAGTCACACTGCAAAGAATCGAATTTGCTATGAAAAGAGGTAAAATGCAAATTTAGAAATATATTTTCTCTTCGAACCACAAAAATATTCAAAACTGTTTTTGCAATACTGCAAAAAAAATATCTTGTGATTTTAAAATTTTGTAGTTGCATAGTAAATATATAAGTATGCATTGGCCGTATGTCCTTCTGTAAAAGTTTCAAATCAAAGTAGTAAGGCTTTGTGTACGCTATTGATATCTTATTAACCAAATAACCGATTTGGTGATTGAATGATAAGTCTCTTTTACTTCCCGGATTGGTTTTAGGCTATTTTTATATATATTTTTCCTTGTTATACTGAACATATTATTTATGTTATTCTGAATAAACAATTTTGAAATATTTTGAAACAAAAGATGTCTGTTTTTAACAGGTATAACAGGTATAGTTTTAGTAGAGTAGTTACTCTATAACATAGATTTCTATGTTCATAGTTGGTGTTTTAGTTAATTCATTGGTAACTCATTATTGGTAACACAGAAAATAAGAAATCCTAAAGGATATGTATTTGAACGGTAAATTGATTAAGTCATCATTGATTATATATCCTTGACATTAAAATTATTGGGTTGACAAAATTTATTTATATTACTTAAAATCAACCAGTTAAGATTTATCTAAATACCCAAAATGAATCAGAGAACGTGTTTTAGAACTTTTGGTATAAATGTTGTTTACAATTATAGAGTACATTTGCTACATGACATGTTTCAAAATAATCACTCATATCGTTATTGAAGAGGGATACAATAAAGTCTTACAAATGAGCAAGTGAGTAATTTATACGCGACAAAACATCCAGATGAATTCGTATCACTTGATTGAAAGATCTTTATCTCCAAGCCCTAAGTTTGCATGATTAAGAGATGAATCTGTTTTGTACCATTGCAACCACCATATATGATAAGTGATGCACATATGATTTTTCAGTAGTTGGAATATTTTTTAAACCCGTAGCAACAGCACTCCGTAAGCATCAGTCAGAATCAAGCAATAGTAAGTAGAAGCAAATCAGCAGCCGCAAGAAGCGCAGCTGCCGACATCTGCTAAAACTTTGCTATACTACGTTCTTGTTAATATAAGGAAGAAATATTTATGAAATTTAAATCCATAGTTTCAAACCTATTTATTTACCTAACAGAGATACTATTAATAGAGGAAACAAATATGCATTGCTATCCATTTTTTTTAAATTTTTGAGATGACCCAAAGTTAGGTGTTGGGTTGTAGTCAATATTAAATCAAATTGTTCTTAATTATAACCAAATAAGTATAAATGAAATGGTCAATGATTAAGAACAGTTTGACTTAATAAGAGCATTTGACTACAATCCAACACCCAACTTTTTGAAATTAAGCGAAAAATCGCCGAAAATCATAGCGTTGAATGACAGTTTATTTACCACCACCCTCGTATCAAGTAAGGTTAAAAATTATTAGGTTCACAAAAAATATCATATGCAGTGATTTAAAACTATTCTGGTTGTATATGTCCTGATTTAAGAAAATGAAATAACAAAACATACCCTTAGATCTTATACCTTTCTAATATATTTCATGTTTCAAGGCAGAAAATATTTTTATGTTTTTTGTTCAAATTTTGTTTTTATTCTGTAGACCTCTGTCAACCTATCACTAACCTTTCAATTTATATCTAGCTACCTTTTTAGTATCAAAGCAACTCAATATCTTAATTTTCCTTTCTGTCTATCCATCAATCAAAAAGGAAATGAGATTTTATCAGCTAACTTTTTTTCGTGAAGATTTACCTGTCCAAAAAGTATTTACTGTAAAACACACTTTGATCGTCTGTCCATACGCACTTTTTATTTACATTAATCTAAATCTTACGTTCTTTCATTGAACTATGTGGAAAATATACAGTTTAGTGCTTAACTTCTGATGGATGTTGTCATCTTTGTTTTATAAATACTTGGATAGCAAATCATTATTTCATGTTTTATGTTGGCTTATTTTCAAGCTATCACTAACATTTCAATTTATTTGCGTCTATTAACTGTAATAAAAAAATTGTATTCTAAAAATCCTCCTTATTCCCTATGAACATTTTTAAAGTTTGGAAACTTATAATTTGAACTAGGGTTGGGCCGGATACCGGATATTGAAACTATCCGGCGGGATATCCGGCAATATGATCTTTTAAATCATACTACGAAAATCCCTACTTTTTAAATATAAAATTTTCTTGAAAATTTTATATTAGAAATCTCAAAACATGATTTTTAGAGGGGGCAGCTGTACTTGCAAGCTGCCAGCCGGCAGTCGGCAGCTAAACGGCAGCCTATTTTTATGAAGAATTTTTTTTTGCTACTTCAATATCCGACCAAAGCCTAGGTTAAACCAAACAATTAAAATTTAATAAGGGTAACCAATGTTATTGAACTATCAAATATGATAATTTTGGGTATCAGTGTAATTTACAGTTCAGTGTTCCCTCTATCTCTGAAAATACTAGAGTTGATTTTTAGCTTAAAAATCTTTGATGAAGGCATACTACTTTATTTCTAGAAAATTATTTTATGTTTGCAGTTTAGTTTCTGCATTAGAACATGACTTATGTAGAATTTTCTAATGTATATAACAATAATGTAAAATAAACATAATTATGTAAGTAATGCAGCTACTTACAAATTCAACATTGTAAGACTAGTATATATATATATATTGTATGGAATGCAATGATTATTTTACATCCTAACGTAATAGTGATTTGTAGTAGGGATTTATAACTGTAGCTTAAGATTTTAAAAACTACTGAGCTTTTTAATCTCAACATGCTATAGAAACTTCACATAGGTCCCGGAATAGTTTCAGGCTATTCAAAATTTTAAATTTAAAACAAATGCGTTTTATACCCTTTTATACCTACCGTCATCATTTTTAGATAAAAATAGATGTGCACTCTATATAATATATTATTCAACATACTCTTGTAAAATCATTCAATACAATATAACAAGGATGACAACATCCATCATTAGTAAAGTACAAAATCATGGAGGGGACAAAGTGAGTTATATACGAAATGTTTAGTGGCCATAAAGAGGTAATGCAGAGGGAAAAAAAGAGAGAAAGATACTAAAATAATCACGAAAACTTTACTTATTTATATATAACTAGCGGCTTCGCCCCTAGCCTCTAGGGGCTTTGCCCCAAGAGGTGATAAAAAAAAATTAAGGTGAAATTTGTAAAAGGACCAAGGAAATCTTCTGCAAAAAAAAATTGGGGGATTTTTTTTTGTTTTTGGGGGGGTTGGGGGTGTCCCACCCCCCAAGAAAATAGCACACAACCACCACAGGACCAGTAGATATATTATACCATGAAGAGTAGAATCCAATCGGTTCAGTGGTTACCGAGATCTTAAGCTTCAGACGGACGGACAGACGGACAGACGTACAGACATCATTCTACTTTGTATTAACAAACTAACGGACAGAGTAAGTTGTATATTGAATGCGCATTCGTTAGGGGTATCTCAGGCTAACAAAAGGACGTATATTTTGTAAAGCAGTCGATAAATTTGTGTTTTTCCCATCGTATAACTGACAGAGGGAATTATAGAGTAGCTTCGTCATTAAAAAAGATAATTCATTTCCTAATTAGAGGAGTAATTAATTAATATATCTACGAAAAAACTGTAAATTGCATTAGTCCTCAATGTTTCATAAACGCATTTACTCATTAATTAGCTCAAAAACTTTGGGGACAATGTCAAAGCTTGATTATTTAAATTTACAGAAGAAATAGTCATTTTGTTTTTAATCATTTTATCGACAATCGCTTTATCTATAGAAATCACTTATCTAAGGTTCCCACAGTCAATTTAGCAAATGTTGTCAGTCAAACGTACATATATGTCTTAATTATAGAGTAGCTGCGCTACTAAAAATTGTAGCAAAATGGGTAAAATTTCTGTAAATTTTTAAATCACCTTTTCCAAAGAAAAAAACATTAAAAATGATAACAAATATTAAGCTTTCCTGAATATCAAATCCTAAATTTGACCTTGTGTATTCTACTCCTTTCTAAATCAGGATTAATTATTTTACTTTTGAGATTTGTCCCCAGCTTTTCGGGGATTTAAATGAAAGTCCTTACAGAATTAAATACATCACATTCCTTTTCTATATAATTAAACATATTTTGTATTTAAACAACTTTCTTTTCAATGTATTGGAACAAGAATGAAAATATCTATAAAAGCTAAGCTCAAAATCATTAGACAAAATATCATTGACACTTGCAGAGTGTAGATGCTTTTCTCATAATACTATACTTTGTTGTCCAAGGAGTCCTTATTCCAGAAACTTAATGAAGAGGATAATTTTATTCTACAAAAACCAGGATGTTTTGAATTGACTTTATGGTAACAATTATATTTAAAATTTTACCCAACTGTTACAGCATGCAAAGTTTTAAATCGATAAAACAGTTTTGATACATCTAAATTAAAGAAAATAGCTACTTGTTAGGTACGGATAGATCTACCCTTAGTAAAGAAAAGCTTCGCTTTTAATAATAATGCAAGATTAAAAGTCATGGTCGCTCAATCTTTGCTTTATGTGAAATATTAATAAGATTTTCTAGGGATCGTAAGAAATAAGGCAATGGAAGTTGAATTGATATACGTCCCTAATGATAATAACAAAATTACCCCTCTAGATACAAATGTTTGTTTTAAGATTTGTACTTTACTAGTTTGGAACCAATCAAATTTCAATAAAATTACCCCAATTATTTAAGCCATCCAAATGAGAAATCGCGTTTTAAAGCTTTGGGTGCCAGTATAATTTACAATGCAGTGTCCTCTCTGTTTATATGAAAATCAGGAAATGAGGTATAATTACTAAAATTTAAAAAAAGGGGATAATTTTAATGCCCCTAATGGAAATTTCAAGTATTTATAAAGATATTTATCCTCGTTTGGTTCGAATTTACGTAAATTCTAGGACAGCTGGATAACTGTCACTATACCTGACCTGTCACTGATGGTTCCATTGGAATTCAGCCCACACGGGATTCAACTTACGGAATTCAGCCCAGCGGGATTCAACCCAACGGAATTCAGCCTACACAGGATTCAGCACACACGGAATTCAACCCACGGTATTCAGCCCACATGGGATTCAACCCATGGTATTCAGTCCATATGAGATTCAACCCACGGAATTCAGCCCACACGGGAATTTAACCCACGATATACAGACCACACGGGACTCAACCAACGGTATTTAGTCCACACGAGATTCAACCCAATATATATCTAATTTTTTTCTAAATATTATTTTAATTAAAATATTTCTTTATAACTATAGCATTTTTTTTAAATTAGAGAAAAAATCTCAGAAAAAAATTGACAAATTTGTATATATATTGGGTTGAATCCCGTGTGGGCTGAATTCCGTGGGTTGAATCCCGTGTGGACTGAATGTCTTTGGGTTGAATCCCGCTGGGCTGAATACCGTGGGTTGAATCCCGTGTGGACTGAATTCCTTTGGGTTGAATCCCGCTGGACTGAATTCCGTGGGTTGAATCCCGTGTGGGCTGAATTCCAATGGAACCGTCACTGATTTTAAGAGAAACAAATAATAGCAACCATAGTGTAGCTACACTACCATAACTATAATATAATACCTTCTTCTTTTCTATATTCTTTCTCAATTTCAACATCCTAAAAATAAAACAATATTTAGGGACGTCAAGACACTAAAGGGATAAAATAAATAAAAAAACTTTAGAAAACTTAGTTTTCAAGGCATATTTTGTTAAAAACTTTTTTTCTGATATAAAACTTTCCACGTTAATGGAAAAAAAAAACTATATTAATGATTATTTTTGACAGAGCTAAGTGAGTTAAAAAAGCCAACACTTTTATTTTAATAAAAAACACACTGCATAAAGGGATCTTAAATATAATACACTAAACGACAATTTGATGTCAATTCTCAATTATGAAAAATAAAAGTTCCCAAAGTTTTTAGCCAACGAATAAGATAACTTCAGGTACCAGACCAGAATTGAAAATAATTTACATCCCAATGTCCCCTTCCGCCCTGGTATAGTCGATGAACATTTTCAGGTTGTCAACCTAAATTGGTAAAACTATATTTGCCATGGAATCATGGAAATGACAGTGGCTGTTGAATAATTCTACAAATTTTTCTTCCTCCTAACGTTGTAAAGAATTTGTGGGAAAGCCTAATTTATCGTCTATTGTACTATCCTGACCTATCATTATACTAACAAATAAAATAAATATTTCATACATTTGGATAAATGAAATGGACAAAACCATTTAAAATTTATTAGGCAGGTCTATAGGAGTTGAGGTTTCCTATGTCTTACACATTTCTATATTTCTTTGTAAGGTAAAATAAACTCCTAGCCTAGCCTCGGAAATTTTATAGGATTCGACCCAATAATTACCAAGACAATTACAGTGTGTTTTTTTTATGAGAACTTTTTTGAAAGCAATTTTACCCCACTTAAAGTTATCAGAATTTATTGATTAATGGCTTATTTTCTTCGTTGTTTAATGCAATTAATAGAACATTAAAAAAATATTTCAGCTTTTTAATCATAAAGTACAGTAAAATCTAAAATTCAAAACTTAGGTGACAACATCAAAATGGTTTTAGCGCATTTTTCTTATGCCTAAATCTTCTACCCTTTGCAAGAAAAAAATTGGATTTTCTGTAGTCGACTTTGGGGGGCCAGTACTCCCTCTCTGATTGAGATATGACCTGCAAACTTTGATATATTCTAGTACATGTCCCCAATAGTATCTGTATTAATTTTTAGCTCTAGATCTCAACTTTGAAGCGTTTTGCAGACATTCTTGCAAAAGGTAGAAAATTTGAACATAAGAAAAATGCGCTAAAACCATTTTTAGATGTTGACACCTTAGTTTTTAATTTTACATTTTACTGTACTTTTAAAACAAAAATATTTTTTTTAATGTTCTATTAATTGCATTAAAAAAAAGAAAATAAGCCATTAATCATTAAATTCTGATAACTATAAGTGGGGTAAAATTGCTTTCAAAAAAGTTCTCATAAAAAAACACACTGTATATCCATAAACAGTGCAGTAAAAATGAACCTGTTATTATTAATAAGATATTTAAAATTGAACATTTAAGTTCTAGATTTGAAATCCGATAATAAGCATATAGCTATATATAGGACAGTACACGAGGAGTATGAAAGGACAGGCGTACGGACGGATTCCTATTAATGGAGTCACACTATTTAAAATATCAATATCAATGTATAGACACTCAATGAATTAGACTAGATTGGATAGCAATAACCATTGGAAAAGGATATCTAGAATTATCTATCTAGGATATCTAGTGGAGTGTACCTTCAATTCTGCCTATGTATAAGCAGCACCATTTATATTTTCACACAAAGAGTAATTTGTTTTATAGGCCCATTTCAGCTTACATTAAAAAAGCAAAATTCTTATCATTAAAAGCCACTCAAGCTTATATATATAAATCAACAGGATGTCTATCTGTCTGTATATGTGACATTCTGTCAGTTTGTTTGTATTATGTAGAAAAATTTTATAATTAGTTCTATTGAGGGTGCCCCAACCCTTCCAAAAAGAAATACCCCTAAAAAAATTTATGCAGCCCTCCCTTAAAATCTATTTCACTTTTTCTTATATAAATTAAAATTGAAATTAGACGTTCCAACCCCAACCCACCATCTCTCTTTTTTTCCTTTTCTAAAGGTTTTACACCCTGAGGTATTTTGAATAAGGCACTTCCAATTATGCCATTCAGTTTTTGTGATTTTTTTATGCGGAACTGTAAGAACACCACATGGACAGTGTGTTTATGGATTTAGGATATTTTGAAATAGTCATATTTCCAGGTTAATTTCAAATATATTCAAATTTTACAAATTTTACCTATGACCTATTTCAAATTTGTAAAATTGTCTATTTAAATTGATCTATTCATATTCCATATTATAAAAAGGTATGGTACTTTTTGTTTAAAGCTAAGGATCTCGGAAATTGCTGGTTTAATAGGTTGTACTTTTCGGATAACATTTATAAGTGTAAGCAATTTTCCTAGCCTCCGCAGCCCTTCTCTAGAGACTAGAGGTAAATTAATTAATAACTATATAAATTTATATCCATCGAACCTAATTAACACTAACATTATTTATCTAAAAGTAATAGAATGTATTCTATGTGTGTAGCGAAAGATTTCGCTCACTGATATGGTTCTTCTTTTACCGTGAAGCTTCTTATCTAACAAGTACTGAAATTTTGAAATAAACAAGCGGGGGGGGTTACTTAGGTCAGGTTAGGTTATGTAATATGGGGTTAAGGGTATTAACTTATTAAGGCATGACTAAGGCACTAAGGGAAAGCAAATGGCAGACCAACAGACGTTTAACAGAATCCATATAGAGTAGATGCGCTATTTAAGAGGGTATGATGATAGACGATGTTAAAATTGAAAGTGCCACCTCCAGAATTACAATTAGATAAGTGACATATTTATACAGCGTAGGGGAAGGGGACATAGAAATAGAATTTAAATTGGTACCCAAAATTTATAAATACTTTGGAGACTTTATTAATTGAGTTCTATAAACTACTTAGCAGTGTCCAAACGTATACACTTGTAAATTCAATGCACAAAAAGGTTAATTTTGTTTATCATAATTGGGTGCGTATATCAATTTACCGTCAATTGTATTATCTCTTTAGATGACTGCATTTTCAGCAAGGGAAAGAACAATGGAAGTTTAATTTTTTTAAATTCTTAATATGTGCATCTTTATTAATATCAGAAAAGAAATAAGTAAAATAATGAATTGAAAAAGATTCAAAAGAAGGAAAATGATAACTTTATATAACATTTCAAATCTATTTAGAACTGTAGAGTTATTAGACAAGGAATCATAAACTACTTATATAGCTAAAGAAGTTGCAAAAAGTAAAAGTGAAGATTTTCTAAATTAGGATATGTACATTCTTAGTAGCTAGGTATGCAAGGGATAGCTCTTAAAAAATCTAAAAACCCCAATTAAAAAATATCAGCAAAATATTATAGCTATATTTATCTATTGTATGGTGTATTTTTTTTCATAGGGTAATAAATCTAAAGGGTTTGTCGTAGTTGCATGTTTAGGGACAGTTTAGAGCCCTATATTCAGCCGTTAATAGGATCTACCTTTATTCTAATAAAGAATGTATAACTTTTTATTTTGATAAAACAGTATTTTCATTAGAAACCAAAAGAAAAATATTAAAACTTTTGTTAAACACAGAAAAATTCCAGTATAGCTTTGGAATCGAATAATATCCGCAGGATTATAACCGATTCTCAGCCATGTCAGATACCTGCCTTTAAAAGCCATGAGAAAATATAATTATGAAATTACTTGTGAAATTGTGGTAGGGTGAAGCGTTTCAACCCTACAACGCGAGTTCGATTCAAAAGAGCCCCTAGCCTTGAAGGATTCTATCAATAAGGAACTACAAGTAGTTACTGTTTAAGAGATATATTTGAACTGAATGCACATACAACAAAGTTACTAGTTTATATACAAAATAGATTATAAATGGGTTAGGTAGAGAAGGGTTTGGGGGAGATGGGGGGAAGCCCCATCCAGGTGAGCAGTAGAGTGGTAGGCTCCCGTAGGGGGTAAGGTAGACGTCTCCCGGAAAAGGGTAGGTTGCTGGGGGCATGAAGTGGAGAGGGGCAGCGCCCCTCCCATTATCAGCGGTGTACAAGTTGACCGCCGTCTCTGATGTGTAGACAATGGCCAGAAAGGGGCTGGGTAGAATTGTGATAAGCTGGGATTAGCGTCTGGGTGTTATTTGGTAAACACGGAGCACCGCATACTCTGGAAAAGGCTTGTCCGTATGCCGCCTACCACAAAATATCTGTATTTTGTGATCAAAATTATATCTGACGTCACATGTTGTTAGAACCTCTAAGTTTACAAACTCCCCTTAAAATAAAAGTTTAGCATAGAGATTCAAATATTAATATGCAACAATTTTAGAAGCATAGCAACTCCTTAAAATTAAAAAGAAAATAAGTAGCTAATCTTTAAAAATTTTTGTTACTGCAAAACACAAAAAAAATGATGATTTCATTTTTTGAAGATGTAATTCCTGAAGCAATCAGGACAATCTTGTAAGCTCTATAATTTCTCTAATAAAAGTATAAGGCACTTTTAAAAAAATATAAAAAAAAGTAAACGCTCAAACCTTTCTTGTTGCACTAATTAGGAACATTAAAATACTTGTTTTACGTACATAAAGTATAATGTATGCTGGAACGTGTTGTAATATTAGTTTTTCAAGGGTTCTAAACAAATGCAAAAATATTAATGACCAATAATTGGGTTTAGAATGTGTGTACAGTAAGGAAGTTGAATCCATTTATATAGATTTAGAAATATAATCTATGATTATATTTCCATTTTCCCCTCTTTTGATAATGATAATGATAATGATAATGGACGATAAGTTAAGATGATATCATTGTTCAAAAAAAATCTTCACAAAAACTTAATTATTAGATATATATTTAAAATATAATTTAATGGAGTAAAAAATAAGTTCTAGCAATGAGCATTAAAATTATGTTAAGTGATATACTTTAATTCTCTTTAATTCAGCACAAAAATGAGAGAATCTTACACATACAAAAGTTAATAAGATTTTTAAAAGTAGACAAAATGTTAGTAAAATATTCCTCTTAGGGACAAAGAGAAAGGATTGTAAAAAAGTACAAGAGAAGGAGACAGAAAAGTATATAATTTTGTAAAGTGGCATTAAATTCTACTATATGTACTTTTTAAAGATAGACAGAAAATTGGACTGATAGAGAAAGGGAAAAGAAAGAGTGAAGAGGGGAGATAATTAAAGCCAGGTATAAGGTATAACCAACAAGCAAAATAAATATAAAATAATATTTGGGGGGCAAATGTAGAGGTCGTCATTTTACGATGTATTGCCCCCCCAACGACAGCTGAAAACCACGTATAGGTTTCAGGATTTTTCCCAAATTAATTTCATTGTTGGAATTAGCTGAATTATAACTAGTGACTAGTTACCAGTGACCATTACAGATAGACAGAAAGTTATACAACGATTAAAGGAGAGAGGGAGAGAGAGATAATCTAGAGAAAGAGAGAAAATGATGTTAAATGGCATAAAATTTGACTATGAATAGATCATGAATAGAACTCTTGAGTGAAATTGCTGATATGTTACATTTCACATGGAGAATAATCACTTCTGCACAAACTAAATAGGCCAAGAATAGCAATATTTTAAATTAATATTATCATAATCTTGTGATTTAATATTGCAAACGTATTTAAAAATCAAAATAAATGTTTTGACAATTTAGATTTTCTAATTATTGCGGGAGTAATAAACCATCATTTTAAATACATACTTGTGTATTAAGGTAAGATTCTTTTTACATTTTACATCTATACCTAGAAATATTTTTGGCTATCATGTCAATGCAGGATTATTAATTTTTTTTTTGTAAAACATGCCTGACTCAGAAACAAATTTCTGAAAAAAAGACTCGGGACACAATGGTTGGTTGAGATAAAAGTGCCAAAGGTTCTGCCTTGATGCACCTAAATATATATATCATTTTTGATATTGTATACCAACCAACCAAATTTAACATAGGGCCTTATGGTTTGTTAGCCAGCGAATGAGATAAAGTTTTTATTAAAGTGTGTTCATTCACAAATTATGAATTACGCTCCATTAATATCTGTACATTAAGTAATCGTTATGGCTCCTTACCAGAAAGTATTATGTTTTCTTATATTATGGAAAAATGCATTAAGCAAAATGTGAAATTTTAACTTATAAAAATTGGATAGTTTTTTTTTCAGGTCAGGTCACTAAGTTAGTACCGCAGCTACTCTATAATTTTAGCTGTAATTAGGAACTGTAAGACACTGTCAATTAATTACAGATGCATTGAGCTCAAAGTGAAATCCTGACGTATTAAAATTTGATAAATATACCTTTGTCAGAGTGAGTTAAGAAAGTCCACTATATCTTTCTTACTTAGAGACCAATATTTTTAAATATGAAATCTAATTTTAAAAAATATTTTTGTAATTTATCTACTATTCGTTTTTTATCTTATGTGTTTTTATTGCATGCAGCTCTACATACTTAAATAAAGGGAAATACTTTAGACATCTCGAACCAGACAAAGCAGTAAAGAGGATATTTAGAATTAATCTTTAATTCAAATTTAATTCTATGATACTTTAAATAGAATATATTATTGTATGAAAGTCTTTCATACAAGGGTGACTGCATACATATTTCAGCAAATAGCCCATTGCCACTTTAAAAGTTGATAACAACTGTATAATGTTGATCAAACTGTTCATAATAATGTACATATTTTTTAATACACTAACTAACTTTTTTTTCTTTATACAGTTTGATTTTCATTAAACAATATAGCTAAAGTAATGATACATTTAATACCAAATGAGAAATTTTTGCCGTGCCTAAAATTGTAGAATAGCTATGTGCCAATTGAAAATTGATAGTATTATAAACGGCTTTCCGCGCATATAGAAGGCACGGGCAAAAAAAACTGGTTTTAATCTTATGATTGTACATTTTTATATTCGTAGAAAGCTGGATATAATACGATGCTAGACATAGTTTTTTCGTATGGATGAGAACCGGTTCCTATCCACCGGATTCGAATGAATACGAGAAAATTAATTCCTGATATAATGGCGCCGAGGAGCTGAATGCCCTGGCCAACATTAAAGGGATTTATCCTGTAAATTTTATTTTATTTTTCGTAGAAAATATAAAGAACATGATTTTGTAGAATAACCCTGAACCAGTTTTCATTCAGCGGAAAAATATCAGATTCATAGCGCCATGCTGAAAACAGGTTTAAGCTTAAGTTTTTCTATCGGATCACAGTTGACTGACAGGCGACTGCCAAGCCTTGCTGGAAAGTATTACATACTTTTACAAATGGCTTATGTTATAGTAATTGTTATTAGCCATGGGGTTTAGTTAGGGGTATAAAGAGATAGTCCTTTATTTTAAAATCATAAATTATAACATACTAGCGGATACTTGCATCTGGGAGCTTTGCACATAAAAGGTAAAGGTAATTAGAAAAATATCATCATAACGCCCAAATATTTAATTTGAAAATAAAATAAAATCATTCCAGGACTTAGGATATGAAAATTCCCAAAGTGAAGAACCCCATCGGTTTAGCAGTTATTGAAACCTTACGACACACACACACACAAAATTCTGTATATGAAACTAGTGGCTGAACCCCTGGCATCTAGGAGCTCTGAGTTAGAAGGTTAAAACCATTCCAGAACCTATGTGAAACTTTAGTAAACTGGAGAATTGTATATATTAAAACAAAGGTAGTTTTACTCATATTAAAAACAACATGCGCCTTTAAGCCTTGTAAACTAACCCCCCCCCCCCATTTTTTTCCTAGTGTATTTCAAAATTAAGGGGATGTAAATTAAATGGTTTGGCTTTATTGATGTGTTGATCATTGTTTTTGTACGTTTTGATATTTTTAAGTTTGAGAGTATTGATTTAATGCAGAGGTGTGGAATGTTGAAATAAAAGTCACCCTAGTGACATACATATTATAAATTATTTTACAGTTTCTATCTTTGATACCTATATATCTATCTACCTATCTAGTTATCTGGCTAGCCATGTATAATAACTCTATAATAACCTACAATTACAATTATTTTATTTGTATTTATACGAGCGGCTGCACCCCTAGCATCTAGGGGCTCTGTATTCAAAAAGGTAAGAATATGAGTATAAAATAGCCTTAAACCATTCCAATACTTAAATCTAAAAACAAGGCAAAAGCCAGCTCGGGACCTATGTGAAGCTTCCCTACAAAGGATAACTTAATCAGTGCAGTAGTTATTGAAATCATAAGCTTCAAACAAAATATCTTACTACTTAATATATCAGGATATGAGATAATAACTAAAAGTGTTTGTTTTTAAAGAAATATTAAATCTACTTTAAGATCACTATGAATCAAAACATTTGTCTGTACAGTATTTAAATAGAATACATTTCTTTTAAAATGAATGAAAAATGGATTAATGAATGAGCTGAAACTGAAGAACTAGGGTAGAGCTTAGTTTTGTATCTTTGTCTTATACTTTTTAACTCTTCATAGGTGTTAGATAAAACTACTAAAATAAGTAAAATAAAACAGCGTAGCCATATCAAATTAAAACCATTATTAAATCTGCATTGATAAAATACAGTTCATAATTTTAAGTTTTGCATGACTGATGTGTATACAGCCAATATCATAAAACCGAGGAAGGGAGATAGTATTATACGTACTGTAAATTACACTGGTACCCAAAGTTTTATAACCAAGTTACATTCTATGGCTCAAAAACTATGAGTACTATAAAATTGTGATTGGTTGGTTCCTGACGTGTAGTGTCCAAACTTTTAAATATATTCAATAGTTGAGTTAATTTATCGTCCATTGTCTTACCCTTAAAAGTAGATTGTTGAAATATTGAATGTTTTTGAAGAAACTCTTTTTCAAAAGTTTGAAGTCTAAACTAGGCCATTTGTCAATTCTCATAAGATTTAAAACAAAATAGGTAGAACCCCCTTCAGATGGGTTGAAAATGGATTGCCTATTTCTTCAATAATTTCCAAATGTGTACAGCAGATAACCCAATTATTGCAAACGCTATTTTCAGCTACTCAGGTCAAATGGATTTATACATTATACATTCAAAATTTTAATTTTTCAAAATTTTGTTAGCTAGTAGTAAATATTGAGAAATGACGCGGATGCTAGGTACACTTTCGGAAACTAAAATTCAGTACATCCCCCTTCAGTATGGATTGACCAAACATATATAATATTGTTGAAAATTGAATGAGTTGACAAGTGAAACAAACGTAAATGTAAAGAAGCTTCAAACCTTTTTTCTACACAATTGTCAATAAAAAAGTTCGGTTAAGTTTTCAATAAACCATAATATGCTTGAAAGAACTTCAATTGATAGGAAAAACAAAATATAAATCATACACGCAAAACTTTTTAAAGTCTATCTAATTTTATAAATCTTTATATCATTAAATGTAAGTTGTTTTAATATTAATTAAAGATAAAATAAGATAAAGGTTATCCTTTCCATTGGATTTACAGATAGAAATCACTTTTTAATAAACCATGCTAAATAATTTAAGGGATATGACAATGGACGACAAAGTGATGTAGATCCCTTATCAAAGCATGATAAACAAAAATATCTCTTTTTTAGATTAACATTATTGTTTCAAAAGTTTGGGCTCTGCTGCTAGTTCAAACTAACCAATAAAGATTTCAATGACAATTTAATTTTCCCTTTCTTCCTCGATATACGTATTTACAAAGAAAACAAGGAGAACAACATCCATAAAAGCGAAGCACTGTAAGTTGTAACGGTAGGACAAATGGACATTAACACTTGTATGGTGTCAGAACTAAATAATCATAAATGTATAAGAGTCAAAGCAAAATTGTAAGTCGATTTGTTAAAAACTGCTTGATTCAGAATAATGTTTATGGACATACTTACATTTTTAGGACTTGATTATAGAGTTGCTTCGCTTATTACATTGTTGTCCAAAGAATCATTATACCTAAAACCAGATCAAGCGGATGATTAGATCACATAAAAATTTGTTGTTAATAAAGTAAAAATCAACATGTTTAAAATGGACGTACGGACATTTAGGTGATGATTATAGAGTTGCTACGCTTTCTAAATCGTACCTAACTATTAAAGGAATCACCATGCAAATTTTGAAATCGATAGGACAATTCTAACATGCCTAAATTAACGAAAAAAGCTATTAGTTACGGACAGATGTACGGGCGAACGGACCGTACCTAATTAAAGAAAAGCTTCGCTTTTAAAAAGTTTGCTGTTGTTATACAATGTGGTTTTTATGAATTGATAATGCGATGCGCGGAAGTGAATATACACACCGAGAATGACAAACATTTTAGTTAATCTTAGTTGAATAAGAAGGATTTTAACACTCACACACAAACAGAAGAGTGGGACAGTTTTTTCAGCAATTTTTTATTTTGATACAATGACTTCAAAACTTTTTATTTTTGGTGGTGGGGGGGGGGGGGGATGAAGGAGTCCAAAGCTTACCATGAATATATTTACACTCACTGGTAGTAAACTTAAATTTGTAAATTTGTTTTGGGGGAGAAATGTGATTAAACTTAAATTTTTGTTTTTGAAATTTAACTTAAAAAGAGGTTTTGAACTAAGGAAAAGCGCTTAGGTAATCATTTGAGGAGGTTATTTTATTTCAAACCCTTCCTCTTCTATGACTATATGATGGTAAAGTTTGTTCAAACACAAATTAAATTATTCAAATTGATTAAAATTGTTGAATATGTGTCTGTTTTTCTTATGAAAGTAGAAGAGATTTGAATAACAGAGCAGTACAGTGAACTTTTTTTTTGAATTTCTAACACGTAGCACACCATAGAATATTTATTTTAATAATTTAATATATTTAGCAGAAATGCAAATCTATAATTTACTTTGTTAGTCCGTCTAACGAACAACAGTATACAACGTATTTAGTCCGTTAGTATTTAGTTCTTGTTACAACATTAAAAAAATCATAGCTTTTTTAGAAAATGTAAATGTAATATCTTAATATTTTCCATTGTGCAGGAAAAAGAAATAGGGAAAATTAATATATTACTTTGAGGGAGACAGAAAATGGATATGTGTATTTGATTCAGCTAAACATTGCAAACCGAAATTAGCAAAGGTGTGTGAAATTCAATTCAAAGTATTTTAATTGTATATAAGTTAACACTAAATAAACATTAGAAAAGAACCAATTATCAGAAAAAAGGGGTTGAACCGCCAAATTAATAATTTAAAATAAAGATAGGATAAGAAGAAAGCATTTATAAAAAAAATTAAAGGTAAAGTTAAATATAAGCGATAAGGCAAATGAATTTTTAAAAAAATCTATTCCCAATTGATTCCGGACTCAAAATCACATAAAGTTTATTATAAAATGCTTTGCTATCATATTTTTAACAAAAACACAGATTTTTTATAATTATTTGTTTTTTTCTGTAAGAACTCCTCACAACAGTTTTATTCAAATTTCTTTTTTGTAAAGACAGGAAGATATCAAAATTTTATTCAATATTTTTCAATAGAATTTTATCAACCTTAAAACAAGGATGAATTATACAAAGTTTAATGGATTTATCATTGCTTAGATCTTACAGTAGATTATCATGTACATAAAGGGAAACTTCTAGCTGGCTAAAATAACGATCCCTCCCCACACCACCCGCTCTTTATCCCATCCCCTCCCCTTCTACTGGATAAATGAACTGACCAATAAGTGATGTTCATATTGAAACATATAGTATAGTGAAGACAATTTTTTTTCAAAATAACCACGCACATTCTATATTCATTCAAAGTTTATACTTGAGGTTAGTAATTAGACAATACTATTTATGTATTTTTTTAAAAAGGTGTGTGTCTGTCGGTATGTATTATACATATATGCCTACTATGATTGTGTACATGGCTAAAACAAAGTATTGGTCGGGGTATTGATTTGGAAGAGGGATGCAGTGTTTATAGTTTACATAGTAATATAACTAAAAAATAATAATAATAAAGATTTGAAATTTAACAAATTTATCTTACAAGAAATCCTGAAATCATACTCTTTACAATATTGAGTAATTTTAAATTATTTAAAATTTTACATCATAATATTATGTACACATTAATATTTGAATTTAATGTAAACTCGAAAGAAGGTGTATCAACTTTTTTGCTTTTTATTTAAGATAGCTAGCCGGTTCTTTCAGTAAGTAGTAGATGTAAAATTTTTCATAGAATTCAGATATGCAATCGTTTTTTTTGTAGACCTCTTATTTTTTAAGTAATTTAAGTTTTTAAAAAAAATAATTAAGTCGGTTTTAAGGTACTAAAACGCAACAAAATAAAAGAAGAAAATAGCCAGTATGAACAAAAATAGTAAGATCTTTAATTTGACACCTTACTTTTAAAATTCTGTTGAGTAATTGTTGAAAAAATCTATTTTTTTAACCTCCGTTTAATCAAAACATTAAACCTAAATATTTTCTCATACAGACATAAAAATATGGGTTCATATATACCATTAGAATGAGAAAAATAATATGAATCCATTCTAAGCAAAATTGAAAAAGTTTTTAAAAATTGTAATAAAAAATAGAAAAAATAAAAAGTTTATTTTAAGAATTGTAACTACTAAACTAGCCAATCACAAATCGCAAAAATTGACAAATCGGGAAGCTTAACCTATAAAATTAACCTATAGAATTGCCAGAAAAAAAGGAGAACGTTCATACAATATATACAATAGATACTACAATAAATATAGTGATATTAAAGAACATGTAAAGAATGAAAAATTATGAACAAATATGCATCAGTCTGTTTATAAACTTCAAAACAATGCAGTTAAAAATACATTATTGTTTCTTGTGTTTAAAAAATATCTGCTACATTGTATTGTCTTTTGTTTAGGTTTTGTTCAGGTTTGGTTCAAGCTAACCCTTTAAAGCCGAAAATTATGATTCTTAAAATAAACTTATTTTTTTTATTATAGTTTTATAAAACTTTTTCAATTTTGCTTAGAATAGATTCGTAATATTTTTCTGATTATAAAGGTATATATGAACCCATGTTTTTTATGTCTGTTTGAGAAAATATTTAGGTCTAAAGTTTTTATTAAACCGAGGTTAAAAAAATAGATTTTTTCAATAATTACTCAACAGAATTTTAAAAGTAAGGTGTCAAATTAAAGATCTTACTATTTTTGTTCATACTGGCCATTTTCTTCTTTTATTTTGTTGCGTTTTAGTACCTTAAAACCGACTTGATTATTTTTTAAAAAAACTTAAATTACTTAAAAAATAAGAGGTCTACAAAAAAAACAAATTGCATATCTGAATTCTATGAAAAATTTTACATCTACTACTTACTGAAAGAACCGGCTAGCTATCTTAAATAAAAAGCAAAAAAGTTGATACAACTTCTTTAATATTCTATTGAATTTTTTTCTTGATATTCGTTACAAAAATCTTTGTCTAAATCATTTTTATAAAGAAGTTTATTTTATGTATATGTGTGTAAATACCGTACTTATTATTGCATAAGTTTAAGGGTTTATGTCCCCGCCCTACTTCACATAATTTTATTTTTTTACTGACAAACAATGTGGGATATATAGATTATTTGCAGCCTTTCTTGAATGGCGGCAGAACATATCTAATGTTCTTAGAGACATACAGATGTACCAGTATTATTAAGAAGTTGCAATTTTAAAAATTTGAGTTTTCCCTCAGAGTAATTTGTCGAGCAGAAAACCCTCCTCACACTTATTCTTAAAATAAATTTATTATAAGGTAGAATATGCAATTCTTCATTTATTTTTTTATTACTTTAGGTCAGGTTGGGTAATTTTATATTGGGTGTTAATGGGTTAGGCACTGGAAAAATTACCTTTCGCTCCATCAAATATTCTAGTTTTTTCTCAAAAATAAAGGAGGGAATTCAGTGCTCTACAGATACTTTTAGGGAACGCACCAAAATATTGCAATTCACTACGAATACTTGAAAGTATCTTGAATTTTTATGTCTTAAAAATACTACACAATATTGTGCAGTAAGACTACTGGAACAGCTTGACAAAAGAACTACAAAATTAAATGTAGCGTATTAGGTTTTAGGCTTTTGTACGGTTATTTTATGGATAATTTAATCTAAATCCCATTCTTCTCCCCAAAATGTACAAGCAATCACAGATAAAATTTAATGCTTAATGTCTTCATTTAATGTTTACATATATAAACCGTCTATCTTGTAAAGCAACCAAGAAAATACCAATTAAAAATGGATATCCTATCCTATTTTCATTAATCTTACCTATATACATATATCCCCTCCAGACAGATTTAAATGTGTACTTAATTTAGCAAATTTTAACTGTGTGCTTATAAGAGTCTATTTATAATGGCAGCCGAGATGATAACTAACTAGCATACGGACAAAAAAAATAATAGGGTAGCTCCGATTCTAAAAAGGACAATATTAGTTTGAAAGCTACTCTATAAATATGTTTTCCTCGTTGTTTATTAAAAATATTAAAACACTCTTTAAAGTTATGCAAATAATTAAATAGAAAACATTATGATTATGCAACTGATTTAAGATTATGATAAGAAACAATTGAAATTTTTCTTAATATTTAATTCTTATTTTTAGTAGCGAAGCTACTCTATAATTCACTTTGTCCGTCCGTCAGTCAGTCCGTCAGTCAGTCAGTCCGTCAGTCCGTAACGCTATGGGGGAAATGGGATTTACTCAGCTCCTATATAAGATAGAATGCTGAAATTTTTTATCAACATTCCCATTATTAAGGAGCACAATTGACTATAAAACATCATTTGCGGTCGGACCGATTTTTAGCAGGTTTTAGGCTATTTTTATATTTTTCACATTTTTCTCCATATCTTCAGTGTTTATGGTCCGATTTTCAAAATTTTTTCAGTTACAGATATCAAAATTAAATTTCCTGTCGTTTAAAGAAACAATCATGAAGGCCAGACTGCCTTTTTAGCAGGTTTTAGGCTATTTTTATATTTTTCACATTTTTCTCCATATCTTCAGTGTATGGTCCGATTTTCAAAATTTTTTTAGTTATAGATATCAAAATTAAATTTCCCGTCTTTTAAAGAAGACAACCATGACGGCCAGACTGCCTTTTCAGCAGGTTTTAGGCTGTTTTTTTTTATATTTTTAACATTTTTCTCCATATCTTCAGTGTTTATAGTCCGATTTTCAAAATTTTTTCAGTTGTAGATATCAAAATTAAATTTCCCGCCTTTAAAGGAAATAACCATGACGGCCAGACTGCCTTTTTGGCAGGTTTTAGGCTATTTATAAATATATTTAACACTTTTTTCCATATCTTCAGTGTATATGGTCCGATTTTCCAAGTTTTTAAGGATTTAAAAATTAAATTTTTTGTCGTTTTAAGAAAACAACCATGGCGGCCAGACTGCCTTTTATCAGGTTTTTGGCTATTTTTATATGTTTTACATATTTCCCAAGATCTTTGTTTTATTTGATCTAATTTTCAAACTTTTATGGGATATCAGTATCAAAATAATTTTTCCCATTGTTATGAGCATCTTTAATATAATTTACTTTGACCATCGTCATCATACAAAATAAAACAAGGTTTCATATTTATTGTATCCAATAAATCTATTCTTGATTTTAGTAAAAACCTTTTAAATCTACCTGTACGTATTCCCATCTACGATTTTTTGTGCTTCGCTACTTATGGATGTTGTCATCCTTGTTTTTTTATGTTAATTATAAAATATCTCTACTAATCCAAAGTACTTTATTTGTGTATTTAACTAAATTAAGTGAAATGTTTCAAGTGACAAGAAACATTTTATTTTATTGTTTTAAATCAAATGGCATTTTTTGTACTTTGCATACAAGCACGACTGTTTCACACATATTAGCGCAGTTCAAATATTAAAATATCAAATGAATACAATATAAAGTCCCCCCCCCCCCTCACCTCTTATTAACAAATAAATTTAAATAAGGGGAGGGTGATGTTACCTTAGATCATGTTAGGTTAGGTTATATCAGGTAAAGGGTAGTTCCGCAGGGTAAAAGTTAGCTTTAATATTAAAAATATAAGTTGACGTTTATGGGCGTACGGACATAAATATCCTAAAAATAGAAAAGATTCGCTTTTAGAAATGCCATTTGATTTAAAACAATAAAATAAAATGTTTCTTGTCACTTGAAACATTTCACTTAATTTAGTTAAATACACAAATAAAGTACTTTGGATTAGTAGAGATATTTTATAATTAACATAAAAAAATACTAATATAATTTTTTTTCTAAATGGAAATACTCTAATAAATTAAAATGTATCCCATATGTAAGGCTGGCGGCGAAAGGTGCCATCCAAAATCAAGGTACGTAAATCCTCCAAACAATGAAATTAAAATTTTGTTGCCTGATTTTTTTAAGAGATGGAGGTGTCCCCCTTTCTAAAAAGAATATAGCTTAAAACCACCGCAGAACCAGTCACTATATTCTCTAAAGAGTAGAACTCAATCAGTTCAACGGTTACCGAGATTTTAAGCTTCAGATGGAAAGACGGACATCGTTTTACTTTTTATTACACATTATAGATACAAAAAATCCAATACTAAATAGTCCATTCATATGTGACACCGTTAATTCTAACAGAAACTCACTTTATATGTCTCCATTTGCATTTTCAATGACTAAACTTAGATCTTGACATTTCTTATATTATTTCCTCCTAAGAATTCATAACAATTAACATATTTTTCAAAATTAAAAAAGTACAAATCAAAGTACAAATATATGGAGTACAATCAAATACTTTTTTATGGGAGGTTGCCTTCAGAATTTTTAAACTACAATCAAAAAACATTTATAAAGTACAGGCATTAATCAATTCGGGGTTGGTATGGACTTTTATTATACATACTTGCGGTTGCGACCCTAGAAGGGCTTCTTAAAGGAGGAGGAATTTTCCCCTCCTATTATAATGAAGCCTTTTAAACAATAGATTTTGTTGGAGGTTTAACATGTTTCCAGGGGTGCTTGCTTATTTATTTAAAGTGAAGTTACCATTCCCTAAACCTTGCTAGGGCACATATGAAACATTTCTGAAAATGATTTAAAGAGAAGCTTCTCTAATCATAATAATAGATGCATGTTCGTATCATCATCTGGGAGTCATTAATTCATTATTGGTGTCCTATCACTCCCACAAAAATATATCAAATGTTATAACAACACATGCAAACTTTTATCATTGACGATTCTAGCATTCGTATGTGTCTTTTTGAGATGAATTTGATTTATTGATTGATTAGCTATAGATTCTTAGAGTTTGGACCTAAGTCTCCTGGAGTATGACTAGACACTTTTGTATAGCCATCAGGGCCAGCTCAAGCTCCACTATCAAGTAAATAATTGCTTGACCGGCTGTCTCATGAGAGCCCCTTGTTATTACCTCGTTCTCGCCGATGAAGTAAAATCTATGAATAATACAACGAACGGAATTGATAGTTTACCATCATTATTACATATACCCAGGGAAAAGGGAGGATTTTTTTTATATCAGGCCAAATCCAATTCCCGAATCCTAACCCTTATGCTAACCTAAGAAATTCTCTAACATACAATAAATCATATTTCTTTTTTTCTCAAAACATAGCTAGTATATTGATGCTGAACAATATTTTACTTTTAAAAGTTATAACTAGATAATAGGGGCTCAGCCGCAATAAGCATAAATAGTACAAGAATTATTTATTAAAATTTTAATAATATTCGATTATGATATCCTGATATTATTTGTATTATCAGGAAGGGAGGGGTCATTGGAATGTAAATTAAACTTCTAAATAAACACTTCTAACGTTAGATTGCTTAAAACTTTTGATTGTGCATACGTCTTGCGCAAATTTAGACATTTTAATATCAATACTTTGCATGAGGATTCTTCTAACAATGAGATATATTAATGCAGAAAATCTTTGCTGTACAAAAAGAAGTAAATCATACCTGATCCAAATCATATCCCTCGTTTGCTGGCATTTTTATGAATCTTTAGGAATATTTTTTTTTAAATTGTAATTTTGCAATAAATAGGTGTCGTAACAACAAGAAGAGTCTAGACTCTGTAGATACTGTAGAGTCTAGACTCTGTAGATACTGTATAGTCTAGACTGTGTAGATAATGTAGAGTCTAGACTGTGTAGATAATGTAGAGTCTAGAATGTATAGATACTATTGAGTCTAGAATGTATAGATACTATTGAGTCTAGACTGTGTAGATACTGTAGAGTATGTACTGTGTAGATACTGTATAGTCTAGACTGTGTAGATAATGTAGAGTCTAGACTGTGTAGATAATGTAGAATTGCTAGAGAGATAATGTGTAGTTGCTATAAAGTCTAGACTGTGTAGATACTGTAGAGTCTAGACTATGTAGACACTGTAGAGTCTAGACTATGTAGATACCGTATAGTATAGACTATGTAGTTACTGTAGAGTATAAATTATGTAGATTGTAGATAATGTAGAGCATAGATTATGTAGATACTGTATAGTCTAGACTTTGTAGATACTGTCGAGTCTAGACTGTGTGGTTACTGTAGAGTCTAGACTGTGTACATACTGAAAAGTCTAAATTGTTGATATACATCATAGATTAGGCTGTGTATATACTGTAGAGTCTAGACTGTGTAGTTGCTGTAGAATCTAGACTGTGTAAATACTGAAAAGTCTATATTGTTAATATACATCATAGTCTAGGCTGTGTATATACTGTGTAGTCTAGACTATGTAGTTGCTATAGAGTCTAGGCTGCACAGTTAGTGTAGAGTTTTCTAATCACATACATAAAAAGACACGAATATTTACATATCACATTTAACAACCATGCCATATAATTTTGAAATTGAAAATATGTGTTAGAAAATGATTTACATGCAATGATAAATATTGCTTGTTTTAAATTTTGATTGAAATATAGGTAAATTTAATACCCTGTATAGAAAATGAAAATTCGTGACAATATTACTATATTTGCTGACAGACCCTTCTTGCAGAAGATTAGTTTTCTGTAATTAGCAGATGCAGATACAACAGCACTTTGTTTGGATTAAAAGCTCATTAGTCACAGGAATCTTCACTATAAATTCCAAAGTTTACGGCAAAAATTCAGCTCTTTCTCTTTTATAGAAGCTCAGAAAATTACGTTTTCTCCATTGCATTACAGATAGATGGATAGATAGACGTAAAGGCGGACAAACAGATGGTCATTGTGAACTAAAGAATAGCTTTGCTACTAATATTTTCCATAAATTTCTTTAATCAATTTAATTGGTGGGAAAACGACTGAAAAAAAACGAATATTATTTATCTAGAAACGATTAACTTGTTTATTGAGACGGGGTGGTATTGGGGATGGTTAAACCACCCCCTTAAATTTTCTTATTTTTTTAAAAGTTGCTTTATATTTGGGGGGAGGGTTCGACCAGGGTCCCCTAAAATATTAATTCCCAAAAAAATAGTTTTTCCTTTTTTGAAATAAAAGAAAACGCGGGTAGGGTCGACCATCATTTTGTTTAATAAAAAAAAATATATTGTTATTTGTCATTCTAACCTATTTTTAGTTTTTCATGCTTTGATTTTATAGATAAAATATATGATAATATCACTTATATACGTGTCTATATTAACTTCACTATATTACATAATTTGTATTGGTAAGTTCACTAAATACAAAAACAAGTTTACTCTAGAGGCTGCACTGGTTTACAACTGATCTATCTAATTATCAACAAAAACTTATCTTACCCCCAGATTTAAAAGCTACCATTAAGTAGTTGATAAATATTTGGGGGAAGAAATGGTTGTAGATTAATTTTAGATTAATAAATTCCAGCACGATATTCGAAACAAGTTAACTATTACACCACTGGTTTAACACTACTACTAGTATCTATCTACCTAACAACAATGTTTCGTTTCAAATTGAAAAAAAAGTAGAATTTCTATCAAGGGCAAGGGTAGATAAAAAGGGATAAAAACCTGTGTACATTAAATCAACATTTAAAAATTTGATTCTTAGAACACTTAAGTTAAAGTTTTTCTGGTTATTGTTACTCCAAATCATTTGAAAATATAGACAAACATTGACATTAAAGTTAACTAATTTAAGCACTCTGTTTATTAAATTCTAATGTATTTATAGAAAACAGGTGGATTTTTTGCCTTTTATTGAATAAGATTAAATAAAGCTAGCTTTTATAATCGTAAAAAAAAGAATACCATTTTTGTAAAAATACTATATTAATGGTAAAATTATCATTAAACAGTTTGCTTTTTGATGTAAATAATTCAATCTTTAATCGGAGCTAGCTTCTGGTCAAGCAATAAATTTAGACAAAAAATTAGTAACTACGCTATGGGTATAAACGCGACGGACATTGAATTAATGCCTTTAGGCTACCTCACTTCATGGTTATCACCCGCATTAGCAGATATAAAATAAATTATCAATAGCATAAAACCTAACCAGGATAAATTGCGTTCACCTAAAAAATGTTTTGGATATAATGGTTAACGGTCTACGAGTTCGTACCAGACACAGAAGGAAAAAAATTATGAATAATTACATATTTCTTGACTTAAATTTTCAATATTGATTGTAATTTTGAATCTACTTAATGGGTTTTTTTTTGGAGTGGCAAGGTCATAGACGTCCAAGTGTGGGGGTAAAGGGATGATCACCCCCCCTTCCCCGAAAATTTTGAAATTCCTCATTTTAACTCACTCAAAATAAAAAATAATTATTTAAGTTCATTCACCCCCCTGGATCAAGTTTGTACTTTGCTAAATAATAATCATTACTTTATATTACTGAACTAGCGGCTACGCCCCTTGAGGCCTCTAGGGGCACTTGAGGAGGGGGGAGTAGATTTGATAACCCAATTTCTTATTTTAGATTTTAAAAGGAAAAGTAAAAAAAATATTTTGGAGGGTGGAAATTTTATTTTTTTTGGAGGGGGCTGCCCCCCCCCCCCCCCATCACTTTTAATTTTAGTTAAAAATTCAAATATTTTTTTTTTTGGGGGGGGTTATTTTTCCTTTTTGGGGGGGTTGGGGGTGTCCCACCCCCCAAGAAAATAGTTATAAACCTTCCCGGGACCTATGAGAAGCTACCCTGTTAAGGAGAACCCGATCGGTTCAGCGGTTAGCGAGATCCTTTGGTACAGACACAGATACACAAACATCCAGTTACTTTAGTATAAGGATTGATTGATCCTCTAGCTCACATTGAAGGGTTATCATAAAAAATTGCACGGAAAACAAGTGTTTAGCTTGGTATATAATCAAGTTTAGTTTACAAAAACAAACAACAAAATTGTTACTGCATTATATTTTCTACTGTTTTGTGGGATGACTAAGTGTGGTAATACGACACCCATACGGACAGGCCGTTTACAGAGTTGCTTCGCTGTGACTTATGATAACAAACCCCCCGCACTAATCCTATTATATCACTATCCATCTCATGACCGCTGTTAACCCCGCACCCAGCGGTCAAACTAGCCTGCCTAAATGTGGGGAGGGGACTTGAACATGCAACTATCACGAGTCCCTCATGCGCTTATATAATCGGGAGGCACTGCCTCCCCTTTTACCACCGTTGCCCCCACAGCCTGTCTACCGTCGGGCGCTAAGCCCTAGCGCCCCACACCCCCTTCAAACCTAACCATTGTTATATTTTGTTGTATATATATAGTAAACATAACTTGTAAATATTATTCAGTTTAAATATATAATTTCTGTATGATTGAATCCTGCTTGTTTGTTTGGTAGAATACTTAAAGGCTAGGGCTCGTTGAATCCGAACTCGTTACCCCGTGGGCTTACCAGAACTTGGTGTCAGCGTGTTTCAATCGAGCCTTACAGAAACTAGCCTATTCTACCTCTGATTGGACCCTTTGGCAAGTAAGGGGACAATCAGCCGCCAACTGACCCGTGAGACGGCCTTTTTAGGTCGAATTTCCATCATTTTGAACGCAATATGTGGGCCTCTGGCCTACGGCAAGCAGATTTAGCCTGCTAAAAGCGCCAGTTAAGACGCTTTTTCCGTGTCGTGTAGGAGTAGCGCTAGGTGCGCAGCCACGGCAATCGGATAATTTAGCTCAGACGGCTACAAAACTGAGTCTAAATTGGCAAGTGTAGCTGGGACAAGCCCCAGGACACCCAGGCCAAACCTACGAGACAGACAGCTGTGTGCTGGTCTCCCTAAGAAGGCAATGTGTGGCTGCGAAGCTTCAGCACACAAGTAAGCCCTACCACTGCGACGGATAGCAGATTTTGAGCCACAGGCACGGCAGGACGGGACATTCCCTGCCGCTGCCTCCCAGGATTCGAACCCGAGGCGCTGCAGGACGGGCCATTCCCTGCCGCCATTTTTCGGGATTCGAACCAGCGGCGCTGTAGGACGGGTCATTCCCTACCGCCGTCACCCCTCTGAACCTTGCAGGACGGACATTCCCTGCTGCCAGTGCTTCCAGAATCACACCTAGAGCTCCTAGTGATAACAACACATCATTGTGTATAAATGTCAACCAAGTGATAAAAATAAATATAAAATTGTTGACCAAGTGATAATTAATAAGCTCTAGTGATTCGAAGCTACAGTCTAAGCCACCATGGTAAGCGATACCACCATAGCTGCGGTGCGGCCACCACCAAAGTTTCTGCCAACCCCAGCCGAACGAGAGGCCCCCTTGTCTCAAGGGCAGGACCTCCACTTCCCCTGCCATGTCAGGGTGAGGTTTCCTACTCCTGACCCTGCCCAGCATGTACAGGTTGATGCCATGATTGATTCTGGCAACCGTGTACCAGGGTCTGCTGTAATTTCTGAGCACCTCATGCACGCGATGGGCGTGCAACGCATGTTGATTCCGGACAACACCCAGATCCTGACTGCTAATGAGGAAGGCCAGCCCCTCCAGGTAATCGGAAAATTAAAAGAGTTATATATGGCAGTTTCACACACTCTTATACTCCATCTATACCACGTGACTGTGGTCCGGAATCTCTCACACCCTCTGAACCTAGGAGGGTATTTTCTCAAGGAGTTCGGAACTAGGCTCTGTTTCGACATGCAACCACCTTGCTTGTGGGTGCGTGGGGAGTTTATCCCACTCCGTGGCGTCCCCATTGACCGGGAGACAGCCGAGAGAGAGCTAAGCTATGAGGGGCCTCTGCCAGGCCCCCTGCCTGAGCAGCCGCGTGTGGTTGAGAAAGGCACACACTGGGTGGACGCTGAGCTCAACGCACACAAGGGAGCTAACCTGCTAGCCATGGGGTTGCCCCCAGTGCCCAAGGTGCCAAGGGAGAGCCTGCCAACAACGTTTCCTGAGATTGCCAGCCCTCCAGAACCAATCTTCTCCGCCGACATTTTTATCAACGGCCAGCCGTGTCCACCTGGCCCCCTCTACCTGGGACCTCCAGCCAGTCCACCAGCCAAGCCCGAGTCCAGACCCGTCAAGTCGCGGTCTGATGTACCCGGAGCCACACTCAACTCTCAGGCCCCAGCCTCTCCCGGCGCCGTGCCCGTCAAGTCGCGGCCGGACGCCCACGGAGCCAAAGCTGGACCCAGCACTTTGGCCTCTCCCAGCGCCGAGCCCGTCAAATCGTGGCCGGACGCCCCCGGAGCCACGCCTGGCTCCGACACGTCAGCCCCTCCAGAAGCCGAGCCCGTCAAGTCGCGGCCGGTGGGTCCCGGAGCCAAGGCTGACCCCTCACCAGCCACGTATAGGCTAAGCGCTGTCACTCCAACTGACGGTCAACCACCCCAGCTCCGCACAGCCAAGCGGGTGGTCCTGCCTGGCCGCGGGGTTATGGCGGTCCCTGTTGAGCTAGTAGGCCATCGCACCAAGGATGCCATTCAACTAGCTGCCCCAGAACAGAGGTTTGGGGAGGACCTTGTTATTCCAGAGGGCCTGTATGCCCACAGGCCTGGCTCTGCCACTGTGTTTAGAGTACTGGTGGTCAATGAGGGGGAGGTGCCCCTCTTGCTGGATGCTGGCCTCCCAGTGGCAGGGGAGCTGGTCAAACCTGACATTTTAGAGGTCTCTGATACGCCTCCCCCGCGTCTCCACTCGTTCCAAGAACCTGCTGAGCCTATAGACATGCAAGAGTTGTGGGAGGCCCTGGAGATGGAAGACAATGAGTTCCTACGCAAGGACCCCTTGCTCAAGAAGGAGGTCTGGACTACGTTGTCAGAGTACAGGGACGTCTTCTCCAATTCTACCCCCGGCTGCACAGATGTGGTTGAGTTGCAGCTGCGCCTCAAGCCAGGGACCCAGCCGATCCGCCAGAGATTTAGGGATCTGAACCCGCGGCAAGAGGCTGAACTGGAGAAACAACTGGACACCTGGCTACAGGAAGGAGTCATAGAGCCGTCGGACTCCGCCTGGAGCAGCCCCCTGGTGCCCATCAAGAAGAAGGACGGGAGCACCCGCTGGGCCGTCGACTACAGAGCCCTCAACAAGTGTCTGGAGCTGGACAGCTACCCCCTGCCTAGGATCCAGCAATTGGTGGAACGAGCTGGCGGGCACCGTGTCTACAGTGCTTTAGACGCGGTGGCCGCATACTACACCATCCGTGTGTCTGAGGATAGCCGGCCCTGCACCGCCTTCACCACCCCCAGGGGCTTGTATCAATGGAAAAGGATGCCCTTTGGCCTGGCTACGGCACCGTCTGTCTATTCCAGGTTTATTGCAGGGGTCCTAAACCCACTAGGCACAGCCAACCTCCAGTCATACCTTGACGACGTCCTGACCTTCCATCAGGATACCTGGGCCCACCTGGCCAGGCTCCGAGAGGTCTTGGAAGCCCACCGCAGGGGAGGGATCCGCCTCAAGCCAGCCAAGACCAAGTTGTTCCGGTCCAAGGTGGATTATCTGGGTACCACCCTCAGCCGTGAGGGGATAGCCATGCAAGAGGACTATATTGACCGCATCTTGGACTGGCCAGCCCCTAGCACCCCCAAGGATTTGCTGGCGTTGCTGGGCTTCTTTGGGTACTACCGCCTGTTCATCCCAGAGTATGCAGACCTCACCTACGAGATGAATCGGCAGAAGACGGCCAAGGCCCTAACCTGGACGCCTGAGATGGAAGCCCAGCTGCTGCAACTCAAGGACAAGTTCCGCCAGGCCCCCATCCGAGCGCCGCCCAGGTTTGATTTACCAGCAGTGTTCCAGCTCACCACAGATTTCAGCAGCCGCGCCATCTCTGCCATACTGAGTCAATGCCAGGAGGGCAAGGAGAGGCTGATTGCCGCCGTGGGGCGCAAGACAACCGACCCTGAGACGCGCTACCCGTCCTGGAAGGGAGAGATGGCCGCCATTATCTATGGGATCCGAAAATTCCACGGCATCTTGTCCTACCGCAGCTTCCAGATCAACACTGATTCCTCTGCCCTGCTACAGATGAAATCACTGAACACATCCACAGGGATGGTGGCCCGCTGGCAGGAGGAGCTAGCGGCCCTAGACTTTACCGTCTGCCACAGGCCTGGCACCCAGAATACCAACGCCGACGCCCTCAGCCGCCGGGAAGATGCCAACATGCCAACGGCTAGCGCCGAAGAATTAGCAGAGCAGGCTGAGTATATCCACAACCTTGGCCAGCTAGGGGAGGCCGCAGCTAGCCGACCTCCTGCCGCCCGACTGGATTCAACTAGAGTATTGGAAGCCCAGACACAGGACCCCCTCCTGCTCCGTGTCCGCCAATGGGTGGCTGATGGCAAGGCCCCAACCAAGGCTGAGCTGCGTGGCAATGAATGAGACGAGCAGCAGTACGCCAGCCGCTTCCCAGCCCTGGGGCTTGACGAGCACGGCTGCCTCACCACCACTGACCAGACTCTGACAGGAGAGAGGACAAGATACCTGCTGCCTTCGGCCCTCCAGCAGGACGCGTTCTTTCTAGCCCATGGGACCCCCATGGCTGGGCACTTTGGGATGGACGCAACTATCGCCCGCGTTGCCATGCACTTCTGGTGGCCCAACCTGGCCCGTGACGTCCGCCTGATGGTACAAACCTGCCCTGAGTGTGTCCAGAAAGTTACCAAGGAGAGGCTGAAGCAGGGGATCCACGTGCCCTCCCGCCAGGGGTACCCACAGCAAGTCCTATTCATCGACCTGGTGGGGCCACTGCCAGAGACCCCAGCTGGAAACCGCTACATCCTCACCTGCCAAGATGGATTCAGCCGATTTGTCAGCCTCTACGCCATCCCCAACAAGCGCACCCTCACGGTGGCTGAAGCCCTGTTGCACCGCCACCTGGCCACGTTCGGATGCCCCCTGAAGATCCATTCCGACAATGGAATGGAATTTACCGGCCAGGTATTCCAGGAACTGGCCTCCCGGCTCGAGATTGGCCTGACACATCCACCACCCTACAACCCGCAGTCCAACCGAGTGGAGAGGTTTCATAGGACGCTCAACACAGGCATGCGCCTGTTCCTAGACAGAGACGATAACAACTGGGAGCCACACCTGCCTGCCATCGCCTTTGCCTACAACACCAAGGCCTGCAGATCCACTGGTGTGACCCCGTTCCTGGCCTTCTTTGGGAGAGAGGCCAAACTTCCGGTGGACATGGTGCTACGGCTGCCAGAGACTGAATATGCTTCAGTTCCAGCCAACGTCCAAGCTCTGTTGCAGCGCTACTATGCAGTTTATGATGCCATCCAGCAGAAGGAGGAGGGAGCCATCAGGAGGAGCGCGGCAGCTTACGAAGGCACGGCCAAGTATGAGGTTGGAGACTTGGTCTGGTACCTGGCCCCCCGCCTGGTGCCAGGGAAGGCAGCCAAGATTACCAAGAGATGGACTGGCCCCTGGAAAGTAGTGAGGAAAGCTACAGAAGTCCATTATGTCATTAAACCTGCCTCTCCAGTAGCCAGGATCTCAGAAGTTACCGCGCATGTAGGCCGACTGCGCAAATACACTGGAGATGTGACTGCCCACCAGATCCCAGAAGACATCCAAGTTGACGTGGACGGCGACGAGGATGCCACCGAGCTGCCAGTTGGAGCGACGGCGCCCGCAGCTAGCAACCCAGGAGAGTTCCCAGTGCACCAGCCAGCCGCAGCCGCCCCACAGCCTAGCGGCCAAGATCGTGACCCAGTGGAGGAAAACCTGCAGGAGCAGCCCAACGAACCACCGCCGCCGCCGCCCGCTTCAGAGCCACTCAGAGATGCCATCTGGAACCCTGACGCAGACATGGAGAACCTGCCAGCCAGCAGCGAGCCTGTAGGAGAAGAGCCAGCCACTGCGATGGAAGAAGCCGCCCCAGAAGAAGAAGAAGCCATGTGCCCCCTGCTGATGACAGCCATCCCCATCCGGGTAGGAGCTAGGAGGCCAAGCAACCTGAATCAAGCAGGCGCCCCCATGGAATTCTATGCGCCCTTTGCCATCACCATTCCACCCTTAGGAACCATCAGAGCCTGCCTAGGCCTCCGTGTCCAGCTACCAGCCGCGACAGAACTGATCCTGCAGACGAGGCAAAATTTCCAGCGGCGAGGCCTGGCCGTTGCCAACCCATGCCTAGAAGCCAACCAGGAGCTGACAATGCTGATCACCAACCACAGTCAGACCGAGCAACGAGTGTCCCAGGGAGCCTGTGTAGCCCGAGCTGTCCTCCATCGAGCTGTGCCCCAAGAGCTGCCTGTCCGGCGCATGAGCCGGCTGTCGTATCCCCAGGTTCAAGGCCTGGTGGCTCAGGAGCCACGCAACCCTTGAAGGGGAGGTTGTGGTAATACGACACCCATACGGACAGGCCGTTTACAGAGTTGCTTCGCTGTGACTTATGATAACAAACCCCCCGCACTAATCCTATTATATCACTATCCATCTCATGACCGCTGTTAACCCCGCACCCAGCGGTCAAACTAGCCTGCCTAAATGTGGGGAGGGGACTTGAACATGCAACTATCACGAGTCCCTCATGCGCTTATATAATCGGGAGGCACTGCCTCCCCTTTTACCACCGTTGCCCCCACAGCCTGTCTACCGTCGGGCGCTAAGCCCTAGCGCCCCACACCCCCTTCAAACCTAACCATTGTTATATTTTGTTGTATATATATAGTAAACATAACTTGTAAATATTATTCAGTTTAAATATATAATTTCTGTATGATTGAATCCTGCTTGTTTGTTTGGTAGAATACTTAAAGGCTAGGGCTCGTTGAATCCGAACTCGTTACCCCGTGGGCCGAGTACGCTCGGCTTACCAGATAAGTAATGTTGCCTTTTCTTTACTAATTATTGATATAATTGTCCCTAGCATTAAAATTTACAAGTTTGAAATTTGTTTATTTTACTCGTTTAAATCAACACTTAGTTATACCTGTTAAATAGAATTGTATAAAATTAAAATTTGACATAACAATATTTTAGATTAGGTTTCTCTTTTTTTTTAAATTAATGTGAATTTTGATCTAAATATGCTGTACATTATTTAACAAAACTTATCTATAAAATGCTATAATGAAGATTTTATTTATGAAAAAAGAGTAATAAGTCGTCGTATATAGTCATGATTAGTAGATCAACTACTTATTTGGCGAAGAAAGGTTGGCAGGAAGCCCAGTTCAATACTGCTGAGAACCTCATTAATGTTAGCAACTGTTAGTAACATTATATCACGGGTGGGCTTATGGAGATGTGTTTTTCAAAGGATATTCTTTGAGGTTTTTTTAGCTACTCTTTGAACAGTTAGCAAGGACGTCCAAGCTCTTTATTTTGAGGAGGGAATCAAGGGAGTATAAAATCTCAAAGGACAGGGGATTGATTCAATCAGAATTTTTCTTCAATTGTTACTGGGGGTAAAATCTAATATACCTCCAATAGTATTGTTATTGGTGGTTAATCATCCCTGTAACCCCCCCCCCTCCTTTTTTCCCGAGTAGCTATGGGCAAAGACGTTGTCAACACTAAAAAGTACAACATTTTAATATTTGGTCAAACACAACAAGGAAAACATTTATGTATTTTTCAACAAGGATAAATATTTTTCATAGGAAAGGCACCATTGAAAAATATACTAAAAGAAAAAAAAATATTCTTCAGGGATCCTAAGGGATAAGAAAATGGTTGATAATTTGATTTACACTACCAATTACGATAAACAAAGTTGTCTAAAATGTTGGTTGAAAGATATTGTCACTATCAGTTTAAGCCAACTAATCAAGTAAGTATAATTTGCAGTCAAATGTTCTCTCTCTTCCTGCCATATTTAAAATCATAATACAGCTTAGCAGGTACCAATTTAATAACAATACAAATTTTTAAAAAAAGCTTTATTTTTTACAATGATGTCATTGGTCTGCCATAAAAACCATTAATATTAAACGCTTTGAAATCAATATTAATTATATTTTGTCAACGAAGCACGCACTGCATTTAAGATTAATAGCAGATTATAGAGTAGTCGCGCTATCTAAAAGTTATTTTTCCACTCCTTAATTTACCATTACTTGCATTTAGTGTCTTTTCAATCATAAATAATACATTCTTATAAAGAAATACCAAGGATGAGAACATCCATAAAAAAAGTATATCATTCCACTTATAAAAGTAACAGGATATATGTATGTTTCTCTATGTTTAGCGAAGGATCTCGCTAACCGCAGACAAGATATGTTGAAGCTTCTTGTAAGTCCATGGAAGGTTTATAACTATTTTTCGGGAAATCGACCCTAGAACTTTTTTCTTTAAACCCCAAATCAAAAGTGGAAAGTTGAATTATCCCTCTCCTCTTCAAGTGCTTCTAAAGAACTCAATTAAAAATTGATTTAATAATAATTTCATGGTAATCCTATTTAATCATTGTTTCATATACTAAGGACCGACGGTCAGACAAATCAAGTTATAGAGGAGATGGTCAGTGGTCAGAGGTATATTCAAACCATATGTCTAAAGACCAACGGACAAAGCATTCAATGGAATAGAATCTAAAAAGTCTTGCAAATCAAAGCAAACATCTTTTAGAATACACTTACATAAGCTCTGTATTTTTTAATAAAAAAATCTAAGTACATCATTTAAGGCATTGCACTTTCTAAAAGCTTAACATCTTTATAATTTCGTTTTAAAATTATGTACATATACACAAATTAGGTATCCAACATATAATGTATTTTAGGACAATTTTATTTTGATTGTACGTTTATGAGACGAGTGAGAAAAATTTTACTTCAAGTTTGGCTGAATGACTTTGGGTACTTTGTTGAATTTTGTATGTTTGGTTTCATAAGAGTAGTGTTCAAACTTTTCAACGTATTGTTTTAGTCAGCATTGATAGGGGTTTATTTCAATTTATTGTTCATTGTCTTATTCTTTCAGATGCATATCGTTAATACACCCTTGTTTCTTGATCTTCGCTCTTATGTATGTTGTAATCCTTGTGACTCCCACATAAGGAGTCAAGAGATAAAACAATAAACATATCAAATATTTACTTTAAAAGTATTACTACATCCTTAAAACACTTATAGTACGTAACACATTTGTTGTATTTACCTATGAAAGATATCTAGAAGCAAAAATTCTCTTTAAATTTAAGTGTCTGTAGTTTTTTCTTGTTACTAACCCGTCAACAAAAATATGTTAAGCGGTGTATACACAAACTAGAATGCTAAAAGAATTCTTGTCGAATGTGTGTTAAATTGGATATAACGAGCCAAATACATTTGCAAAAACATGTAACTCTTGTCTTGAATGTCATTGCATTGCTTTAGTTTCATTTTTTAAGTATATAATTCCAAGTTCAAACAGCTTCGCTACTGTTGAACATAAAATTTCAATTTTAAAAGGGATAAATTTACTTATTGTGAACCATGTCCCTGTTAAATTAAATTTAACAATAAATATTAATACAAGTTTTAATATTTTATTCAATTCGCTCTTTTTTTATTTTTACACAGAAGATCTGTTAAACTATTTCCAAACCTTCCAACCAAATTTTAACGACTTTTAAAAGTCATGAAATCAAAATATTAGTCTGTAATTTAGATAATCTTACAACGGTCAAAAAATAGATTTACACAAATACAATGTTTTTCGTATAACGTTAACTATAGCGATCTTATATTCTAATCATCTATACTTTCAGTTACGCCCCTAGAGTGGGTTGAATTCGCCCTCCCCTCCATTTTTTATTTTAGTTTGAAAAAGAAAAGGTAAAGAAATCTAACTCCAATTTTTCGAGGGCTAGATTTCCATTTCCTAAACAAACCTGCCCAGGACCTATGAGAAGCTACATGGTAAAGGAGAACCATATCGGGTCAGCGGTAAGCGAGATCCTTCGGTACAGAAAGACATAAGTCCTGTTACTATATATGATTTTTCTAACGTAATTTTTGAAAGCATGATTCCTTGGACGATTAGGTAGCATACCACACACCGAATTTTTTGCTAAATGACATATAATTGCACTCGGGAATTACAAAATTGAAGGATGGCTATTTTTCTGTACATATGTAGTGCATTCGTTAAAATTATGTCTACGCAGTCTGAATAGCTCTTTAATTAGACAGAAATATTTTTCTTTTATTATTACGTTTCCTTTCCTTCATTTTTTATTAGAAAATATTTATCAAAAATTTAATAAGAATACTTCTTGATAATATTTGTTAATTATCTTATCGTATTATAGCTAGTTTTCCGCGGTTATTAAAATTTTTTTTGATTTTGATAATTGAGAAAATTGTCCGTAACACGATGCTATACCTGGCTTTTCGGTGTGGCTGAGAATCGGTTATAATCAAGCGGATAATAATCGGTTTCGAAGCCATGCTAAATAAACATTTTAGATATTCTTAATACCAACAAGGATGACAACATCCATAAGTAGCGAAGCACAAAAATCATGGATGGGAATACATACAAGTAGATTTAAAGTATATTTATTAAAATCAACAATAGATTTATTTGAGGAATAATAAACACGAAACCTTGTTTTATTTTGTATAATGAGGACGGTCAAAGTAAATTACATAAAAGATGCTCATAACAAAAACAAATTTATTTTGATACTGAAAGTTTTAAAATTTGACCAAAAACACCAAAGATATGGGGAAAAATATGTAAAACATATAAAAATAGCCAAAAACCTGCTAAAAGGCAGTCTGACCGCCATGGTTGTTTTCTTAAAACTACAGGAAATTAAATTTTGATATATATAACCGAAAAAATTTGGAAATCGGACCATTAACACTAAAGATATAGAGAAAAATGTGAAAAGTACAAAATAGCCTGAAACCTGCTTAAAGGCAGTCTGACCGTCATAGTTAATTTTTTAAACGACAGGAAATTTAATTTTGATACTTATATCTGAAAAAATTTTTAGAAATCGGACCATAAACACCAAAGATATGGAGAATAATGTAAAAAATACAAAAAAATAGCCTAAAATCTGCTTAAAGGCAGCCTGACTGTCATGGTTGTTTTCTTTAAACGACAGGAAATTTAATTTTGATATCTATAACTGAAAAAAATTTGGAAATTGGACCATAAA
The DNA here is from genome assembly GCF_053477335.1 of Acartia tonsa. Taxonomy (NCBI): domain Eukaryota; kingdom Metazoa; phylum Arthropoda; class Copepoda; order Calanoida; family Acartiidae; genus Acartia; species Acartia tonsa. Next base: position 42,982,716 of record NC_137261.1, on the reverse strand, counting down.
CACCTAAGATTTGAAGAAAAAAGTGAAAATTACAAAAATAGCCTAAAACCTGCTAAAAAGCGGTCCGACCGCCATTGATGCTTTATAGTTAATTGTGCTCCTTAATAATGGGAATAAATTTTCAGCTGTCTATCTTTAATAGGAGCCGAGAAAATCACGTTTCCCCTATAGCGTTACGGACTTACTGACGGACTGACTGACTGACGGACAGACAAAGTGAATTATAGAGTAGCATCGCTACTAAAAACTATTAGAATTGTATTCATTAAAATAGAACAAAACATCAAGAAGTAGCGAAGCAAATAAATGAAATTTATAAAACGACATGAGAATCTTCACAAACACATTTCAGAAGTCTATCACAAAAAGTAGCAATGTATATCAATCTTAACAGTTTTATTAATCAGGGGTAAATTCCCACGAAATTTGAGTAAGCGATGATATAAGCCATTCTTGCCTGGGATTGTCCCTAAAGAAGCTAATGTAACCAAAAAAGAGTTTGTTTGTCGTCCATAAGCAATTCAAGTAAAAAGCGAAGCTCGTTTAATTTAAACAAATAGAGTATAATGTCAACAGATATTATAAAAAAACGTTTAGAGAAGCTTCATTTAGGTTTTAAATACAAACTTCTTTATTTGGTAACTTGTACTCTAGGAAAAACAAAACTATAAAAATACATAGATAGACAGATAGATAGATCAACAGATATATAGATAAACAGATATATAGATGCCAGAACATTCATGAATTTAATATCCAGAAAAAACATATTCAGAAAGTTTTCTACATTATTTATTTATGCAACTATCAAGGTTAGATAGATAGATAGATAGATCGATAGATAGATAGATAGATAGATAGATAGATAGATAGATAGATAGATAGATAGATAGATAGATAGATAGATAGATAGATAGATAGATAGATAGATAGATAGATAGATAGATAGATAGATAGATAGATAGATAGATAGATAGATAGATAGATAGATAGATAGATAGATAGATAGATAGATATATAGATAGATAGATAGATAGATAGATAGATAGATAGATAGATAGATAGATAGATAGATAGATAGATAGATAGATAGATACATAGATAGATAGATAGATAGATAGATAGATAGATAGATAGATAGATAGATAGATAGATAGATAGAAAGATACATAGATAGATAGATAGTAAGATAGATAGATAGATAGATAGATAGATAGATAGTAAGATAGATAGATAGATAGATAGAAATAGATAAAAAACTATACAGACACATAGAAATAATATAGATGTTTCGGTACGCATGCCTTGCCGTACACGAAATCTTAATCTCCAAGCCCTCCGAATGACCAACATGTGAATGTTTACAAATGTGTATTTATTACCATGAAAACGGTGCATCTAAGACAAAAATATAAAAATTAATAACATAATATTAATGGTTTATTATTTTTGTATATCGAGGTTGCGTGATTTCAATTTAATTAAAAATATAAAATTTCTAAAAAACTTTAAATTGGCACGAAACATATTAAATAGCATCAGAAATTGATAATTTTAGATTCAAATGATCAATAAAATTAAGGAAAATATTCGTATGTCAAAAGTTAGCAGTTAAATGGTCTATTTGTTGAAAAATTAATGTTTTAAATTTCTTTGTAAAAATATACCATACTACACTTATTATTAAGAATTAAAGATAAATTCTTACCACATTATACGTCAAACTAAGCAGGAAGGCTTATTTGAGATCTTCCACGGATTAGAGCGCATGTATATCCATCCAATACATTATTTTTATTCACGTAGCTCTTCACATGGGAATCAACAAGGAAAAAATGTGCGCGCCTTTGTTTGTTTACAAGCGAAGCGCGGAGATAGTTAGGAATGCCGCGTAACACACTCATTCTCTGGTGTAAGGAAAAGGGAATTAATGGGTTCGAACTTGCCAGGGAATACAAGAAAAATCATTCCAACACACACCCGTCTAGTCACTGGGAATCGAACACAATAACTCATCTTAGCATCATGCGTGCAGACAGTGTCCACAAAATCACAATCTCATAACGCATAAATTACAAGAGTTTAAAATGGCATGGCCATCAGGCCTAAAATTAATTATGGTAACTTACGAACACCACAATAACTCAAACCGACTCCACTACCACATAAGGATAGGAATAAGGAATGGGAAAAGCATTCAACATTCATGAAATGCACATCTACCACTCACACATCTCATTAATCATGGCCTCATAATCTCAATTAAAGTTAGAATTACAGACCATGTAATTGCGAATACATGAATTAATAATCAATAGTACCTAAACTTTGATTAGGTACCTACATAATAATAGGCAAATGATTTTTATATTAAAAATCGCATCAATAATTAAATAATCAACTCAAACTTTTAATCAAAAGAAAGAAAGATTAAATAATGACATTTTTTCTACTAAATCTTTTTGCTAGAAAAGAAAAATAGAATTTTCATAAAAAAACTTCTCAAAATTAAGCATTTTCTCCAGCGGAAAAATACTCGGGCTTACATCTAGACATTCTTAGATAAGATAGGTAAATCCTTAAATCTAACATGTTTAATAAAATAGATACTTAAATCTAAACAAAATATGACTGTAAAAATCATCAAACATCGGAAAATTAAAATTTCATAATTTTAAATCTTCGTGAATTAAAATTGCGTAAAATAAAATTGCAATTGAAATATGCAAATTAAATTACCAAAATAAAACAAAAGCTCAATTATAAGAAAAGAACTTCTCTAAATGCTGAGTTTGCAATTTTTCTCTGTTTTAAGAAGAAAGCAACTTGTACATATTCATACAGTCAAAATTAAGGCAATTTGGGGCCTCAGTTAGAATGTACCCCTCAAGATACAAACTAACCAATCTTTCAAATATTAATAATGCCATGTTCCAGCTATCCTGACGGACGTTATGTCTTTCCATCACAATTTTTTTGATACTGCATAATTTCCGACAGGATTTCTGGCGCAGGGCTCCATCAACTGAAAATAAACATAATTAGTGATGTTTAAATCAAATCAAAAATTAAAAGAATCATGAATAATTCAAGAAACTTTAGAATCATCAATCAAAGCAATCAAAATAAAATTATCTTATGCTTTAGTTTTGCCGTTCTGTAGTATGTCTGGCCGAGGTAACAGAGCTAAGATACACTACAGAGCGGTCTTATTAAGCTTAAATCTTCGAACTCAAAGAATCTACTTAATTCAAGACGAAAAAATCTGCATTTTTCTTTAGGTACATCGGTTAAAAGGTAAATAGAAATAATTTTAATATATATGTAATATTAAATTATCTATGTGCTTATAATAAATCTTAAGAAATATTTATATGATGTAAAAAAATCTCATTGTGTTACTTTTTTATCATATCGAATTTCAATCAAACAAGTATAAAATGTTCGTATTTGCGTAGGTACCTAGGAAAATTTCCACGAAAAAAATCCCTGGTCCCGGAAAGACTTAAATCATTGAAAAAACTTGCGTAAACGTATAAATAACTTAAGTTTGCATTTCAAATGAAAAAAATCTTGCGTCGATTTGAAAGTTTAAACGAAATTGAGTTAAAATTTGCGTTTTTTGTCTTTCGAAAAAAATCTGATAAATCTACCGTAAAATAAAATTCAAAGTTAAACAAGAACGATACTTATACTAAACTTTGGGTAGATTGATCTTGAGCAGACGTCTTGCGGAAGTCTCGTTACTCGTGGCGGCTGCGTCATCTGATAATTTGAACTTGCAAACCACGGTCCTCCCACCTGGGCGCACTTCTTCCACACGCCCCAATCTGAACTTCTTCATCAAATTTGTGCTATCGTCGATCAGCACCACGTCTCCCGGCTCAAGCAGCACCTTGTTGCTGCGCCACTTGACGGATTTGAGTAGCTCAGGCATGAGCTGCTCCTTGTACACCTGATGGAACTGACGGGTCAACTCCTCCAAGTTCTCCAGCCTCCTGGTGATGGGCTCTTTACAACCTGTTTCAAAGGTGCAGATTGCATCGTTGGTCCTGCCGCCTAACAGATCAGCAGGTGAAATTATTCTCCAGCAATTGACGTCATCTCCTTGGGTGGCATAGGTCAATGGCTTAGAATTCAGGACTCTTGCAGTCTCAGCACACAACACCAATAAATCATTGAAGGTTACAGTAGCACCAGCCAACTTCTTGTTCAACACACGCTTGACCAGCCCAACCTGCCTCTCCACAGTACCCACGAACGAGTGTGCTGCTGTGGGCACCAGATGCCATTCAAAATGCATTCGGGTATCCTTCAAAAGTTCATCCATAATTCGCTTGGCACCGGCCATATTGGTGCCTCTGTCTGTGGTAACCCTTCTAGGCATATTGTAAAACGCCTGAAGTTTTCTCAAGCCGACCAGCACGGCTTCAGTTGAATAATCAGTCAACACATCAACAAACACAGCCTGTGTAAATCTACAGGCCACAATCAACAACCAAACTTTGTACTTGGTCTTGGAACTCCTGGTACCAACGCCAGGCTTCGTAACTTCGATCGGCCCCGCAAGGTCCATATGCACCTCCTTGAAGGGCATAGAGGGCTCGACACGATCTGGCAGAATATTAGCAATTGCGGGACTCGAACGCTTGGCATATTCAATGGAACATGCAGCACAACTCTTGACCACTTTCATAGCCTCCATGCGGCCATGTGTGATCCATGCATACCTGCGGCTTTGCGCCAACGTCTTACGATGGCCTCCATGCCCCAATTCATCGTGGGACTGTTGAAGGATGAGCCGCGCCAGCCTGTTGTGGCGGCTGAGCAAGACAACACCTGGGCTGTCCTTCATAATCTTCCTGGAGCCTCCAGCAGCGGCCTCAAGAGCCTCATCTCCTCTCCCGGACATTTTCAATATTGTAAATGTCCTAAGAGGATAACATCCATCATGACCCACAATGGGCCAACAAACCTGGACCTTGTGATGATAAGGTTGAAGGGAGTCAAATTTCCCCTCGGCGTCCATGGTCATCTCCTTCTCTTGGTTGAAGGAAGTCAAAAACAGGTCACAAACAGAATCCATGTATGTATTTGTGAAAGTATAGTTCTCATAATGCTTAGAACTATCATTGCTGCTAACACCATCCTCAATTGTTGCAACGCCACGTTTCTTGACAAGCAGCGTTTTAAAGCAGTTGGCAGCCTTAAGAACTGCGGCAACAGTCCTCCTTGCCTGCCTGTAGGTCCTTCTTGCCAGGGACCTCCAGAAATCATTGTCCACTACCTGTGTGAACATTACCTTGAGCTTCGCCATCTTGGGATTTAGCTCGCTCTCGGGAATGGATGCATTTACCTCACCCGCCGTCTTAACGGGCCACTGGTCCTGTTCCAGGCGCAACCAGCTTGGACCTTCTTGGTATGTAGATCCAGGTTGTACATCCTCAATCGTACACAAACCACGCGTTGCCAGATCGGCAATGTTGTGCTGGGTTGGAACCCATTTCCAATCTTCAGGGCTCGTCAACTGTTGTATCTCAGAAACACGATGACTGTTAAAAACATTTAACATAACACTGTCACTGGATAGCTGAGCTAGGGCACAGCTGCTATCACTAAAAAATACTTTGCCAGAAATGTTGAAAGGTAGAGCTCTGGCTACAGTATCCACAAGCCTGGCCAAAATTAGACAACTAAGCATTTCTAACCTTGGTATAGACTCAATCTTCACTGGTGCGACACGTGACTTGGCGCAACACAAAACTACATCATATCCTCCAGGAACTGGCCATCTCAGGTAGGTGATGGCTGCATAGGCCTGGTTAGATGCATCGCAGAAACCAACAAGCATTGGAAGCCCCAACGGCTTATCAGGGACCATCGAACGTCTGAACGACACATTTCCAAGTGCCGAACGGTCCTGGAGGCTGGACACGAGCTCCGACCTCAACTCTCCAGGTATAACATCATCCCAGTTACATCCATGTATGCAAACTGAGCGCAGACAAAGCTTGGACTTAAGCAGCAATGGCGCTGCTAGACCCATTGGGTCATAAAGTTGTTGCACAATTCTCCAAACTTCACGTTTAGTTATCAACTCAGGTAGACTTCTCCAGAGATCCTCCAGGTCCAGATCCTCTAGTAACTTTCTACCCTTAATCTTCTCGCCGTGGTTGGCTCTGACAGGTAGGAACAACTTATCCTGTTTAGGGTCCCAAACGAGGCCCAGAACTTTTACACTGTCAACATCATCTCCAGAATAAACAACAGATTTAAACTTGAAATTGCCAGGTGCAATCATATCCTCCAGCTCTTGGACCAGCTGGACAGCTTCAGGTTTACTGTTATGACCGCTCAAACAGTCATCCACGTAAGTACAAGTCTCCAATTTGACCGATGGAGGATCTTGATACAAAACAAATTCAGAACTGAGTGGTTGCTGAACATCTCTCCACACATCCTGCTGGGCTACAACGTCACAACCTCTAATCTTCTCAGATCCATAAACATCTTGAACATCCTGCTGGGAACGTCCACCAAAAATACGACCAGTGAGTCTGAGGGCGGTCACGGCCATATCTCCAGCCAAGGCCTCACCAAAGTTGATGGTTTTGGTAAGGTAGACCTCTGGCTCTCCATCAACTGTATCAGCGAAAAAAACACGTTTCAGCTGAGAATCTTCATAGGTAGCTAATAATGAATTATAGAACTTCTGAATATCAGCCACGAATGCACACTTAAAACTTCTGAACCGGATAAGATTGTGCATCAGAGTATATAATGGAACTGGGCCGTCCATCATAATACTATTGAGGCTTAGCCCCTTGCAGCAGAGGCTAGAATTAGCGCATATCCTCAACGGTGTGGAAATAGACTCTTTATATGCGCAGACTAGGCTCGAGTAATACACGGGCTTAGTATAAGCTAGGTCTTCTGGCGAAGCTTTCTGATACACTCCACGAGATACAGCTTCTTGAAACACTTGGCAGAAGGTGCTGTATTCACCTTTTTTAATCATTCTCTGCCGGTCACGTAAGCAGATCTTATAGGCCTGCTCTGAATTATCAAATAACACACTTGGCGGCTGCTTGTAGGGATATGAGGCCGTCCAAATATGGTTCTCAAGATCTAATGTCAGACCTTCTTCAATCAGCTGCCGCTTACGCACGTCCAAGGCGGACTGCCCGGCGGCTATGGCGGCGCAATGACGGCAGTTCTTACAACCGCTGCACATTGATGGCGGCTGTATTCCCAAACTCTCAGTACTCAGGAACTCCATCTTGCTGACCTCCAACTTCACAGCTTTACAGGCGACAGGATTAGCAACAGTCCTGCCATCTGCAGACACAACTAAATAGCCTGTACCAAATAAGCTTCTGTACAGTCTAGAATCACCAACCATTTTATCTGCACACGGAAACATAGCTGGTGTTAAATGGCCGATTAAAACATCAATCTTGCCGTCGACCATAGAAAAATTATCAGGCTTCATGTTGAAAATATCGGCGGCGGCTGTAGGATCAATAGAACGCAATCCTTCTTCAGTACCAATGCTGGGCACTACCGCCGCCTCCAGAATATGTGAATTCCGGTTGCGGTCAACCAAACAAATCTTGACTGTAGGACACGCTTGGCTCTTTCCATCTGCCAGAGAAATAGTAGCTGTGCGACCAGTAGATGGCAACTCTAACTTCTTGGCAATACTTCTAGAAATCAACGTCAAATTTGCTCCACTGTCCCACATGGCATTGACGGTGACTTGACGTTTGTCAGCCGCCAACGCCGGGACCTGCTGCAACATCAGCATAAAATTGTTCTTGCTAAACAATTGTGACTCATACACTGCCGCAACTTGTCCACTAGCAACCGATTCATGTAATAATGAATTATGAGGCTGGTTGCAACTGTCAATGGTGCAGCTGCCAAGCTTATCGGCTCTGGGACAATCGGCCACCCGATGCCCTTTTTGTAAGCAGAGCAAACAGGCGCCTATCTTCTTGATGAAGACCTTGCGTTCAGGAACAGACATATCCCTAAACTTGGAGCACTTGAACAACAGGTGATCAGAGTTACAACCTTCCGACGGGCAAGGCTGTTTCTTCTTGGTCTTAGCTGGAGACCCAGGTTTACCAACGGCTGTAGCTGCGGCCGCAGGATTACCTTTCTTCTTGGAGGGGGTGTCTACATCGAATGAACACCTCATCAAAATGGCGCCACGCTGTTCCTCTATAATCTTCAACAGCTTAGGAATATTTGGGGTATCCATTGAGCCCAACGCCAGGTTGAGCTTGTCCTGGAAATCACGTGGCAACTTTTTGGATAACATTTCCAAAAGAATAATGGTCAACCACTGGCTTGTGGTGACTTCCTCATCATCATCATCTTTAGTCAGCTGCTCGAGCTGGCTAACTGCACCACCAAACTCTGCTAAGACTGTGACAATCTGGTTGGAGTCCGACGGTTTAGGCTTCTTCTCCCATTGGTTGAAAAGGCAGAGCATCTGACGTGTTTTGGACTTAAAACGTGCGTCGAGATAAGCCCATTGAGATTCATGTGATTGAATCTGAATTAACTGAAGTCTCAACTCTTTATTTCTGCAGACCTTTTCACTGCTCAACAATAACTGCAAATATGACGGGTCCTGTCCTACGGTAAGCTTTTTAAAATTGTCCTTGAAACTTACGTAGGCTGACTCTGAGCCGTCAAAGCTTGGAAGAAGACGTTCGTCGACACGATTCATATATCCTGGCGTGAATATAGAACCGGTGCCGAACTGTGGTGTGCCAAACGGCGACACAAATGGCGATGCTGTCGAAGCACCCGCCGTCGTTGTAGGCGGCTTCACAGGTTCAAGCTTAACCTCGGCCAGCCGTTTCATCAAAGCAGACAAAGTGTTTATAATTGGTTCTGGTAAGGGAAAATATGACCCTTTAATAACTTTCACAATCTTTATGCAACGATCATATAGTTCAGCCTTATGGTCAGGCAAATTATCACCAACTAAATCAACAACACTTTGAATGTCACTGAGCTCCTCCATAGCATCTAGAGCATCTTTTAGAGCGTTATAATCTTTTTGCACAGTAATTATATTAGAATAAATGTCACTAAACTCCTCAAGCTCTTGGATTCTCACTCCAAGCTTGCTAAAACCGACCATAATGCTATCGAATGTCTCGAACTTGTCATGGACAAGGATTGACTCCTTAGTGAAATGTCTAACATCAAGCTCTGAAGATTCACTGACCAACTTCATCACTTTATTTAGTTCACTGGTTAGGGCCTCGACGGCTGGGCGCAGCCGTAGCCCCAGTTGAGCGCCTTTATTCTTTTTAGGACCCATGATTGTCACAATAATTAACTGTACTGATTACGATTATAATAGTGTGTGGTAAGGTATCACAACCAACACATTCACAAAACTTCACAGATATTTTCTTAGCCGCATCTGTTCTGTCTCGTTTTCATTGTTTCGGTACGCATGCCTTGCCGTACACGAAATCTTAATCTCCAAGCCCTCCGAATGACCAACATGTGAATGTTTACAAATGTGTATTTATTACCATGAAAACGGTGCATCTAAGACAAAAATATAAAAATTAATAACATAATATTAATGGTTTATTATTTTTGTATATCGAGGTTGCGTGATTTCAATTTAATTAAAAATATAAAATTTCTAAAAAAACTTTAAATTGGCACGAAACATATTAAATAGCATCAGAAATTGATAATTTTAGATTCAAATGATCAATAAAATTAAGGAAAATATTCGTATGTCAAAAGTTAGCAGTTAAATGGTCTATTTGTTGAAAAATTAATGTTTTAAATTTCTTTGTAAAAATATACCATACTACACTTATTATTAAGAATTAAAGATAAATTCTTACCACATTATACGTCAAACTAAGCAGGAAGGCTTATTTGAGATCTTCCACGGATTAGAGCGCATGTATATCCATCCAATACATTATTTTTATTCACGTAGCTCTTCACATGGGAATCAACAAGGAAAAAATGTGCGCGCCTTTGTTTGTTTACAAGCGAAGCGCGGAGATAGTTAGGAATGCCGCGTAACACACTCATTCTCTGGTGTAAGGAAAAGGGAATTAATGGGTTCGAACTTGCCAGGGAATACAAGAAAAATCATTCCAACACAATAGATATATACAGTAATGCATAATACAGTCTAAGTATATTATTTATGGATGCGCCAAAACCAGGGTTACAGAGTTAGGGCAGTAGACGTTGAATTATTCTGCCCTAAATTTTTTTTATGTAAAAACTGTCTTTGTGGTTGCTTATAAACAAGGAGAATTTGGAAATGGGTGTAAATTAATTTTAGGTAAAATCCTCTTACATGAACTATAAACTCTGGCTAAAAAATTATGCCATACAATACAAATGACCAATGACCAGGCCAGTATATATTTTATCAAGGGTAAATTACAATTTATACTGGCTTATCATTGGTCATTTGAATTGTATGACGTCAGTTTTTATTAGGCAGTATTTGGTGCTTCCTTTCCTTTTCTTCCTGAGCAAAACAATATGTTCAGCTTTAATGTTTCTGTTTTCTGCAATAATTATGCATAAAACGTACTCAGGGAGGGAGGAGATATTGATCTGTAAAATACACCAGTACCCAAACTTTTAAACAATGTTATATTATTTATTGACTGAAAACTTTGGGATGGTGGAGTTCACGGTAAAATTTTCCTGGGATAGATTATCTCAAAAATCTATAAACTATAAAGGCTGCTAGCGGCAAAACGGCTGAACGTAAATATTATGTTCGGAAATACGTAATACTTAATCATACGTAATTATCTCTCTGCGAAGAAGATTTATAGTATGTGTGTTATCTTCAGTGAAGCTCTCCCTGTGCATCATGGGATCTTGGCTGTTCCAAATTATTTATAGTCCTTCTCATGCCGCTTAAACCTTACATATCGGGGGGGGGGGGGGAGGCTAAATTAGCCCCCCCACTCTCTAGTTTTTTCAACGTCATTTTTTTTGTAGACAAGATAGAGAGCTGTGACTTCATGACTTTTTAATTTTAGTAATTATACGTCGGCAAGAGTTGATTTTATTAGGATATCTGGTCTGTGTCGGTCAAAGTCGATTAGGTAGCACCAAAATTTTTTAAAAATCTAAATAAATCTTAATTTCTACATTATGACTTTTGTGTATAAGGTAGAGACCTAAATTTTTTTTTGGTGAATGCTTAGATATCAATGAACATATGAGAAAAGTGGTGTTATGACCGTTTGACCGTTTCCTGACCGATTTTATGACCGATTTTTGTCCTGCTTTTACTATAGACATATATCATGAATATCGTGGCTTCTATTACAGCTAGTGACCTATAATTTTTTTTGGTAGATCCTTGAGTAATAATTAACAGGTAGAAATATTAATTGGCACCGCCAACCGCCGTTCTACCGCCGTAACCAGCGAAAATGGCGGTTTTCATTATTTTCATTTTTTCGGCGTTGGTCAGAACAGTATTTTTTTGGTTATGAAAAATAAAAGTTCATCCTAAATATTGGTTACCCTAGCTTTAGAATTGGCCGCTCTACAGCTGTTTTAATATTTAGCGGCTGGCCGCTTAAAAACGGCTAAGGAGCGGTCCGGCCGCTATGACTAGAAAAGTAATTTTCTCTAAAAATACACATGAACCACCAGAAAAATTTTACATCTCTATCTGTAACAGGAGCCGAGATAGAGCCCCCCCCCCCCCCCCCCCGATCTATTAAGGTGGGAATTGGGGCCCGATCTGTAAGGGTTAAACGTTCAGTCGTCTGGCAACATTTTGTAACACGTAAAGTGTTCTATAAAATTATTATTTACTTCATTTTCCTTCTTGTAGTCTCTTTTACTTAGTGAAATAATACATTACATATGTGTTTTTGTTCAATAATGTAAACATTTATTTGAAAATATGATCAGTCTATTTACACAATATCATACATTAAAAAAGGATTTATGTATCTAGTAAAATGATATATATTAAGCACTGCACTGTAATAATAATCATGGTTTGGCAGTTGTTTATGTATATATGTGTGCGACTTGACTTTGAATTATTATTAGGCATTTCAAAATTCATGATAACCAAGAAAGTTGTTTCCAAAATATGGATTCTATATATTAATTAAGCCTATGAACCTTGAATAATTCAAAGAAGGCGTCTTAACTTTTTTGCTTTTTATTTAGAATAGCTAGCTGGTGCTTTTAGTACGTAGTAGATGTAAAATTTTCCATAGAATTCAGATATGCAATCGTTTTTTTTGTAGACCTCTTATTTTTGAAGTAATTTAATTTTTTTTTTTAAATAATTAAGTCGGTTTAAAGGTACTAAAACACAACAAAATAAAAGAAGAAAATTGCCAGTATGAACAAAAATAGTAAGATCTTTAATTTGACACCTTACTTTTTAAGTTCTGTTGAGTAATTATTGAAATAATCTATTTTTTTAACCTTGGTTTAATAAAAACTTTAAACTTAAATATTTTCTCACACAGACATAAAAAATATGGGTTCATATATACCTTTAGAATCAGAAAAATAATACGAACCCATTCTAAGCGAAATTGAAAAAAAGTAAAAACTTAAAAAAATAAAAATGGCCTAAAATATTATATTTTTACAGGCAACACTTAGTTGTAACTATTAAACTAGCCAATCAAAAATCTCAAAAATTGACAAATCAAGAAGCTTCAACTCAAAACTTACATAACATGTAAAGAATGAAAAATTATAAACAAATATGCTTCAATCTGTTTATAAACTTCAAAACAATGCAGTTAAAAATGCATTATTGTTTCTTGTGTTTAAAAAATATCTGTTACAGTGTATGTACATTTGTTTAGGTTTCGTTCAGGTTTTGTTCAAGTCAACCCTTTAAAGCCAAAAATTATAACTCTTAAAATAAACTTATATTTTTTATTATATTTTTATAAAACTTTTTCAATTTTGCTTAGAATGGATTTGTAATATTTTTCTCATTCTAAAGTCATATATAAACACATATTTTTTATGCCTGTCAGAGAAAATATTTAGGTTTAAAGTTTTCGTTCACCGAGGTTAAAAAAATTAATTTTTTTAACAATTACTTAACAAAATTAAAACAGTAAGGTGTCAAATTAAAGATCTTACTATTTTTGTTCATTATGGCTATTTTTTTCTCTTTTTTTTGTTCCGTTTTAGTACCTTAAAACCAACTTAATTATTTTTTAAAAACTTAAATTACTTCAAAAATAAGAGGTCTACAAAAAAAAACGATTGCATATCTGAATTCTATGGAAAATTTTACATCTAATACGTACTAAAAGCACCAGCTAGCTATTCTAAATAAAAAGCAAAAAAGTTAAGACGCCTTCTTTGTCAAAATATGTCGATCAAGCTTTGACAAAAGTATATTTTTCTATGTTCGGCTAAAATTACAACTGGCGCGATTTCCCTCAAAGTGTCAAGTGAGCATAAAACCCCCTACTAATTTAAAATTTTAATAATTGAAAATAAGATACTTCTTCTTTTTATTCCTTAACCTAAATCGATAGAACAATTCTAACATGCCTAAATTAACGAAAAAAGCTATCCGTTACAGACGGACGGACGGACCATACCTAATTATAGAAAAGCTTCGCTTTTAAATAGTAGAAAAATCAACATGTTTAAAATGGACGTACGTGATTCTGGTAATGATTATAGAGTTGCCACGCTTTCTAAATCGTACCTAACTACTACAGGAATCACAATGCAAAGTTTAAAATCGATAGGACAATTCTAACATGCCTAAATTAATAAATAAAAGCTATCTGTCTCGGACGGACGGACGGACCGACCCTAATTATAGAAAAGCTTCGCTTTTAATAAGGGGACTCGACATGGTACTTAACTCTTAACGGTCGGGGGGGGGGGGCGTTGAACGCCCCCCCCATCCGGTTTTTTCTATCTCATTTTCTGTGTGTAAAAGATAAAGAGCCCAAACTGCTTGACTTTTTAAGTGTGGGTATGAGACATAACTGAGAGTTGAAATTTTTTGAATATCTCCATCCTGGCGGGCACAGGATGTCAGCAAACCTGGCAGGGTCATCCAGGTAAAGAGCAAAAATATTTTTTTTTGACTTAAGCAAAGCATTTTATCTTACCAATATACTAAAATATTCTCTAGTAGTACATCCTCATATTAAATACAGGTGTTCAAGTCAATTTTAGGTTCCAGGTATGATCCTGCAGGTCCTGATCCTCCAGGTCTCCAGAAATCTTTAAAAGGCTCCTGTGGCCGCAATTTTTGACTTAGAGACTTCAAATTTCAAACTTATGCTTATCTTACATGTCTACATAATATATTAAAATTTCATAAAGATCCGCCGCCGTTTTCCCGCCTACCGCCAACTGCGGCGGCTGGCAGCTGCCAAGTACAGCTGCGGCCGCTGAAATTATATTTTGATATTTCAAATATAAAATTTACATAAAAATAAACATTTTCTGCTAAAAAATTTTTATTCTAGCTTCAAAAATAAAAAAATTACAACCGTTTGAAAATTTTAAGTAAAAAAGGACCTAAAAACAAAGGTTGTTAAATAAAAGGGTGAAGGAACCGAAAATTGACCTTGACTTACTTAAGGTCGGAAATTCATCATAACACAGGGGACTTGCACAAAAATTTTTAGCCCTCTAGCTCTAATATGAACTGAGATAATAGGGGGGGGGGGCGTTGAACGCCCCCCCCCCCCCCCCCCCGACTGATTAAGGTGCGGCAAGGGGCCCAACTGTAAGGGGTTAAGAGAAAACCGGTCTAAAGCTTACCAAGCTTTTAGGCAAGTCACCAATGAGACAGTTTCGCATTTGTGACTGCCGAGCCCTGAAAATAAGTTATATTTTATTTTGTCTTATTTCTACTTAGAAATTATAGCAACGTCAGCTTATGGCTTACTTTATGGATTTGTGTAAATGTGTGTGGATGTTTGTTTTTGTTTATGTTTGTGTGTATGTGTGTGTGTGGAGAGTAAGCCATAAATTTACATTAGCCAAGATGATACCTCGGAGAGAGGTTGTCTATAATTTTACAGAAATAGATAGATACAAAGATAAACAGATTATTAGATAGATAATTGATAGGTATATAGATAAAGTAGATAGATAGAAAAAGAAATATAGATGGATAGCTAGATAAATAAAGAGTTATATAATGCATATCTCATTTTTAAAACTTAACATATATATCTTTTTTTTTACATTTATCCTCGACAATATAAGGAAAAATAAGGCCGCCTGAATTTAACGTTTATCTACGGAAGATAAAAGGGATTTTTAAAAAGATATTTTAGTGATAAATATTTGTTTTTATTGTAAAAATGTAATCAGTTACAGGCATTCAAACATTGAAATGTCTGATATGAGGGATGTAAACGATTTCAACTCCCTTAAATGTCATTTTAAGATTCCTATACCTTTTTGTTATTGTAGCTGGAGGCTTATAATTTTGGGAATTGAGTCTACTTGTGGCAGTCTTTCAGCAGTGTATTTCCTGCAGGCTTCCTTTATCAATGGAACTTCAAATATTCTAACTAATTCAAACCAATCATAGATAAAATACTTACTGTAGGATGAGGTAGACATACAGGTTTTATACTATTTATATAAAGCTTCGGTATTGAAAATAGGGCATAAGATTACTTTGTACAAATAGATTTTTTTCTTCAGTTTTTAAATGTTCTAAAAATGTACAAAACAAAGATTTTTACAACAAAATTTTTAGAATGCAAAGCATTAATATACTTTTTATTTACCTTTGAACTTGCGTTCTCCGCCGAAAAGGCAAATCTTTGTATTGAAAACTTAAATTTATCCAAGGGGTGAGGTCTTCTTTTGATTGTCTAGTGTTTTCATTATAAATATGTTAAACATTTCAACCAAACGAAATTGCACCTTACAGGCCATTGTGTTAGTTATGATAGGTTAGGTAAAAATTTCGTTGCGTTGGGATAGCCCCACTGTGTGGTATAGATACCAAGGAGTCTTTCATGCAGTTTGTTAATGCAATTACAATTAACCAAAATACACTTAAGTTACTTATGTGACTTTAACTTACATCCTGTATAGAACGTACATGCAGATGGACAGATGGCATATTGACATACGAACCCACCTTATTATAGAGTAGCTACGCTACATATAGTATGTACTTGCGAGTAAAATTAACCTTACATAGTAAAAACAACACTTATCTTTACATCCAAATTTAGAAAAAAATGGTTTGAAAACATGCTTTTTAAAAGCTAAGCTTTTCTGCATCAAGAGTCAGTCGGTCAGTCCGTAACGGTGAGCTCTTATAGTCAAATTAATTTAAAATATTAGAACAGTCCTTTCGAGGAATCTAAACCAACACATTCTTAAAAAAATAAGAGTCAAATTTTAAACTTAGGAAATACTATTATTTTAGAATAGTTATTTTTTTCACCGTATAATAAACAGTTTTCTGCGGATATAGAATATTATAAGATTAAAACCAGTTTTCTTAGCCCCGAGGTGCCGAAGGCACAAGCTAAAAAACTGGTTGTAATCTTATGATTGTACATTTTTATATACGTAAAAAGCTGGATATAATACGATGCTATACATAGTTTTTTCGTATGGATGAGAACCGAGAATAGTTATTTCTCGCATCGTATTATAAACGGCTTTCCGCGGGGCTAAAAAAACTAGTTTTAATCTTATGATTGTACATTTCTATATTCGTAGATGCCAAAATTAATTAACTTAATTTGTATTTCCGCTTTTAGATAAAGAATTATACAAAAAACGAATTTTATAAAAAATCCTTAAAATTTGATGCAGATTTCAAATCTACTCCCTACATTACAATTCCGGAAAACTTATATCTCTTATTATACATATACTAGCAGCTTTGTCCAAAGAGGTGATCAAAAAAAATATTTTGGCAAAATTCGTAAAAGAACTAAGGAAATCTTCAGCAAAAAAAAAAAGACCAAGGAAATCTTCAGCATTAAAAAGGACCAAGGAAATCTTCAGCAAAAAAAAATTGGGGGATTGTTTTGTTTTTTTGGGGGGGTTGGGGGTGTTTCCCCCCCCCCCCCCCCCAAGAAAATAGCCTAAAACCACCACAGGACCAGTACGTATATTCCCTGAAGAGTATAATCCGATCGGTTCAGTGGTTACCGAGATCTTAAGGGACGGACAGACAGATGGACAGACACCATTCTACTTTGTATTATAGATAGAAAAATTATTCAAATATGATAAAATAAAATATGGACGCCTAGATTCTATGATAATTAGAAAAAGAAATGTATGATATAAAACCAACCCTAGGCGTATACTAAGCGTAACTAAAAATCACAACTTAACTCGCCTAGTAATTGCGTAGATTCTATTTTAAACCTAAAAAAGGAAATAAAATACCATAGACTAGCGGCTTTAAAAGAAAAAATAAATAAAAAATGGGTAGGATCATTTTTTCATCGAATTCTCTCGGGAGGGAATATTGTACTCTACGCCAAAATAGTTATAATCCTCCCCTTGATCTATGATAATCTACACTGAAAAGGAGAACCATATTTGTTAAGAGGTTGGCAAGATTCTCTGGTACAGGCAAATAGACGGACATCCTGTTACTTTTATATAAGGATTAATGACATATTAAATTCAACCTTTTCTGAATATTACATTATCAAAACTCTTTCTTTGTGAAACTAGGTTTTATAAATGGTTTATTTAATGTATGATGTAATGACAAGGATGACTGTATTTGAAAAACTTCGATTTGAATATTCATTTTAGCACAAAAATATCATTTATGAATAAACTGACAAAGTAAATTCTTGAACAGGTTTTCATTGGAAATAAACGCGAGAAGAAGAAAAAGTAAGAAGGATATGATGATAGATAGAAATTAGGAATCTATATGAAAAATAAACAAAATATATCTGCCTTTCTAGCAGGAGACACAGATCCTGACCGATGACAAAAAAAAATTCTGGTAATGATTATAGAGTTGCCACGCTTTCTAAATCGTACCTAACTACTACAGGAATCACAATGCAAAGTTTAAAATCGATAGGACAATTCTAACATGCCTTAATTAATAAATCTGTCTCGGACGGACGGACGGACCGACCCTAATTATAGAAAAGCTTCGCTTTTAATAAGGGGACTCGACATGGTACTTAACTCTTAACGGTCGGGGAAGGGGGGGGCGTTGAACGCCCCCCCCATCCGGTTTTTTCTATCTCATTTTCTGTGTGTAAAAGATAAAGAGCCCAAACTGCTTGACTTTTTAAGTGTGGGTATGAGACATAACTGAGAGTTGAAATTTTTTGAATATCTCCATCCTGGCGGGCACAGGATGCCAGCAAACCTGGCAGGGTCATCCAGGTAAAGAGCAAAAATATTTTTTTTTGACTTAAGCAAAGCATTTTATCTTACCAATATACTAAAATATTCTCTAGTAGTACATCCTCATATTAAATACAGGTGTTCAAGTCAATTTTAGGTTCCAGGTATGATCCTGCAGGTCCTGATCCTCCAGGTCTCCAGAAATCTTTAAAAGGCTCCTGTGGCCGCAATTTTTGACTTAGAGACTTCAAATTTCAAACTTATGCTTATCTTACATGTCTACATAATATATTAAAATTTCATAAAGATCCACCACCGTTTTCCCGCCTACCGCCAACTGCGGCGGCTGGCAGCTGCCAAGTACAGCTGCGGCCGCTGAAATTATATTTTGATATTTCAAATATAAAATTTACATAAAAATAAACATTTTCTGCTAAAAAATTTTTATTCTAGCTTCAAAAATAAAAAAATTACAACCGTTTGAAAATTTTAAGTAAAAAAGGACCTAAAAACAAAGGTTGTTAAATAAAAGGGTGAAGGAACCGAAAATTGACCTTGACTTACTTAAGGTCGGAAATTCATCATAACACAGGGGACTTGCACAAAAATTTTTAGCCCTCTAGCTCTAATATGAACTGAGATAATAGGGGGGGGGGGGCGTTGAACGCCCCCCCCCCCCCCCCCGACTGATTAAGGTGCGGCAAGGGGCCCAACTGTAAGGGGTTAAGAGAAAACCGGTCTAAAGCTTACCAAGCTTTTAGGCAAGTCACCAATGAGACAGTTTCGCATTTGTGACTGCCGAGCCCTGAAAATAAGTTATATTTTATTTTGTCTTATTTCTACTTAGAAATTATAGCAACGTCAGCTTATGGCTTACTTTATGGATTTGTGTAAATGTGTGTGGATGTTTGTTTTTGTTTATGTTTGTGTGTATGTGTGTGTGTGGAGAGTAAGCCATAAATTTACATTAGCCAAGATGATACCTCGGAGAGAGGTTGTCTATAATTTTACAGAAATAGATAGATACAAAGATAAACAGATTATTAGATAGATAATTGATAGGTATATAGATAAAGTAGATAGATAGAAAAAGAAATATAGATGGATAGCTAGATAAATAAAGAGTTATATAATGCATATCTCATTTTTAAAACTTAACATATATATCTTTTTTTTTACATTTATCCTCGACAATATAAGGAAAAATAAGGCCGCCTGAATTTAACGTTTATCTACGGAAGATAAAAGGGATTTTTAAAAAGATATTATAGTGATAAATATTTGTTTTTATTGTAAAAATGTAATCAGTTACAGGCATTCAAACATTGAAATGTCTGATATGAGGGATGTAAACGATTTCAACTCCCTTAAATGTCATTTTAAGATTCCTATACCTTTTTGTTATTGTAGCTGGAGGCTTATAATTTTGGGAATTGAGTCTACTTGTGGCAGTCTTTCAGCAGTGTATTTCCTGCAGGCTTCCTTTATCAATGGAACTTCAAATATTCTAACTAATTCAAACCAATCATAGATAAAATACTTACTGTAGGATGAGGTAGACATACAGGTTTTATACTATTTATATAAAGCTTCGGTATTGAAAATAGGGCATAAGATTACTTTGTACAAATAGATTTTTTTCTTCAGTTTTCAAATGTTCTAAAAATGTACAAAACAAAGATTTTTACAACAAAATTTTTAGAATGCAAAGCATTAATATACTTTTTATTTACCTTTGAACTTGCGTTCTCCGCCGAAAAGGCAAATCTTTGTATTGAAAACTTAAATAGGTAAAAAATCTTTTCAACAGTAAGGTTTCGTGATTTTCCGAACAAAAATACCACAAAAAAATATGGCTTCTGAGCCCGATACTAAATTTCATTATAAATTCACCTCTCAATATTGAATAATTAAACATTGACAAAGTTATAAAAAAGGACCTTTGTGTCTATCCTTTTCAGTGAAGCTGTGTATAGATCCTAAAAATGTTTATACGTTAAAAAACAAGTTGACGATCCTTTGAGGTTAAGTTGGGTTGGGCAAGAACTAGTACCCCATGGAAATAAGGCCCTTCAGGGAAGAACATACATCATTGAATATCCTATTCCTGTATACCTGACCAAAATAAAGTTTTATTCCAAATTACACGCAATTTCCAGACTAAAAAATTGTTTTGATGTTTCTTCATTCTACCAAGTACTAAATAATGATATGAAAATAAAGCATTTTTTATGTTTTTTTTGTGGGTTGGACGTTTTTTCAACGTCCAATCCCACACAAAAGAAAAAAAAGTAGAGCTAAACCGGTCTAGTGTTTAAATGTATCTTGAGATTCGGTCGGACAACATTATCTACTTGATATTATGCATAAAAAAAATGGCTTTTTTACATCCTTGTATTTAAGGAGGTGAGAACTACCTACAACCTTCCCTATACTTTATATAACACTGGCAGCTGTGTCCCTAGCACAAAGGAGCTCTGTATTTAAAGGGGTCCGAAGGCCTAAATCAATTCAAAGCCATACTTGTTAAAGTTAAACCGTCCGAAACCTGGAACCGAATCTGTTCATTACTTGTCACAAATCTTAAGCTTATACACCAAAAAAAGCTTTATTTTAAAAATGATTAATATTTTCGCTACTTTTATTTACAAATATTAAAAGTAAAAACGTTTGACAATGTTTTACTTACCACTTGGGTAATTAAATAAAAGAAACTTGTATAATAACAAGAAAATCATGTCAATAAGTGGCGCAACACTATATCTTTGACTTATACCATTATCCTAGGGGTGAGGTCTTCTTTTGATTGTCTAGTGTTTTCATTATATATATGTTTAACATTTCAACCAAACGAAATTGCGATTAACAGGCCATTGTGTTGGTTATGATAGGTTAGGTAAAAATTTTGTTGCGTTGGGATAGCCTAACTGTGTGGTATATGATACCAAGGAGTCTTTCATGCAGTTGTTGGTGCAATTACAATTAACCAAAATACACTTAAATTACTTATGTGACTTTAACTTACATCCTGTAGAGAACGTACATGAGATGGACAGATGGCAGATTGACTTACGAACCTACCTTATTATAGAGGAGCTACGCTACATATAGTATATACTTGCGAGTGAAATTAACCTTACATAGTAAAAACAACACTTATCTTACACCAAATTTAGAATCAAAATGGTTTGACAACATGCTTTTTAAAAGCTAAGCTTTCCTGCATTAAGAGTCAGTCGATCAGTCCGTAACGGTGAGCTCTTATAGTCAAATTAATTTAAAATATTAGAATAGTCCTTTCGAGGAATCCAAACCCACACATTCTTTAAAAAATAAGAGTCAAATTTTAAACTTAGGAATAGTTATTTCTCGCATCGTATTATAAACGGCTTTCCGCGGATATAGAATGTACAATTATGAGATTAAAACTAGTTTTTTAGCCCCGTGGTGCCGAAGGCACCGGCTAAAAAAATGGTTTTAATCTAATGATTGTACATTTTTATATTCGTAGAAAGCTGGATATAATACGATGCTATACATAGTTTTTTCGTATGGATGAGAACCGGTTCCTATCCACCGGATTCGAATAAATACGAGAAAGTTGTTTACGAGATTTTAATAAACTTGTAGACAGGCAGTTACCCTTTTATATTGCATGGTCTGTAATGTAGATTTTGCATTATTTGCCAAATGTACCACTTTTCTGCACTACCTCTCCGATTTTGTTAATACTCTATATTTTGGTCCGTTGGGTCATTCAAGGATGCTGGATGGCCAAAAAAAGTTTCAGAGTCCCTGGATGTCTAGATATCTAGCTATCTATGAAGGTAGGTAACAAAAATGTAAAAAACACCCATTTTTTAACAATTTATAAAGTTAATTTTTTCATCAATCTTACATCTAATCTATACATTTTATACACCAAAATGATCGATTATTCATGTAAAAAGCGCACATAATGCTATTTTGGCCAAAACTCTAATTTTACAGGGTGTCCAACAAAAAGTGTATTTTGGATATCTAGCGTAATACCCAAAATACCTGTCCGAAAAAAATCATTTTTTTGGCTTAAATCCTGTGTTTTATCTGTGTGCATATGTGGTATATAATGGTTCGGACCACCCCGGACTATAAAGTTGTCAAATTTCACTTTGGGACACCCTGTAAATGGGATTTTTGCGTCTGTAGAGCTAAAACTTGGCTGTTTTTTTCAAATTACTCTAATATGTGTCTTAGTATGTTTGGCCATAGTGTTTTCTGACCAGATCAATATTTTCATATTTTTTGGACACCCTGTATTTTCAAAAAAAAAGAAAATTTTTTTTTGTTTTTTTTAAAATTTTTTTTCTATTTTTAAGTTACTTAAAACTTTAGGTTTTATAAATGGTTTACATAATGTATGATGTAATGACAAGGATGACTGTCTTTGAAAAACTTCGATTTGAATTTTAGCAAAGCACAAAAATATCATTTATGAACAAACGGACAAAGTAAATTCTTGAACAGATTTTCAGTAGAAATAAACAAGAGAGAGGAAGAAGAAGTAAGAAGGATATGATGATAGATAGAAATTAGGAATCTATATAAAAAACAAGGATGACAACATCCATAAAAGCGAAGCACTAAAATGGTTGGACAAACGGACATTAACACTTGTATAGTGTCAGAACTGAATAATCATAATATAAATGTATAAGATTCAAAGCAAAATTGTAAGTAAATTTGTTGAAAAACTGCATGATACTTACATTTTTAGGACTTGATTATAGAGTTGCTTCGCTTATTACATTATACTTTGTTGTCCCTGGAATTAATAAACCAAAATCAGATCAATCCGATGATTAGATCACATAAAAATTTGTTGTTAAAAAAGTTAAAAAAAATCAACACGTTAAAAATGGACGTACAGACATTTTGGTAATGATTATAGAGTTTCTAAATCGTACCTAACTACTAAAGGAATCACCATGCAAAATTTCAAATCGATGGGACAATTCTAACATGCCTAAATTAACAAAAAAAAAGCTATACGTTATGGACGGACGTACGGACGGACCGACCCTAAATATAGAAAAGCTTCGCTTTTAAAAATATTTTTAAAACCGTTCAAGATTCTACCTTACCTGTTTTTTTATTCTCTTTTAACAGAAAGATTTTAGCTGATTCTAATAAGGTTCTTAATAAAGAGACCATCTAATAGTTCCTTTTTCATTATGATCAATTTCTTTACTATACATTAGTCTTCTTTATCTCATAATTCTATTAACATAAATCCATCCTAAATAGCAGCTGAGAAAATCATATTTCACCCATAGAGCATGGACGGATAGAGTTAATCATGGGATATCAAAGCTTCTAAAGATAATTAATCATAAAAAAAACGAAAATAAGTATCTATATCTTTTATAGCATTACCAAAACTGATGGATCTAGTAATTTGTGAACTTGTACGTATGTTAATTGGTGCAAGGAATAATCGACAAAAATTTTCTGTCTAAAATAGCTGCAAAAAAACACATTTGTCCCATATCGTTACAGATTTACTAAAATACGGTTAGAAATATTAATTATAGAGTAGCTTTGTTTTTAAAAAAGAATCTAATATGCAGATTTAAACACTTTGTTGATGTAATCCAAATAACTATAAATGTAGTATATAAAGGGAGGGAGGAGACAATGGAAGTTAAGTTATACTATTACCTCTCCCTTCTCCTTATTGTCCAAGGTCAGAATTTTATACTTAAATACTTTGGGTACGATTATTTTATTATTAATAGAGATGCTACGCATCTAAAAAGGAAGGAAGACAGATAAGAAGTTGAACAAATCTCAAATTGTTGAAATTCAGGGATACGGGGATTTTATATAGGACAAACAAATTCAATATATCATGATTTTGATGCTGATTATAATTAAAGAGAAAAAAGGGTTGGGAATTGAAAATAAAACATCAATGATATCTCCCTCCATGGTTTAAACTACATAGAATTGACTAAATGGGAAGAAACTACAAAAGACAAAAGAAAATTTTGTAAATAGTCCTTTATTTTACCAGTGAACCACCATCTTGACCTCTTTAAATATGGTTTCTAATGCTGATTTGTAAGGCGCGTGAAATAATTGATTACAAAATCAATGAAGCAAAGCTCCATTTCCAAAATCAGAGAGTAATGGAAATGAACAAATAAGACAGTTCTAAATTCATTTAAGAGTCCTTTAAATTTCTTTGAACTGCAAAGCTGATTATATTAAGGATGTTCAATATAAGCTTTCTAAATTGTGACCAATTGTCACAGGAACCACCATACAAAATTACCCTAGCTAAATTATACATACTATATTTTCAAGAGCAGTCCAAGAGCAGTCCTCTGCTTTACCATGCAAATGACTTTAAAACAAATAATATTCTGTAAATTTATACTAACGGGATGAATTTGTGAACCTGTCTTCATGATGGCTTAAGAAAAAGAAGACGAAAAAAATCTCTAAAAATCAGCGTGTGACGTCATAAAATGAGGAATTATCCAGCTCATTTTTAGGGATTTTCTTTCCTACTCCTCCTCTCCTAATCCTTCATTTTTATGACGTCAGAATTTTTTTGGAGGTACTTTCATCGTAGCTCCAATTGTAAAAAAAAGTATTATTTCTCAAATTTAAATTAATCTTTCCCTTTCAAGTTTTAATCTCTGATTAAATGAACACTCAGGCTCCAGCTTTAAAAAAACATTTTCTATTTTAGTAGTGAAGCTATCGCATAATTACACTTATCCATCCGTACGTCCGTGTCAGTTTGGGGGGGGGGGGGGGGTAAAATGAGAAATATTTTGGGGTTGCCTACGGTACCCCCAAATTCGTTGAGAGGGGGGGGGGGTAATCATGTCTTTACCCCCCCCCCCCTCCCCTTGGACGTCCTTGGTCCGTGTAGTTAATAATTACATTTACTCAAATACGAGATATGCTTCTGATAGGAGAATACATAGCAAAATCACTTTAAATAAAAAGATCAATAAGACTAAGAATGTTGACATACTTATTTTTTTTTTAAATAGGTTTAACATACATTTTTAAAAACTGTTTCCAATGAGAAAGGTCTACTTGTTGACAGAAGCTTCTAGAGATCTTAATAAACACATGTTTAGATATTAAGAAACCTTAATGGCCAGGGGTTTTTGAAGAAGCTTTTATGGGTCAAAGGAAGTATATTTAGAGCAAATTAACAACCCAATATGTATTACACATAAATCATTTCTGCAAATTAAAGCAGTAAGGAATTTTGTAGCTGACTAAAGAAGACTGATACAAGTACGATTGTGTTGTGCTTTTCTAAGAAAATTGTAAGTATCTTGAGTTGGTTTTAGATTAATTTTCTTTAAACCTTCATCCCCCCCCCTCAAAAAAAATACAGAGGCAAAAAGCAAAGTAGCTAATCATTACATGTACTTATTATCACTGTTATTATTTTGCAACATGCTGTTAAACAAATCTAATAAATTGGTTTTAGAGAAGCTCTGTTGTTAATTTTTTTGTATTAGGTTGTGTTGTATATATTAAAGTGTATATTTGGGTCAAAGCCAATTTTCTTTTTTCCATTATTTTTGTTTATTTCATGCGACATTCTCTGACCAACTAATATTAACTTTAAGTTTTCTATGTCTAAAAGTTGAACTCTTAAAACCCCATGTGGGATTTTAGCTTGACTAATTTGTGGTATAGTAAAACACACCTTTATCCATTTTATTTAGGATTTAATGTTACATTTCTTGTTATCTTAAAGCAAATTATGGCCAATAGCAACAACGATGCTCCTAAAAATGTAAAAAAAACATTACGACATACTTTAAAGAATAGAGATGAAGAAATCCTTACTGAACCTAACATATCACATAATTGACAAAATATATATCGCATCGTATTATAAACAGCTTTCCGTGGATATGAAAATGTACAATTATTAGATCAAAACTATTTTTTTAGCCCCAAGGCTGTCCTAAGAATCCGTATTCCAAAATCAAATATTTAGGATAATTATATTACATAAAAAAAATGTTGTCAAACATTAAAAATAAATATGATCTAAATGAACGTATGGTAACGATTATAGAGATGCTACAATTTCTAAAACTGTTATTTGAACATTAGGCAAAGTTTTATTATCAATAGTACAATTCTAACATGTTCAAATTAACGAAAAAGGCTAACCATTGGCCATTGCAGACTGACCCTAATCATAGAAAAAGCTTCGCTTTTAAAAATACTTAAATTTCTAACTTGCAAGTAAAGCAATATTATCCAATCTAAAATTGTGTGTAAGAACAAAAAAGGCAAGTCACAAATATAAGTTAAAATATAACCTTGTACAAAAAGCATTAACCCCAATGCACCAGTTGAACCTTTATATTAAACTTTTTCAACAAATATATACTTGAATACAGACATATGTAATGTATGAATATGGTAATATAAAAAGTTAGAAATAGACAGATAAACATATTTTCAAAAAGAAAAAAAGTAAAGGAACCTAGTAATAGTGTCTAACTTTTTATCTTTGTGACGTAACAAAAATCGAAGGATGAGAGGGGAGGTAGGAAAGGAAACCCCTAAAAAAGAGATGGATTTTGTTACGTCACAAAGATAAAAAGTTAGACACTATTACTAGGTTAAAGTAAAGTTATAAAAATAGAAAGTTAAAAATATATAAATATGTAGACATATAACTGGATAAATTAAAAGATAGATACTAGCATGTCATGTGCAATTAATCCCTGGCGACATAGGCAAACTTTAGATGGATGTATAGATAGATATTTAATAATTAGATACATAAATAGATAGATACCAGCATGGCATGTGCAATTAATCTCTGCATAACAAGGCATACTTTAGATAGATATATAGATTATATATAGATAAATAATAATTTTATACATAGATAGATATATACCAGCATGTGATAAGTAATTTATCCATGGCTACCCAGGAAACGTAAGAAAAAATTATTCCAGGCCTATTTTCCAACTAGGCCTAAAAAACTAGTTTTGGGATGACGCAGTAGTTAGATTTGAAAACTATGAACAATGATGAAATAGCTATTATATGAATGCAAAGAAAAAAAGTATAGAATAGAATTCAGGTAGTTGATTCCACCTAGCATAAAATATAATAAAAACTTTTCAAAGAACCAATATGTTAGTGGGTTTAAGTAGAATCCCGTTAAGATTGTCATTACTTCGCCACCCCCTCCCCCCCCATTTAAAAAAAAAGTTTTTTTTGAGATGGTTAAACCTGATTTATTTTCAAACATTTTAAGGGGGGATCTACTTCACCCCAAAATTTGTATATAGAAATAAACACCGCTTTAGCTCCCCAGCTTTAATAAATAAATTAAGTAGAATTGAATAAGTACATGGGTAACATTCTATCAACTAATTGTTCCATAGCATACATATAAATTAAGAATTAAAAAAAAATAATTTTACGTTAAAAATTAACAGAAAAGTTTAATTAAGTGTGCAATAATTTTTACCAAAATTAATGAAAATTTTTTTTAACAAAACACAGTACACTTTTTATTTACATATTGAACTAGTTTTGTATTTGTAATCATTTAGGTGGGTTATCAATTCCACATGAAATATAACTTTTAAATTGTCTAAAGACATTAGTTTTTCACATTGTTCTGAAGTATAAAATGTTGAATCCTACGCAGTCTTCAAAAAACGATCTCTCTGTTTATGTTTTGCTATATGGACATTTATTAATGTGTAGATTTAATAATAAGTTGATGTGATTGAACATCATATATATTGTTGTCATTCTGATAGCAGAAAATTTCCATTGTTGTCATTCTAATAGCAGAAATTTATGTTTGCTTGAATTAATTTAGCCAATTAGGAACTGGAGGAAGCGTTGGTTATTAATTTATTGGTTAATGCTAAAAGCAAGTTTCAGGCTATTGGATATTAGCCTACAGTCAATAATGAACTGGCGAAAATGAGTTGATTTTATAGGCAAAAAAGAAAAGTTGCCCCATCACTTTAAAAAGGAGGCTGAGACCTAATTTTCGGTCAGGTTTCCCATCCCTTATCCCTGAATAATATACATAGATAGATATTTATCAGCATGCCATGTGCAATTAATCGCTGCCGACCTTGGATAACTTTTTATAGATATTTATAAATATAAATAGATAGATGTGAATTAGATATATAGATAGATATATAATAATACCAGCATGTGATGTGCAATTAATCCCTGCCGACCTAGGCAAACTTTAATTTGGTTTAAATACTCTAACTTTCTGACAAACTTTTTTTCTCCAATTTCTAATTCACTTTTTTAGCCCACAAAAAAAATACCTACTTACGCTATTCTATTAGATTTAAGAAGATTTAATGAAGATTCAAAATTTAGGTCCAAATTTGGTGCAAATCATTACAATAGAATGAATAAAAAATAAGTACATACATATTTATTATCTCATTAATAAATGAATAAGTATATATGTATAATTCAGACAACTATCTGACCTTAGTGGTGGAGACCATTATCGTCTAGTAGCAAATTGCTTTCTGTTCTTTTGTAAGAACTCGGCTGTGTTTAAATTTCCGAAGCAATTAGCAGATTTCAAAGACCCAATACAAAATCTAGACAGGGACCCTACCTTGTGGGCATAGTTACATATAGCTCATGCCACCTCTATTCTTATATTTTAATGTGTCATTACAAGCTTGTAAATGTAAGAAGACCATTTGGTCCATTTCAGTCATGACTACTTTTGTTTAATGCGGTAGGGTCGACATAAAGGCAAGATGGTGTACAAAAAAAACCATTGAAATTGCATGCAAGACATCAACACAAGTGTCATTTAATCAAAGGGTTGACTGTCTGCAATTGTTGAAAGGAATAGTGCATACAACAAAAGTTTAAAGTTCGGGGGGTTTATTAATGGTCCATTGTTTGATTTAAAGGATTTTCCAAAATTTTCTTTTCCAGAAAGTGAAACTTTTCGTGTTTTTCTCCACCACTTTAGCTTCAACAAGGATGACAACATCCAGGAAAGCCGGACAATGGAATATTAACAATGCACTCTTAGAAATACAAAAAAAACTTCTAAATGAAAGTTTGTTTTTAGAATTATGTCGCTAAATATATTTGGGTTTTTAAAAGAACATGTAGATGATGTATTTGCATTTAATTGGTAGGTTCTAATTTAATAGTGTTCAAATTTTCAACCAATGCAATGCTTTGAATCTACATATGGGAACATCAACTTATTATCCATTATCTTATCCATAAAGAGCTCTACTGCTGCTCTCGTATTGATAAGTCTTATTTAAATTTCTTAATATTTTAATTTTAATTCGAAAAAGACGACTTTTATTGCAATATATTGCAAACTATTTTTGTTTAAAACCTGAAGATATTCAGAGACTGCTAAACTGATTCAATTGTAATTGAAGTCTTTAATACGTCTTTAAATGGTTTTTAGCTATTTTTTGCCAACAAGACTGGGGCTGAAGGCGATGCTGCTAAAACATAAATTAATTCAAGATCATTTTTATACAACAATATCAAATTTATTTTGTTGAAAATTTTATACTTATATTACATTATTTCATTGATTATATAAACTAATAACAAAGAAATTTTATCAGTAATTAAATTTTGAATACCACGTAATTGGAAAAAACGGTTTAGATTATTGATTTTGATTTGACACTTTTTACAATACTTATTATTACTAGGACAATAGAAAATATTTTATTATTCCATAAATTATAGAGCTGCCTATGTTATATTTTTATGAAATAAGAAAATTGTAGATTAATTTGCATTCAATTGTCCACTCCTCCCAACTTCAGTAATACTTTTGTTGATAAACAAAAGTTTTTCCTTTGAAAAGAGCCTTTTCCTCTTCGGGATTTCTTTCAACTCCAGAGGTGCAGACCTCCACAGGGTTGGGCTCCAGCGAAAACTTTTTCTCAGCGTTGGCAGGTTCCTCATAATACTTGAATACTGTGTTGTCGGCGGGTTTTCCCTCATTCTTTAATCTGTCTCGTACCTTAATAAAGATAATTATGTCCATAAGTAACGCAGCAATAATAAGCAGTATTTTACTAAATAAAACATATTTTGGCCTGTGATGTGCGCAGGGTTTTACTTTAGAGGGTGAACAAACTTCCAATTTAAATGGTGTACAAACTCTTCAACACTAACCTGCTTTTGGGACACTGTTTTGTCAAAACATAGGTACCTACTCTATATTTTTACTTGAGTTCAGACTTTTAAGAAATATACAGGTTATATGAATCTTAGGAATTTTTTTTCTATAATCTAATTACCTCTTCAACTTTTCTGAAAACCCTCAAAATGTTGAGATTGGCTACTTTGGCCAAATCCTCGTCGGTCCATGTAAACTCTGACTCCTTGAAATAAATAAAGAAAAAAATATAAAAAAAACAATTGATGCATTGTGTACCCATTTGGTCTGTTCTATGAAATATAAAACTTATATAGTAAGAAAAATGTTTGGCTATTAATGATAGAATTGCTTATTCCTAGTAAGATTTTGCAGAATATTGCGCATATTCTCCATAAAATACTTGGTCTTTCAGTTTGTCTGTACTGCTATAACATGATTAAAACATTATATTTAATAGAAACTATAGTTATTATTATAGAGACATTTTTAAATATCACAACAATCAACAAAAAAAAATTTAAGTAAATATCTTTCTGGTAATGATTAAAGAGTTTCATTACTTTTTAAATTACACCCTGAAATGACCATGTCAAGTTTAAAAACGATAGGATAGCATGCGCAAATTAACAAATAAAGCAGTACGTCAAGTCAAGAATGTACAGAACTACCCTAAATGTAGAAAAGTTTGGCTATGAGCATTACCGTCAAGAGTGCTTCAAATAGTGCTGGATACTTTGACACATCTTCCAGGCCTACAGGAACCTAAAATAATCAATCAGTTTCGATTTGACCAAATAACAGTAAAATGTAATTCAGACATGTTTGAAATATGTATGTTAATTTTTTTGAATAATAAAACAATAGCATAGCTTGCATAATTTTCAGTACATGTAAGTATTTTCAGTACAAAGGATGCGTGTAAATCATAAGAATGTCTTAGATAGATGGAAGTTTTTAGTATATATTAGGAATTTAACCTAAATATAGAGTTGCTACACTATTTTGTTTGATAAATGAGTCAATTATATGAAGCTTTATTTGTCTGTATCTCTTTTTATAATTTTCTTTTGAATATTTCATCCTTGTTAGTAGCCTAGCCACTCTATAATTTGTCTATATTTGTTCATACGCCCATTATTATGTCCATATGTCATTAAATAAAGATATTTTTGAACTTTTAAATTTTTTTGGTATTTTTATTTACAGTTTATGTAGTCGAAAACCAATTTTTGAATACCAGATTAATCTTCATCCAAATAACTTACAATGCTGCGCTTCTCATGGTAATTATTGTCCTAGCTTTGTTTAATTTGCTTACCCTAGGAACCCCATTGTAATCAGCTCCTATCCCAATATGGTCTGCACTTCCAGTTATTCTACAAATTTCATGTCAAAATTTTTGCAATCTTATACAAATAAGGGAAAAGGGAATGATATTCTGACGAAAGGAAAATTTCTCCACAACCCCCTTCCCCTTTTCCCCCACCCCTCTTCAAAAACATAAAAAATATACTTCCACCATACTTTAAAGGTTTCGTGATTTTTTTTGTAGAATTGATTGTTATAATAGCTACCCCTGCATACAAATATATAGCTGTATCAGAGAGGGAGAGGGCACTGGAGTAAATATTAATCCCCCACCCTCCTTAATTTGATATAACGGGAAAGTAGTTTTTCTTTTGATTGTGTTTTCTATTATGCAAGGTTTTCCTTCCCAACCAACCCGACCCCCCCCCGGCCCCCCCCCCCCCCCACCATAACTAATTTTAATTAACCTTTTTTTTAAGTGGGAGGTATAAGTGCTCATTAGACACGTTATATAAAAGCACAAAATGTGCTTTTAAATTAAAGATTCCCCGAGATCCAAATTATTTTATTTTTATTTCGACATGAACCTTCTGACATGATCAATTTGTTTGACAACATCCTTGATGGTTCCAAGGTTTGTGTCACTACAGTTCTACATGCAATCAATAATGATGAAAAGTGTTATAAATGTTTAAGTAATTGTGTATTATTCTCACTCTGTATGTTTATGGCTAGTGCATGATATATGTAATATGTATATATCTAAAATATAAGTTTTGAAACTTGAAATTTAAAGCCTACAATCTTGTAAAATAACAAGTCTTATATATTCATGTTTTATTATAAACTAGCGGCTACGCCGCACCCGCATGCCTTAAATGGGGGAGGATGGATGTCGATCTCTCACTTTAAATTTTAGTTTTTTTTAAGGTATCAAAACTAAATTTTGGGGAAGAGGTTGTTATTTCTAGAGACGATTTCTATTTGGAGGGTGGTAGTATCCTCCCCAAAAATAGTTAGTAATCTAACATCTTTAAACTTTTTATACAAAAAAAAATATCTTTTTTTTAAATTTGTTTTGTACACTCTCAACTATTAAACCAAAAAATATTTGATCAAATTATGCAATTCAAACTTGTTCTTGAAAAATTAATGGTGTTGTCATTTTTTACTTTGATAAGATGTAGCAGATGAATTGCAAGTATAAGTTTAACAAGTCTCATTTCAATAGAACCAATTCAACTGGAAGAAAAAATCTGAGTTGTCAGATAATTTTAAATGCATTGAAATTTTTAACATCTATAAACAATCCTATAATAACAACTTTGCTTTTTGATGTGGCTTAATATCTTAATCTGATAGTGGTTATTTAGAGGCTTTACGGAATAGAGCTAACAGAAGTATAAAAAAATGAATTGTGAAATAAGAATTTATTTCTTGACCTCTTTAAGAGGCTAGTGGCAAAATAGCTTGTACATATTACAAAGTAAAACTATACAATTTCTACCTCATTGATTTCACTCAAACATATTTTGGAACCAAAAATTCCTCATTTCCAATTGTAAAAAAAAATAAAACTGTGAGCATGGGGGGGGGGGGTAACTAACCATGTGGGGCTATTCCAACCTTTAATTAATGTTTGTTTGTTTTCAATATAATATAATAATATAAAAACCATCTTAATCTCAAAATTTGCCTTACAGGGTCAGGCTTAAAACTTGCTAAATGCTGGAAGAATTGGATTTTGCTATGGTTTTAAGCTATTCTGGGGTTCCACGACAAACGTAAGAGTCCCAAACGTCAGAGTGGAAAAACATCAGAGTGGACAAACGCAAGAGTCCCAAACGTCAGAGTGGGACAAACGTCAGAGTGGGACAAACTTCAGAGTTGACAAACGCAGGATTTTTGGGACAAACGTCAGAGTGGACATTTTATAAGTAAAACGTATGAGTCTCGATTTTATAATCATTAAAGCGCTGCGGCTAGGTAGGCCAGGGTGCTGAGTGCTGCAGCCAGAGTCATTTTCTTTATGATTAGGTTAGGTTAGGTTATAGGCTAGGGGGCCGAGCGCCCGCGGCTAGGCAGGCTAGGGGGCCGAGCGCTGCGGCTAGGTAGGCCAGGGTGCTGAGTGCTGCAGCCAGAGTCATTTTCTTTATGATTAGGTTAGGTTAGGTTATAGGCTAAGGGGCCGAGCGCCCGCGGCTAGGCAGGCTAGGGGGCCTAACTGTCTATTTTTTGTCATATAATTAAAATAGCATAGACTCTGATGTTTTACTTAAGCAATGTCCACTCTGACGTTTGTCCCACTCTGACGTTTGTCCCACTCTGACGTTTGGGACTCTTGCGTTTGGGACTCTTGCGTTTGGGACTCTTGCGTTTGGGACTCTTGCGTTTGTCCACTCTGACGTTTGGGACTCTTACGTTTGGGGTAGGACCTATTCTGGTACAACTTCCTACCGAGAAAACCTAAAGAAATACCCCAAAGATAACAGGAGGTAAAAACTTTCAAAGAAAAACTGTTTTAAAATAACTCGAAACAAACTTTTTATAATTATTCCTGAACAACATAGCAAGAGTAGAAGTTGATCATGATAACTCCATCTCTGAGTGGCAATATCTCCAGCACATCATCAGGTACATTTCTGGGATGATCCATAACAGCTCGGGGGCCTAAAATTTAAGGATTGGTTGTAACAATCTCTGTAATGTGCCTGCTCTGGAAAGATGTAAGGCTTGATTCTGAGACTCATTGCATCATGCTAGAGATGCTAAAAGTAAAAACTGTGTTTGGTATGTGATATAAACAATAAAAGACAGTTGCAATTGATTACAATGTTCATGATTATATGAATACTTAATTGCAGTAGTTATAATTATTATGAGAGCTACTACCAAAGCTTGAATCTTTTGTATTCAACCATCCCTATAGGAGCTGTATCATAATATGAAGCCCCTACTACAAATATTTCTTCACACATTAGGATTAGATGTCATCCCTATACATAAGAAAACCAACAAAAACAAATGAAAGTAAAGCTTACCCGAATGTGAAAAAATGACAGGTGCCTCAGCAATTCTCAAGGCCTGGCGCATAGCATCTGTGCTAACATGGGAGAGATCAACCATCATACCCAGTCTGTTCATCTCTTTGATCACATGCACTCCAAACTCTGAGACACCCTAAGTATATACATAAGTATGTAATACTTCCAAACATAGGTTATGACAATTAAATGATAATTGTCATTAAATAAATCAGTGCCCTATTCCAAGTGATCAGATTGTTGCAATCAAAGAATGTAAAAGAATAATTTTCAAGATAATTCAATTAAGTGAACAAACATTTGTTCATTTAGCTGTTAGATTGCCTGCAGACTATGAAGTTCTATTATATTAATAGTTTTTTTTATTCCAGAAAAACTGTACCATGAGTTGGTCAGGGAATACAATAGGCATAAACAAATATTTACCTTAACTTGAGGCTCCAGATCATCTGTGGCATTGAGTTCAACATTGGCTGTGTCAATCCAAGGAGTGTTACAGCTATGGGACAATGTCATGTATCTGAAATGGGTCAATTTTTATCTAAATTTCTACTTACGCTAATCTATAACTCTTAAACATAAAACAAGAGCTAAATATTAAGTTTAAAAGCACTTAAACCCAATTATTCAAAAATCCCTACACTAAAGTAACAGGATGTTTGTCTGTTTGTTTGTCTATGTGTCTGTACCGAAGGATCTCACTAACTGCTAAACCGATTGGGTATTCCTTAACAAGATAGATTATTATGGGTTCTAGGAAGGTTTATAACTATTTTGGGGGAGGGAACAATCACCCTCTCAAAAGAAATGACCAAAAAATCAAAAATTTTAAAAATATATGGGAGACTTCAACGTAACATAAAAAGGTATCGTAACATAAAGAAGTAACTAGAGACTTTAACAAACAAAAACATCTAAAGTGCCACTAGAGGCCACTAGGGGCGTAGCCGCTAGTAATATATAAAGTTATACCCATAAACAGATAATACAATTGTTAAATAGTTGGCGAATGACAGACATACGAACATTCTAACTCTGCTCTGCTATATGAAGATGGAATCAAAACTACCTGACTCCAAGTTTGTAGAAAGATCTGAGGATGGCCAAGTTGCTGTTGATAGTATGTCCTCCTTCCACTCCAATCAAACTAGCAATCTTTCCATTCTTCAGTGCATCTTCAATATCCTTTAAGAAACAAGAAATTTATAATTTCTGCCTTGATGATGGACAATATGAAACAAAGGTCAAATTTATAAACAGGCAAGAATATATAGGCCAATGTTAAAACCTGAATCGTTCAGAAGAGGGAGAAGGGAGAAATATCTACCCTCCTGGCATACTTAGGAAGGGTGCATCCCTCTAATCAGTCAAGAGGGGTGCCAAGTTAAAAAGGCACACACCATTTGACTTTAGAATTAGATTAGGGAATGCCAAAGTTTTTTACCCCTCTTTAACCAACCCTTTGAACGCCAATGACATGAGAATGGATGGACACATAGATGAAGAATCAACCAACCTGGCTAGAAGTAGCAAGCTGCAAATCATTTGGATACTTTTCTACAAGTTTGTAAACTACATCTATTTGCTCTAGCACTCTTTCTACAGCATCCTAAATTGGGGCGGATGAATATAAATGAATATAATATGATTAGATAGACAGAAGAACATAATGGTTGACAGATGATATCTTTTTGCAGTTAATTTATAAAAAATTTAAATGCTTCATGTTTTGGTTATACATACAATTTATTTTACTTAAATAGAATTTAAATTTTAGTGCTCCACCTAGGATCTTTACATATGTTCATAGGTGGACAGGGCGCTAGTTTGACTTTTGAGGATGTTAAATTTGACTGAAAGTTCTATATGTACAATATGTTTTATTTTAATTCGTAAGTTTATCGATGCTCTGACTCAAAATGCCTAACAAACACATAAACACCTCTTTACTTTAAAATAACAGAATATCCTTTTACGCTCAAAATCTTATTTATTGAGCTAACCCTGTGGGGCCTATACTTGTAATACCTTACCATGTACCCAATATAACCTTACCTTAGGTATACAATAACACACGAAATACTACCCCTCACTTATTTTCAATTAATTCTAAATAAGAAATTGGTCGCTATAGGTAATAATCTAGGCAATAATCTAAATTTACCTTGTATTGAGTGTCACAGCGAACATAGGCAGACCAAAACTGACCTCCCACCTTTCCTTGTCGTAGACGGGGTATATCTGCGTAAGATTATGTTTCATCTTGGCATTAATTTTCTTTTATTTGTGATGATAGAGCATTTAAAGCTAAAGAAGGATTTCTACTTAAAATCTAAACGAATCTTACTTTTAGACATTTAAAAATTTGGAATCATAACAATTTTAATTTATAAGAAGTTCCAATAGAATTTCCATAAAAATGTTTATCAAAATTGCTTACCTCCAAGATGATTTAAAGACATATTTTAAGCCTTAAACTAAACACGTTTTTGCACACATTTTTGCAAACGGCAATTATTTCCTATATAACACATTTTTGCAAACGGCAATTATTATAGAGTAAGTTTTGTAAATTATATTTAACTTTTACATGAATCATGATGAAAAGTTTTAATCAATGGGATGGTTCTAACAATCATTAGAGAGCTTTCTGTTACATGCAAGGAATGGTCTAGATTAAGATAGTATATTGCTAGCTTTGTATTGTTCAGAACCAAAAATTTATCTTGTTAAGATGAGTGTGTATAAAAGTCGTCTTTGTGTAATGAGAGATGGCAAAAAATTTGTCACAAATGTGTTGGACAAACTTAGAC
The DNA here is from genome assembly GCF_053477335.1 of Acartia tonsa. Taxonomy (NCBI): domain Eukaryota; kingdom Metazoa; phylum Arthropoda; class Copepoda; order Calanoida; family Acartiidae; genus Acartia; species Acartia tonsa. The sequence continues at coordinate 42,944,983 of NC_137261.1, read as the reverse complement.
TAAAGATGAAATATAATCCTGTATGGCTGCTGGCAATTTCTTTGTACACAGGGGCATCACGAAGGTTGGACTCAAAATCAAACCTGAAAAAAACATTGATATGTTAAATAGGATATATAAGTTGGATGGAATTTTAATGTAAGGGGGAGATTTGAAATCTGCATCAAATTTTAAGGATTTTTAATAAAATTCGTTAATTGTATAATTCTTTATTTAAAAGTGGAAATACAATTTAAGTTAATTAATTTTGACCAATAGGATAGGTGGATTAGAAACCAACTGCGCTCTAATTGGGACGACACTCAAGCTTCTCCAATAAGAGCGCAGATAGTTTTCAATCCACCAATCACATATATCAAAATTAATTAACTTAAATTGTATTTCCGCTTTTAGATAAAGAAGTATAGAAAAAACGAATTTTATAAAAAATCCTTAAAGTTTGATGCAGTTTTCAAATATCCCCCTAACATTAAAATTCCTTCCAACTTATATATCCTGATGTTAAATGCTTAAAATGAAATTATTTATGTTAATATATAAGGATTTTTGTATATTAAAACAAGACCATTACGTTTAATTATAGGTAAATTATATTATTTATTTGTCCTTAAATCTATCAGGTTCACATTTACATCTAAAGAGAGCAAACATGCTCAAACAATTTGTAATGTCTGTATAAATATATTAAATTCGTATTTTGTTTGTGAGTTAACCTCTTATATCATACATTTAATCTATATCTTTCTCCGTGTCCATCTATATAATATCTATCTATATTTCTAGCAGACAATCTATCAATATATCTATATTTCTAGCAGACAATCTATCAATATATATATTAGGGTTGGGCCGGATACTTTTTTGGCCGGATACAGGATACCGGATATCCGGCTGATTTCAAACGCCGGATATCCGGTAACCGGCCGGATATCCGGCCAACGCCGGATATCCGGCAAATATCCGGTTATCCGGCCGGATAACCGGCCAAATTACCAGATATTAAAGTAGTTAAACAAAATTTCTTCAGAAATCTTATATAAATTTACATAAAGTTAAACTTATTCAGAAAAAATGTTCTTCTAGCTTCAATTATAAGAAAATTATAGCCATTTAAGATTTTAAAAAGCAGAGATTTTTGGTGTAAAGTATAAAAAATTATAGGGCCGGATATCCGGCCGGATAGTTTCAATATCCGGTATCCGGCCGGATATTGAAAATGGCCGGATATCCGGCCCAACCCTAATATATATACCTTGAAACATCGTTTTCAAACAGCTTCTTGAGTGTGAAGGGGACATCATTATGTCCGTCTATGATGGGGTAGGCACTTAGCACCCGCTCTATTCTTGCACTGGGTAACAAGGAACATTTAAAAAAATTATAAATAATAAAATAAAATTATCGAAGCAATAAAAAATCTACTACGAATTACCATTAATTAGTTATAGAGATTAAATAATGTAGAAATATTATGAGACTGGTAATATTACATAGTTACTTTAATAATTGTACCGAATTATTACAGGAAACATCATTCAAAGTTTTAAACCCATATAACGATTCTAACACGCCAAATAGCGGCACTTTAAAACATCTTTGTTTTTCTTCTTTATGGTTGATTTATATTGGAAATGTAAAGATCCTCCAAAACAGTTATAAACCTTCTTAGGACTGATAAGAACCTACACTTAAAGGAGAAGCATATCGGTTCACAGACTTCCTGTTACTTTTATAAACGAATTATTTAAATTTATTAAGTTAATATTCCTTTCCTAATACTCTCGTCTATAGCTCTTTTGGATATAAAATGGCTTTTTACCAATAAAACATTTACAAAAAATACTTGTAGTAACAATAATCGATTACGCAACATTTCTATAAAATTTGTTTCTATCTGAAAATAATACTTAACAATATACGGTGTCAAACAACTAGTAGACCAAAAATAAACAAAAGTTTAATAGCTCATAGGCACATTGAAATACTGCTTCTAGCTTTTTAAATTTCTTTTTTTTTGTAGTTTTTATTAACTAAACCTAATAAAACATATTTAAGACTGCAAAAAAAAAAATATATATCAATGCTTACAATTCTCAGCCAATTATATGTCCTTAAGTAGCGCAGCAATTATAATTGAAATCTTTATCTACTAGTTTATAACCAATTAAATTTTAATAAAACTTTGGAAACTAGCGAGATATACAGTTTACTATCTCTTCCCTCCCTAATTACAATACTATAAATAAATATATTTTAGTTTGGCCATGTTGTTACCCAAAACAAAATATGCCTACGGCAAATTTCACTGGACAATATATCCGTAAGCAAGTCGCAAAGAAACTAGTATTACTCGCCCATCTTCCAATGATTTAAACCATTTTTCATAAAACGTGCATGCATTAATACGAAAAATTTATCCTAAACAGTCGGGACTCTTATCGGACCTTAATCAGTGGGGCCGATTATCTCAGCTCTTTTTAGAGCTAGAAGGCTTAACAATTTTATTCATATCCCCTTATTTTATTGGTAAAGAATTTTCGACACCTATTTTTTTAATAATCTTTGTTTTTAGGTTCTTTTTTACTTATAAATTCTAACTGTATGTAATTTTCTTACGTCTGAAGTTTAGCATTGGTCCAGAGCAGGTTTCAAGGTGATTGGCGTTGAGGTATTTCATTCCCGAAAAAACATTTAACATGTTTGTGCAGATGTATAATATATGACCAAGATTTTTTGTCAAAAGCATATCGTTGTTATTGTTAAATTTGCAGGAAAGAATGAACACCGCCTATCTCTATTCTTCTTCTTCCCCATTAAAAGGATAAGTATAAAAGCTACGAATTTTATTTTTACTCTTAAGAACAGCTTTTTCAAGGCTGACAATCATTAAGGTTTTTTAAATTATCAAATTGAGTAACATTAGATATAAAGTAAATCACTGTAGAGAACATAGATAAAGATAAAAATGCGGGTAGCAACAGTATCGATACAGTAGAGTATTACTGTGTAAGTACAATTGTGCCTGTCTGCATAGATACTGTAGATTCAATATTATTTAGTTTAAACTGTGTAGGTACTACAGATTATACAGTAGAAATTGTACAGTTTGAACTGCCAAAAAACTGTAAATTCAAGACACGGAGAGTGATTTAGATGAGATATTTAAATAACAATATTTTTATCTTTCATTTAACTATGTATTTATCCCTGTATTTAAGCTTTCTAAACATATAAAAGGTAGACGAAAAATTAACTTGTCTAATAAAATACGAAGATACCCTAAAGTTTTGGTTTTTCATATAGAAATACTAGCAGCTGCGACGCTTGCACCTCGGAAATGGAGGCATTGAAATAGCCTAAACCCAGCGTGAAGCTTCCTAAAATTGAGACTCAAATGCTCAGTTGTTAGAAATCATAATGAACAAATTTATACCAACATTGGTGCAGCAATTGAACCAAAGAACATATTTGATAAAAAGATAGATAGAAAACTATTATCAGCAAGCAAAGTCCTTATTTAACAATTTTGTTGGTTGCAACTAGCCCAGTTTTAGTTGATAAATATTTCTACCAATTAACTTTATTATGTTTTATTGAACTCCTACTGCAAGAAATAGTCCTTGTTCAAAAGTGGAATTTTCCGTAGTTTCTTTTTTGGCAACAACTATGTATATACTGCAAAACCTGCAATTATGGTATTTGTTGGAAAGGGTAATACCCTTTTCAAAGATTAACAATTAGATAAAACTCTTTTTGAAAGTTTCTTTTAAAAATGTTGTCAGTGATGGGTTCTAATCCCGATTCAAATTGCGTAATAACAAAAGACGTTAAACAGTTAATATGGTGTAATATATATTTTTGTTTGTTGAATAATGATTTACAAAAATAGCTTAAAATTAAATCGATCTAAGATCTAGTGATTTATTTTCGTTAAACCAGCAAAACAATTAAAGTTTATCATTACTAAACTAATTATTAACATATTAGGCATAGTTTTTTAGGGAAAAAAATTAAAGTATTTTTTTATTTTATTGTCATAAAAAATACAATTCAAAATGACAGCTCAAAAGCAAAGTTTTGAAACAATCAGACGTTTCCTTCGCTGGGAATTCTTCCGTCAATGTAATTTTGACAGGCTTTCTGCAGATTTTTTATCATTGTTCGCACCTCTGCAGAGTCGAATCCAATCATATTGACCAAGCCATCTGAAGAACAATACTTAAAGTTTGATTAAATAGATGTTGACAAAATTTGTTTTATTGCAAATAAAACTGGTATATTTACGATTTTGACTTACTGTAATTGCTCATCCTATTATATAAATTAATGAATTTTTTTTGTCTGAAGCTTAAGATATTAATAATTTCTAAAAACAATTAGGTTAGGTTAAGTATTGTTAAGTAGAGGTATTTGAGTTAAATATCCTAGGTGATAGTTCCATACTTCAGGGAACAGATCTATAGTACCGATGTATATACAGACAACTACCTCCCTTCCTTTTTCAAAGACCTCTTTCGTCTGCTTCTAAATTATATTCTGCTACTTGGCTGTGTAATATAAGCGATACCATTGGCTGATTTTCAATGACCCAATAGGAATGTTGCACAAGACGGTTGCGATGGGGAGATACAGTTATTTAACCCTTTCTCCCTCTAGTGTTTTACTCTAATCTTCAGGAAAAGGAATTTTTTTAGGGGTTGAGATTTGTTTATTGAGATGAATTCTTCTGTGATATTGAAGGTACCCTTCTCAAAATTAGTTTTAAACCTTTTTTGATCTATAAGAAGCTTCATTTTAAAAGAGAACCATATTAGTTCTAATGTCCTGTGCTATATCTAGACAGAAAGACTGACAGACATTCTTTTATTTTTATGTAAGTAATACTTTTGATTAGTAATTATATATATGATCTTCTAATAAAATTTCAAATCAGATAAGTATTTGTTCCTGAGTCTTTCATAACATCTATCATCTGAACAAGTTTAGATTTCCACTGCTTTATCAGAACCTGCTCATTAGCAATGTATTTGTTTGTGTCTTGAAGAGAGGTAATAAAGAACTGTACAGAGGAAACAGCTGTGTTGATGACTACTTTCTGAGCTTTCAGCATATCATACTCCATCTTCTTACGTTCTTCTGCCATCTTGGCTTCTTTAGCCTTAAATTATTATCATTAATAGAAAAATTCATACATTTTTAAAAAGATTTTAGCTGCTAAAGTTAGCAACCTTAAAAACCCTCGACCATGGCTCAACATGTATTACATCTACTAGTCGTCGGTGAGGTGATAGGTTCAAATATCGCCTTAACTCCATGTCATAACTAAAGACGATAAAAATGGTTCCTACTGCTACTATGTCAGGTACGCCATATTAATAGTTAGAGTAGTGTGGATGCCTTTGCCCAAAATAGGCACAATTTATTACCATGCACAGTCAGGACAAGGCAAAGGTTGGGTAATCAAAGAGTTGGTTGTCTGATGGTTGTTTTTTCACCTAATAATCTGGGTGTTTGGACAGACAAGGAGAGATTTGGCTCCCCTTAGTAATCCGGGGATGTTGTTGGAATTGACGTTAGAGTGTCATGGATAGCAACCTTGTATGAGATAATTGAGGTAGCAACCTATAATTAGATTGATAAATGTACTTTATGTTAGTCATACCTCCGCATCTCTCAACATTTTCATCATTTCATCATGTCTTTGCTGGGATTCTCTTTGTGCCCTGTTGTGAAAATATTCTAACAAAAGGAAAATAGTCATTTATTGCATTGTATTACAAACAGTTTTCCGCAGGTATAAAATGTACAATTATAAGATGAAAACCAGTCTTTTTGAGCCTGAAAGGGTTTTAATCATATATTTGTTCATTTTTATATTCATAAAAAAGCTGGATATAAAACGATGCTATACATAATTTTTCAGTATAACTGAGAACCGGTTCTTATCCACTGGATAATAATCGGTTTTAAAGCGATACTGGAATTAATATTGTACATTCCATTAAGTCTCAAAATAAAATGTGATCCTCGAGATGAAAAATGGTTAAAACCATGTTGAAAAAGCTTTTAAAATCCTAGGACATCTATAACTTTACGCTAAAATATCATAACAACAAGTTACATTGTTTTACATAAGGTTAGACATTTCCTTGCATATTGTTCATTCAGTTGTTTAATTTGGTCTTGTTGGTCTTGGATAAGTTTATCCATTAATGCTCTTTGTTGGTTTGCCTTGAAAATTATGTCGTTATCATAAATGGATTTATTATTACTTGGATCTTACAAAAATCTATAAAAATTATAGCTGGTTTAAATCAGGTATAAGGTATAACCAACAAGGGAAATAAATCTAAAATAATTTTTGGAGGGCAAACGGAGAGGTCGTCAATTTTACGATGTGTTGCCCCCCAACGACAGCTAAAAACCACGTATAGGTTTTGTGATTTTTTTCGAATTAATTTCGTTTTTGGTATAAGCTGGGTTAAAATAAGAATCTCTCCCATCCATCCCCTCTCCTCCTACTGGATGAAGGAACTGACCAAGAAATGATGTTTATGTTAGCAATCTTAATTGCCAACAATTTTCCCCTATCGCAATATCCACATATACTCTAAATCTATTTTATTTTAAAAAGAATATATAATTATGCTAGGGGGACTCTGGCACATGAGTATTAGAGAAGGGGGAATGTTAAGATCCAATAAAAAGTAAAATTTAATCTAAACCCCAGAAGTTTTTCACTTAAAAGTAGAAAAGTTAATAATTTAATATGATAAAAATGAATTGCCTTGTGTAAAGATATTCCAGTTCCTACAGCAGCTGATACTCCTGCAACAGCAGCTGCAATCAACAATCCTGTTGATATAGCAAACCTTTTCCTTCTGCGCTTACTCACCTTGGCATCAGATACTTGTAATATTTTTGTATTGTGGTTCATATCCTTAAACTTGTCATATCTAAAGACCTTAAAAGCTGGATCTATAGGAACTACTACAACAGCTTTAAATTAGCATCTTCTTAATATTTTACTAGCTGCTACACCCCTATCATCTAGGGTCTCTATATTGGAAGGGATATAGAAGGGCAGAAAAATAAGATGAAACCATACATAGACATTTTCATAAAATAAAATTGCCTTAAACTACCTCTGGAACTATAAGAAGCTTCACTGTAAAGGAGAACCATATAGGTTTAACAGTTAGCAGGCTCCTTTGCTACAAACAAAAAAGAACTTACTACTTTATATTAAAGGAGGATAGTAAATGAAATAGTATGTAGAATTCAAACCCCAAAGAACAAGACAATTATACCCTCCTAACTGAATGGTATTTCTAAATCATCAGAATGCTAAATAGGCCTAATAACTACAAACAATGTATGCTTTCTAGATTTTGAAATGAAAATAAACATGCGATTGAAAGTCCTAACTGTATTATATTGTACAAATTTATTGACCTAACATTCCCTCTATTCTTATTATTTACGTCTTGCACTTAAAGACTAGTAGGTACATAGTATGTCTCTAGAATGATGTGGTGTGTCTTAGACTCTTCCTGACACCAACCCAAGAGCAAGCCAATATAATATTATCCCTTCAGTTTTATACCACCAAAAAATATTTTTAAGTATCCATCCCATGTTCATTTTAGCAATGACTTCAGAGGAGTTTTTTTCAAGTTTGTTTTTCAGTGTCATCAGGTTGGCATCTATAGTACTCAGCTTTTTCTTAACATCCTGGTTGCGATGACCATGGTAAATTTATTAGCACAGCTACTTTATAATTGAGCCATATCCGGCCATTATATGGGTTGGTGTTTTACCATACAATTGTATATCTTACAACCAATAACTTAAGTCAGCTGTTTTAAAATCATCACTGTATTACAGTTTTAAAGTTCTTTTGTGTCTAATATATTATATGAAGTTCCTAGGTTTTATATAAATCTATGTACTGCTAAGGAAACCATATCTTTATTTTTATAGGATTTGGCCAATTGATATTAAATGATATGAATTAATAGCACCACAAATGTTAGGCATAAAAAAAATACCCTTCCCTCTTGCTTTCATTTTATTCAAAAAAATAATTTAGCTCCAATTTAGTTCCATGTTTGATGTTGAATTAATATCAGGATGTTTGGCTCATATCCTATGTATTCACTGCATTGTATGTATTCCCAATAAGGTCCTTAGACAAATGCTTGAGTCCCAAACATCAGAGTGGAAAAACGTCGGAGCGGAAACATATTTTAAACTTTCTGACAGGTTTTAAATGCCTAATCCCTGCAGGGTGCTTATTTGTACAGGGTGTTTTTTTAATAGGCCATAAGTATTGCTTAATATAACTTATTTCTGTCAATGGCAAGTGGGTTATATTACGTAATACTTTTGTCCTATTAAAAAAATCCACCCTGTATATTCATATCCTAACCTAACCTGTATAGAAATACTTAAATAAATTAATATTTTAACAATCCAACTTTTGGGACTCTTGCATTTGTCCTGGAACCCTCAACAGTTGTTTACTATCCCTATATAATATATTATTATAGTCAAAAAAACGTTTAGTTATTTTTAAACTTATTGATGCTGCACTACATATGGACATAATTATCCTCGTTTATTTTCCATGTCATTTCCTGAAGATATTGTTCAGCTTCAGCTAAAATTGTTTCACTTCTTTTAACAAGATTCATCATCAATACGGCCGCAAATTTGAGTCCTTTCTGTGCCTAATAACAAATAATATACAAAATCATGGGTGTTTTCCCTCAAAGTGCCTTGTTGAGCTAGCTTAGGGACGCAGGTATAAAACTGGAGGATAGTTTGAGTTCTAAACAAAAAAAACAATACTCGGCCCTTCCCTTAAAAAAGTTAAGAACATTAATTGGGCCTATGAGAACTTTCATTGTAAAAAATGCCTATTTAGTTTCATCGATTAGTACAAACACACAGGCAGCAAAACATCCTGACACTTTTACATAATGATAATACAATCATCAAAGTCTAACAGGATACCTTATCAGGTTCAGTTTCAGCAATGTCCATCGTTCCCAGCAGAGATTCTCCTCGACTTATTGTTTCCCTGGCCAACGACTAGAAGAAAATTTTAATTGACTATATGTCACGAAAGGCTACTTATATACATATTAGGGTGGGTTCATATCGGAATTAGACAAAGCGGGGATATGCAACAGATAAAATTAACCTTAAAAACATTTCTGACCGAAAAAGAATTTTAAAAAATTGAGTTTTAGAACACGACCACTTAAAAATATGGCTTCATGGTGCTCCCTGGAAAGGCCTTGAAGAGCTGAATCAGGAACTTTTATCCGTTTCAAAATATCTCGTTCCTAGCCTTAGAAATCACTAAAAAACCAAAAATTTTTAAGGTTTATTGAGAATTGTCCAATTTGTAGAGGTTTTTTAGATTTTCTCAGGCTAGGAACGAGATTTTTTGAAACGGACAAAAGTTCCTGACTCAGCTCCTCAAGGCATTTCCAGGGAGCACCATGAAGCCATAGTTCTGATTCAATAAATTTTTGACTCCCATTTACAAATAGCTATACAATTGAATGTCTGGTCGTCAGCGGTTTTAAGACTTAGGATAAATTTTAAATCATCCAGAGGTGTATTATATCTATATAAATTGAGTGCAGATCCCCGCTTTGGCCTCAGAAAAAAAATGTCCAAAATCGACCCACCCTAATACATATACTAGAGTTGGCTCAATATAACTATATCGCTATTGGCTAGTTTTCTATAAGTACATATCTATTTATCTATTTCTCAATAAATAAATTTTCCTCCCCCGCCATTACTATCTAAAAGAAAGAAGTAAATATTTTTTAATTTAAATGATTTTAAAAAGATTTTTTTAATTATATTTTTTTCACATTACCATCACCAAAGGGTTAATATGATTTAAATTTTAGTTTTAATATTTTAACACAAAGGAAGTGTCGCCACAATCGAATTCTTTTAAAATACAGTTTTCTTAGATTTACTCTATTATGAACGTAATTTTTTTATTTATGAAAAAAGGATTAAATACTTCAATGTAATTCAAATATCAACATGAAGTGAAAAACTTAATTCATTCCATAAACAAATAGAATAAAGGTCTTATCGCTTTGGTCAATGAGAGTTTAATGAGGATTATTGGAGCACTATGAGTTTTAAACACTTTACCATTGGAAGACTCGAGCTCATTTATAGACGTTTATTTCCTATATAGCTCTGTCATGGATCTTGATACAATAAAGCAGGCCGTTTTGTAAATGTTAAAAATTGGAAGATTTCATTAAATAAAAGTAATCGCAAATATACTTAAATAAATAAATAACGGCACGTAGTTGAAATAAATTTTTAATTGATAATTATCAGGGTTCGGAAGCCGCAGCCGCAGCCTCAGCCTCAGCCACCATCAGCCGCGCGGCTTACGAGAAGCCTCAAAATCAGCCGCGCGGCTTCCTCAGCCACCCAATAAGCCTCAGCCTTAGTCGCAGCCGCGCGGCTTAAAGAAAACATAAGCCACTGTAAGCCTCAGCCGCATTCAGCCACTGTAAGCCTCAGCCACTGTAAGCCTCAGCCACTGTAAGCCTCAGCCACAAAACTCCAATTCAGCCACATTAAGCCTCAGCCGCACTAAGCCTCATTCAGCCAACGCCCCTCTAAGCCTCAGCCGCAATCAGCCGCGCGGCTTATAGTTGGGGAAGCCTCAGCCACACTCAGCCGCGCGGCTGTTAATAATTTGAAGCCGCAGCCGCACTCAGCCGCGCGGCTTCAATAAAGCCTCAGCCGCAGCTGCAAAGTTATGATTATGCCGCAGCCGCAGCCGCGCGGCTTGATATTTGTAAGCCGCAGCCTCAGCCGCAGCTTAATTTTTAAAATTCAGCCGCAGCTTTGACACAGCCGCGCGGCTGAGATATTGTAAGCCCCAGCCGCAGCCGCAGGTGCTAAATTAGTACAAGCCTCAGCCGTCAATTCAGCCGCGGGGCTTAATTTTCATTTAATTTTGTCTGTCTGAAGCTTAAGATCTCAGCAACCACTGAACTGACAATGTTGTCCTTCTCAGGAATCCTTTTACTAAAGTAACAGGATGTCTGTGTGTCTATGTATCTGTGTGTCTGTACCGAAGGATCTCGCTAACCGCTGAACCGATCGGGTCTCCTTAACAGGGTAGCTTCTCATAGGTCCTGGGAAGGTTTATAACTATTTTTTTGGGGGTGGGACACCCCTAACCCCCCCAAAAAATTAAAAATCCCCCCCCCCAAAAAAGAAAAAAAAATTTAAATTTTTTAAACTAAAATTAAAAATGAGGGGGGAGGCACCCCCCCCCCAAAAAAAAAAAAAATTCCCCCCCCCAAAAAAAAATTTTTTTTTTTACTTTTCTTTAAAAATTTAAAATAAGAAATTGGGTTATTAAATTTGACTCTCTCTCTTCCTCAAGTGCCCCCTAGAGGCCTCTAGGGGCGTAGCCGCTAGTTATATATATATTGACATTGGATGGTTTTGAGCTAATTTTGGGGTGGGGGTCAGACATTTCCATCGCCCAAAAATAATTTTTTTAAATGTATTTTTTTTTTAGATGTTATACTTTTAAATTTTTTTATATTCTTTTATAAAAATTTTATCTTAATTTTTTTTAAAATACAACATAGAAACTACCATCTCGAACAACTACAAAAAGTTTGAACCTGTAATGTAATAGCTCCAGTGGCGCAATCAGTTAGCGCACGGTTCTTCTACACTGTTATGCCGGGGTTATAAGTTCGAATTTCACCAGGAGCAATACGTTTTTGAATGTTGATACTTATGAATATTTTTGAATACTATTTATAGGGTAACTGCCCTACTGACGTTTGCCTAATTTTATTGTTTTTAAAAGATACAAATTTTTCAGAATTTACTTAATATTCACTATGAATTTGTATTATCTTAAATTTTTTGTCTTATACTGTACAAGTGGCCTATTTAGCTCAATGGTAGAGCACTCGTCTTGTAAACTAGGGACCAAGAGTTCAAACCTCACAGGGGGCAATCAATTTTTGTGATACTCAAGTTATATAGTAGCTTCTCTATTATTTTTCCGTTTAGGTACGCAATACTTGTTCTATATAATTAAGCTTCTCCTACTTAGATATTTCTTCAATTTTAAATGTATTTAATACTTTGTGGTTGATGAGAGACACTGAAAAAGTTATGCAAAAAAAAGATTTATATATATTTCATTTTTCATAGTATTTTTAAATTAATGAAAATAATTAAATTAAGATTTGGGGAGGGGGGAGGGTGTGTGTGTGTGTTTATTTGAACACAAATTATCCTAATATGTTTTCTAACAAAAAAAAATTAACAGCGATGTATTTTACTTTTTAAAGTTGGTTAAAAAAGGTCTGTAAAATGCAATAAATTGTCCTGTATAATATGCAAAAAAATCTACATAATCTTTATGTACTTGATAGATTGAAATAGTTAAATGATTATCATATATCATCCGATTTTGTTTATTTTACAAAGATGCTTACTAAAATTGATTTTATTTTCGAAACTGCAATTATTATAAAAAAAAATGTTTCTTTATCTTTATCATTATGTTATACAATTTCTGAATTTATAAGCAATACATGAATCGATATATTATTACTTTGATGTTGTCCATATTTTCATGTACTCTGATAAAAAAATAATCTCAGCTGGCTAAAATAACAATAACCCCCATACACCCCCTTTAATCCATCTCTCCCCTCTTATGGGATGTGTAAATGAACTGGCCAATAAATGAGGTCCATAATTTTCTTTTTTTTAATATATCCACATATTCTATTATATAAAGTGGTAATATGAAGCTTCTTATCGATCCAGGGAAGGTTTATAATTTTTTTGGGGAAATGTATCTTTTCCCTCCCAAAAAAAGATGACCCTCAAAATAAATTATTTTTGCTTCCCTTAAGTATTCCTAGAGGTTTTAGGGGCGCAGCCACTAGTATCCTTTAACCATTAACTCATTACATATTAAAACAGGTTTTAAAAGTATGTACATAAGAGTTATACCTATGAAATTTAGCACCCAATAATTTATTATAATTGTGATATTTAGACCTAAATTTTTCTTCAAAATTTCTGTCACCTTTGGTCTAGGGGTTAGTGTGGCAGTCGTGTGTTGGAAAGGTTCTTGGTTCAATTCCACCAAGAATTGAATGTGATTAAAGTTTTTATTCTGCTATGGACAATGGACAATAATTTTTGTTTCCTCTCATTTATATTTAGTTATTTTCCTCTCAAGTTGAAAAAAAATTATAAAAGGAGGGTGGATATAATGTGTAAAAAAAGATTAGAGGAGATTTGTTCTAGGTAAACTTACTTTATTTGTAATATTATTAACTAAATTTTAATATAAAATTGCTTTACACCTATGTTCTAAGGGTTAGTGCACAGGGAGTAAGGGAGGGGACAATGGATCAAATATTCAATTTTTAGGAGTCTCAGACTTTGGGGACTGGCTTAAAGGGAATGTGCAAGAATTTAGCAGTTTCTGACTGAGTTTGGGGACTTGCGCATGAAATGCCGCTACTCGTTATGTATGTTTTGAATATTGCAGACGGGGAGAAGGGATAAGGGAAGTGGGGGCAAGGGAAATAAACACTCGTTGTGTTAGTTTGGAATGTAGCAGACGGGGAGAAGGGAGGTGGGGGCAAGGGAAATAAACAGAATAAAAAGGGACAGTCATATTCTTGCTAGCAGCTGGCCGGGTCCAATAATCTTTTAAGTTATTTTTGTCTGTAGATTAAGAATTCGATAACTACTGAACTAATGAAAACTTTTTAAATTTCCTTTTCCAAGTTTTTGAATTTTTAAAAAAAAACTCAACCAAACTCCCCCCTATTTTCCCATAAAAAATTAATAAAAGTCACCCTTCATCCCCCCCAATTTTTTTTTCTTCTGGGATTCGAACCCGGATGATAGATGGTTCAAAGCTGTTACTGTACCAAAAAGCTATCAGAGCTCCAATATTTCAAAGTGAAAATTTGTCTTATTTTTAGATCATTAAGTATTATGATGTCTGTTTGTTTGTCTGTCTGTCTGTTTGTTTGTCTGTCTATCTGTTTGTACTACAGGATCTCGCTAACTACTAAACCGATATGGTGCTCCTATTCAGGGTAGTTTCTTATAGGTACTGGGAAGGTTTACAACTATTGTGGGGGAGGGTACCATCACACTACCAGAAAAAAATTGCCTTAGAAAAAAAATTAAACATCACTCCAAAATTAAAAATGGGATTTACTCGCCCCGGCCCTCCCCACCCAATAAAAATCACCCTACTCCCCAAAATATTATTTTAATTCAGTTCTTCTTTTTCCAGTACCTATTGTTTAGTATTTTTTGTAATAACTTCATAATTACATTTGTCATTAAGATTATGTGACATAAAAAGTTTGTCATAAAAATTATACCCATGATTAATTGTAATAAAAAGCACTTTTGTAAAAAAATAACATTTTTCATAAGAGGTAAGTTAGTAATACATTTATTGCAAGTGTACATATAATAAGCATTTTAAAGACGATTATTATTAAGACAAATGTAACCTGCGTACCATGGCTCAACATGTAGCACATCTGCTTGTCATCATGGAGGTAATAGGTTCGAATCTTGGCCAGACACTGCGTGAAAACTGAAGACGTTAAATGGTTCCTACTGCAGCTATGCCAGGTATGCAACATGTAAAGTTAGAGTATGAGGATTTCCTTGGCTCGTAAACAGGCGTAACTCATTACCATAGGACTTTCTGGCAGGTAGTTGGTTGCTGGATAGATGTCACTTAAATTGGAAAGTATTGGTTCCCCTTAATTATCCAAGGTTCAACAAGAAGCGCATCTGCTTGTCATCAGGGAGGTAATAGGTTCGAATCTCGGCCAGACACTGCGTTATAACTGAAGACATTAAATGGTTCCTACTGCTGCTATGGCAGGTGTGCAACATGTAAAGTTTGAGTAGGAGGATTTCCTTGGCTCATAAACAGGCATAACTCATTACCATAAAACTTTCAGGCAGGTAGTTCAATAAAAAAAAGTTGGTTGCTGGATAGATGTTACTTAAACTAATACAGAAAAGGAAAGAATTGGTTCCCCAAGGTTCAACAAGTAGCGCATCATGTAATAGGTTCGAATCTCGCCCAGACACTGCGTTATAACTGAAGACATTAAATGGTTCCTAGATGCTAGGTGTGCAACATGAAAAGTTCCTCGGCTCATAAACAGGAGCAAAGGAAAGATATAATTCCCCTTAGTTATCCAGGGTTGTTGGACCTTGAGTTAATGTCATAGAAACCCTCGTCCATGGCTCAACATGTAGCGCATTGGCTCGTCGTCTGGGAGTTGATAGGCTTTGTACTGCATCATAACTAAAGATGTTGAAATAAATTCCTACTGCTAAAAAACTTGTATAAAACTTTGGGTACCAGTATAAAACTTTGGGTATCAGAATAACTTTTTGTCTATTAGTATAAAACTTTGGGTACCAGTATGAAACTTTGGGTACCATTATAAAACTTTGGGTACCAGAATAAATTTTTGGCTATTAGTATAAAATTTTGGGTACCAGTATAAAACTTTGGGTACCAGTATAAAACTTTGGGTACCAATATAAAATTTGGGTACCAGTATAAAACTTTGGGTACCAATATTAAAACAAAATTTTAGGTATTAGTATAAAATTTTGGGTACCAGTATAAAACTTTGGGTACCAGTATAAAACTTTGGGTACCAGTATAAAATTTGGGTACCAGTATAAAATTTGGGTAACTGTATAAAACTTTGGGTACCAGTATAAAACTTTGGGTACCAGTGTAAATTTTTAGTACCAGTATAAAACTTTGGAAACCAGTTTAAAACTTTGGGTACCAGTATAAAACTTTGGGTACCAGTATAAAACTTTGGGTTCTAGTATAAAACTTTGGGTACCAGTAAAAAACTTTGGGTACCAGTATAAATTTTTAGTACCAGTATAAAACTTTGGGTACCAGTTTAAAACTTTGGGTACCAGTATAAAACTTTGGGTACCAGTATAAAACTTTGGGTTCTAGTATAAAACTTTTGGTACCAGTATAAAACTTTGGGGTGCCAGAATAAAATTTGAGTACTAGTCTAAAACTTTGGGTACCTGTATAAAAACTTTGAGTACTAGTATAAAACTTTGGGTACTAGAATAAAACTTTGGATACCAGAATAAAATTTGAGTACTAGTATATAATTTTGGGTACCAGTATAAAAGTTTGGGTACCAGTATAAAATTTTGGGTACCAGTATAAAACTTTGGGTACCAGTATAAAACTTTGGGTACCAGAATAAAACTTTGGGTACCAGTATAAAATTTTGGGTACCAGTATAAAACTTTGGGTACCAGTATAAAACTTTGTGTACCAGTATAAAACTTTGGTTACCAGTAAAATTTGGGTACCAGTATAAAACTTTGGGTTCTAGTATAAAACTTTTGGTACCAGTATAAAACTTTGGGTACCAGAATAAAATTTGAGTACTAGTCTAAAACTTTGGGTACCTGTATAAAAACTTTGGGTACCAGACTAAAACTTTGGGTACCAGTATAAAACTTTGAGTACTAGTATAAAACTTTGGGTACTAGAATAAAACTTTGGATACCAGAATAAAATTTGAGTACTAGTATAAAACTTTGGGTACCAGTATAAAACTTTGGGTTCTAGTATAAAACTTTTGGTACCAGTATAAAACTTTGGGTACCAGAATAAAATTTGAGTACTAGTCTAAAACATTGGGTACCATTACAAAACTTTGGGTACCATTATAAAACTTTGGGTACCAGACTAAAACTTTGGGTACCAGTATAAAACTTTGAGTACCAGTATAAAACTTTGGGTACTAGAATAAAACTTTGGGTACCAGAATAAAATTTGAGTACTAGTATATAATTTTGGGTACCAGTATAAAACTTTGGGAACTAGAATAAAACTTTGGGTACCAGAATAAACTTTGTGTACCAGTATAAAACTTTGGGTACCAGTATAAAATTTGGGTACTAATTCTGAATCAAACATTTGAAAAAATCCTGCTGTCCTCCCCCCTCTTCCCTCCACTCCTATTCTCACAACCCCTAACCACCCTCAACTCTCCAAAAAATGTCCTAGAATTCATTTAAAAAATCCAATTTAGCCGAAGCCTCAGCTGCAAAGCTTATTTTGTAATCAGCCATAAGATCAGCCGCAAGGCTTAATATTGTATTCAGCCGCAGCCGCATTCAGCTGCGCGGCTGAATTTTATTCAGCCACAGCCTCAGCCGCACGGCTTTCAGTAAGCCGCAGCCTCAGAATCAGCCGCGAGGCTTAATTATGTTATCAGCCACTCTCAGCCTCAGCCTCACTCAGCCGCGCGGCTTAATTTTCCAATCAGCCACTGTAAGCCGCAGCCGCTATGAGCCGCGCGGCTTTCAGTAAGCCGCAGCCTCAGCCACAAATCCTTCAGCCACTGTAAGCCTCAGCCACCCTCAGCCACTGTAAGCCTCAGCCGCTCGAAGCCTCAGCCACAAAATTCCAATTCAGCCACTGTAAGCCTCAGCCACCCCAATTCTTATTAAGCCTCAGCCGCATTCAGCCGCAGCCACTCTCAGCCGCACTAAGCCTCAGCCACTCTCAGCCTCAGCCACTCTCAGCCTCAGCCACTTCCATAACTATAAGCCTCAGCCACATCAGCCGCAGCCGCAAATTAGGATTCAGCCGCAGCCGCAGCCGCGCGGCTGATAGCGCGGCTTCCGAACCCTGATAATTATACATGTCAACAATGTGGTCATTGCTTACAAAACGATATTATGATACCATTAGGACGAAAACAGTAAAAGTGTCTGACTATAACGTCAGAAAAAATTAACAATTAACCAATGAGAACCAGTATTCACAATGGTAAAACATATAGCGGCCTCTCATTGGTTAATTGTTAATTTTTTCTGACGTCATAGTCAGACACTATTACTGTTTTCCATAAGGACAGAATTATAGTGTTTAAGATCAGAAAGTTTTATAAATAAAGACATGTTTTATGAGTACCAACGCACATCCTGGTTTTAATAAAAGAGTTGTTACGCTTTTGAATTGTACCTAATTGTTAATAAAATCATTAGGTAAAGATTGAAATCGATAGGATTATTCTAATATTTTCAAATAACGCTCAGAACTATCCATTATGAACGGACAGACCTTCAATAAATGTATAAAACTTGGTATATCAAACAGTACCTTGAGAATAATTCTCATTGATAAAAGTTCCTTTCTGATGTTTGAAAAGTCCTCAAGACTTTTTTGATATTCTGGAATTTTCTCCTGGGCAATGCCAGCCTTTTCCAGGTTCATAGCTCTTATTCTGAAATAGAAATAACTTAAAAGAAAAAAGAACAGTATACTATTATTTTTAAAAAAGGAAGAAAAAATTAAAATATACTTAAAAATAGATAAAAACACGAAACCTTTTTAGATAAAAGGTTTTTTTATATTGTGATTTCCAGACATAAGGACATACCTTACGTTTATGGAAGAGTTTTAAAAAGTTTAGGGGGTTTATCCTCCCCCCTTTATTAAAAAAAAACTTTTGGGTGTGCTTCCCCCCCCCCCCACCCTTCAAACGGTACTATAATGAGATTATGAGGCTTACTGATATTGATATTATAAATATTTAATATTTTACCTTTGATTTAGATCATTGATGGCCGGAGTTATTTCAGCATTTGTGAAATTATTGACAGCTTTGTTGAGTGCCAGTCCAGATTCTACTATGGCCGCTACAACGGTATTAGCGTCCAGAGAAGCAGTCGGCTAGTAATTAGAAATATAATTAGCAACGATTAGAGATAAACGGCAGGTTTCTTTTTGTAGATTCTTCTAAACAATTAGCAACTAATATAATATTCATTTGATTTGTCAGAAACAATGTAATGCAATTTGATGTTTAATTTTAAGAAGAAGTGAGTTTATCTCAGAAACTATTACAAATAAAAAGCTGAATTTGTTTATCTATAAAACTCAGAAGGATATCAAAAAAGGAAAAGGTGTTTGTTTATCTCAGCTTATTGAAGATAAAAGCTCATATTTTATTGGATTTCTAAAATTGTTTCCCAATTATCCCTTCTGTAGATTAAAATTATTGATTGAACAAAATTAGTATGGAACAAACTAATCAAAATACATTTATTGAGCCAACGAATAAAATAATGTGATTGTAAAACCTTTTAAATCAGTTTAATTTATAGTCTAATGTCCCTTTTCACCCTGAAACTTACCTGACAGTGATACGAGGGTATATGTAAAAACAACAACCAACAAGAAAGTAACAATCCATACATTTTATTCATTTCCTTCCTTAAAAACAAAATAAGTATGACAACAAATAATTCATGAAATGACAAGCGGACAAAGTAAATTAGATAGCAGATGTTCAGTGATCTATAAAAAGGAAGTAAAAGGATGAGAGAAAGATAAATATATAGAAAATCACGAAACCCTACATAAATGCACGTATTTTACCATGGCCGACGTATTAAGAACATTATAAACTTAATACTCATTAGTACAGGATACCTTCACCTTAAATTTCACCATTCATGAAAGTCAAATTTCAGACTCACTGATGGACGCACTGTAGTACACAGAAATTGATTATAGACTAGGTTCGCTACCAAAAGTTTGATTAAGTTCGAATCACATTCGAACAAAAGACACAATAGCAATAAATATTAGTAAATGATAAATTATGATTTTGAACGAAGGAAGTGTGAAGGTACATTTTATTGTAATAAGGCTAAGCATCATATTTCGAAAAGATGGATTGTATTATTTGGTTTAGACTACAAATTAATTTTTAACACTATAAAAAGTTGATTTCCCTGAGGCTGACTCTTGGCTGTCGAATCTTGATAATTAATTTTCTCTTTATTTTCTTTTTTTTATTTACCGTTAACGGACAGAGGATCATGGGACATTAGGGAGGGGTCACCCCCAGCCCCCCCCCCCCCCCTATGAAAAGTCATTATAATATAATGGACGGACAAATAAAAGCGAAGCTCCACTAACACGACAAACAGATTACACAAACAAAATGTCACCACTTTACTAAACTAAACTTTAGGTAGATCTGAATACAGAAAATTCTTTGAACACAGGAAGCTCCTTACATTTCCAAGACTTGAGTTTATAAATTTTCTACATTGTACTAGGAATTATCATTAAAATTGAATTATGATAAGATAGTTATATAATTTTAAAAAGAATCTGAATGTTTAAAATAGACGAACAGATGTAACAACTCTACATATAGAATAGCTTAGCTTTTAATGATATCTGGTAGAAACAATTTACCTTTTTGTTTAAGTAAAAGATATAAACTGATTTAGATATATAGTTTTGATAAAAATATTAAGACATATGTTAAAACAAGAATGTCAACACCCATAATTGAAAAGCTAAACAAATCATCCTGACAAAACTGATTGAATTATGTTGCCGCGTAATTTCAACAATTTATTCCGGCTATATTGCATAATTGCATTAATTTTTTTGCCAATAATTTCAATTTTATTACAAATGACGTACAGACTTTGTAGTATTTATTATATAGTTGCTGCGCTTTATAGATTGTACTTAAATCAAACGTGAAAAAATTATAATAGGATGAAAAGTGACTTGCTTACTTTTAATGTTATTTTTAAATACTTACATACACAAAGACGCAAAGTATATGCAGAAAAGCTATGCTTCTCATAACTAGTATTGAAAATTATGCTATAGTATACATTTACAATGAACTTAAAATCAATTTCATAACATTCAACATTTTTCCAAAACATACCCCTATTGAGAAAGCATTTTTATAAAAAGCGAAGTTTTCTTCAAATTCAGGGTACTTCTCTAACGGTTAGCTCCAATTGTTCATTGTTGCATGTTAGAACTGTCCTATTGGTTTAAATTTTATTCGGGGTTCCTGATACAAATGTGTTTAACGTAGAGAACTCTTTTCCAGAAAGTCCTCACGTTCATTTGAAGCTGTTTTTTACTGTTTAAAGTAAATCTTCTATAATTATAAAAGCAAAGCTTTTCTATTATTAGGATTGGTCCATACATCCGTAACTGTTAGCTCTTTTCGTAATTTAGATATGTTAGAATTATCCTATCGATTTCAAATTTTGCATGATGATCCTGTAACAATTAGGTACGACTCTTTAGCAACTTTTTAATCGTTACCAGAGGGTCCATTTGTCCATTTAAAACATGCTATTTTTTTACTTTTTACACCAAATTTTGTATAATATAAGCGAGGCATCTCTATAATCAAAGCCTAGTAATAAAACTATTTCCTTTACTGTATCCTGCATTTAAGCCAAGAAATGTTAGTAAAGGAGCATATTATCATTAAATGGTTATCCCCCTCGTTGGAAAAATGTCTCTGAAAAAAAGAGGGGAGTGTTTGAAAACTAATAACTAAATCCTTAAACCTTCTTAAACAAAACTCGAGTGCACGCGCTTAATCTAGAATCCAATTTTCAAATGAAAAGTACAACCCAATCGGTTGAACTGTTAGCGAGATATTACAATTCAAACAAACAGACCAACATGGTTCTACTTTGTATCATAGAAAAGATCAACGTTTTTTTATGAATTACATGGGAAATTGATTTTCTTGCCATTATTATTATTTAGCTTAATGTTGACAATATGATAAAAATGCTTTATTTCACAATTATTTTTTAAGCGCTTCTTAGAATTTTCTAGTTTGATGATAAATTTTATGATATATTAACACATAGTATAGAGAACCCCTACCCCATTTTTAAATAAATTGAAGATGATGGGGTTTAGTTTTTCCCTATATCTTATCCCTGTTAGAGGTTCTACTCATGCAGGTTCTACATCTACGGTGTCCTAACCATGACCTAAAGCTGTGACATGACGAGGGATTTGCCAAAGGTGCCCACCCGAAAATTTTGACACCCTCGGGAAAACCAAATTCAAGGGGATGTGAGCTTTAAAGGGTGTATTACGTACAACAAGTAGGGTGTATTTTTAGTGCTAGGGAGACCCTAGAATTCCACCAACACACTTAAAAGTAAAAAAAATGTTCCTGGGATTTTAACACCACCTTAAATTAATAGGGGTTGTGTCTTTTTTATCCCCCCCCCCCCCTCCCAACCTCCCCCCAACTTTTTTTCTGTTTTAAGGGGGTGTATAAAAGTGTAGGATGTATTCAACCCCCCTTAATAATGCAAGGGGGTTGGATTACCCCACTTGTGTACGCCTCTGATGATAAACGCCCATCATCCCAAATTATTTCCTCTTTTTTTGGCTAAATTAAGGGTTAGTGGAGTATTATGCTCGACTAGACACTTTAAGGGAAACCGCCAATTCCAAATTGTCTTGATTTTGCTAAGGCATTCTGTACTAATATTAAACATATGCATTTATATTAAAGCGAGTTATCACTTTCACTGTTGCTATATTCGCAATTTTAAAAAATCCTTATATAAACGATGTAGAATGTGTGTGCTTGTAAGTATCTGCATGTACCTAAAGATCTCGCCACCCGCTGGATCAATATAAAACTTTCAATACAGTGAAGCTTTTAGGACCTTTGCGGATATAACTTTCTTTGGAGAGGATAGCACCACCCACCAAAAAAATATGGATCATGTGCAACAGCCGCGATTTTTTTTTATTATTAATAGTGTTATTTTAAACGTAATTGATAGGATAAATGTTTTTAAAAAAATAAAAAATAAATATATAATACTAGTTCACTGTAAACAGTTAAACTAGATACAAGATTCAAACAGATACACAATATTTGTATCATAGGTAATTCGAAAATTTCGATTTTGTTGATTTATATATGAAGTTATTTCTAAAAAAATGGTGCCCAAAGGTTGGTTGATGTCTGTTAATTTTTGTACTACGGGTTGTCTGTCTTTGCAAAAAAAATTTCTTGGTGTATGTAAAAGTTTACTTCATATTTTTTTAGAGAGTTTAGATAATGTTGGACCTATGCGTCCAGTTCGTCCTTATTATTATTCAAAGCATTAGCTTTCCTTTAAGTCCTTTAAACACTTAAGGGACAATATAAATTGCATTACCTTCAATTATAGTTAAGAAATTACCCCTTGCTATATTAAAACTATCGGTAGAAAAGATTTTACAATCAAATCAAGATTTAGCAATCAACAGTCTCCAACTATGGCGAGAAGTGTAATTCAAAATGCATTGTTTTTTCCCTCCGTAGAAATAACAATTATTGATTTTTAGGTATTGAATATGGATTCAAGAATAGGGTGTGGACCTCTGATGATTTTTCTGTTACTCTTTGTACTGCCCTCCAATCTTACATTAGGACAAAACTCTCAAGGTTGGTGTGTTTTAGTAAGATTTTTTTAACAGTTCGTCAGTATGTCTTTTAACGGATAGCTAATTTTGTCAACTTAAGCATGCTAATACCGTTGTAAGAATAAGGTTAATATGTCTGTGTATTTGCTATTGAACAAGGATGACAACACCCATAAAAGCGAAGCTCTGAAACGTAAGGACAAACTAACATTAACACTTATAGAGTGTCAAAACTGAATAATCAGAATATGAACATAATTTTAAATAAATTTGTTGCAAAACTGCTAAATACAGGTTTAATGACATACTTACATTTTTAGGACATGATTATAGAGATGTTTCGCTCAAAACATTGTACTTTATTGTCCTAAGAGTCAGTATTCCAAAAATTTAGATCAATCGGATAATTATATCACATTAAAATCTGTTGTTAAATAAAGTTTAAAATTTTCTCGCTGTTAACTATTAAAGAGTTGCTACACTTTCTAAATTGTACCTAACTACTACAGGAATCACCATGCAAAGTTTGAAATTGATAGGGCATGCCTAAATTAACGGAAAAAAGTTACCCGTTAAAGACGGACGGACGTATGGACACTAATTATAGAAAAGCTTTGCTTCTAAAAATAAAGCACGTCCAATTTTAATTTGAAGGTGTTTTAAAATTTGAATGAAAGGGGTCATCCAAGTTTGTGTGTGGGGAGGGGAAGTAAAATATCTTAAATATTAAAAAACAAGGATGACAACATCCATAAGTAGCGAAGCATAAACAATTAAATAAGAATTTAGATATTAGTTGACAAAAGCATGCATATTAGGAAAAAATCACGAAACCTTTTCAACATTTGTTATTTTCTTAATATTTATTTATATTTCAGTACTATGACTAACAGACTGACGGTCAAAGTAAATTACATACTGGATGCTCAAAACAACGGGAAATTTAATTTTGATATTTATAACTACAAAAATTTAAAAAAAAGGACCATAAACACCAAAGATATGAAGAAAAATGTGAAAAATATAAAAATAGCCAAAAACCTGCAAAAAGGCAGTCTGACCGCCATTGATGTGTTCTTGAAACGAAAGGAAATTTAATCTTGATATCTATAACTGAAAAACTTTGGAAATTGGGCCATATGGAGAAAAATGTTAAAAATAAAAATAGCCTAAAACCTGCTTAAAGGCAGTCTGACCGTCATAGTTGTTTTCTTGAAACGACAGGAAATTTAATTTTGATTCTATAACTGAAAAAATTTTGGAAATCGGACCATAAACACCAAAGATATGGAGAAAAATGTGAAAAATACAAAAATAGCCTAAAACCTGCTAAAAAGCGGTCCTATCGACATTGATGTTTTATAGTTAATTGTGCTCCTTGATAATGGGAATGTTGTCAAAAAATTTCAGCCTTTTATCTTTCATAGGAGCCGAGAAAATCACGTTTCCCCCAAACTAAGACGGACATACGGACAGACGGACAGACGGACATACGGACAGACGGACAGACGGACATACGGACAGACGGACAGACGGACATTTCAAATTATAGAGTAGCTTCGCTACTAAAAACTTTGGAGAACGCTCGTTTTGGAAGGATGGGGGTTGGGTATCACAACTTTATCCCCCCCTTGGATGTCACTGTTTCTCTCCACTAGTTGGTGCTGGTTATTGACACAATTTTTTTCCCTCATTTTACAAGAAACAGCTTATAGTTCCTATTTAAAAATGACGTCTACAATACAAATGACCAATGATAGGCCAGAATACATTTTACCATTCTTCAATATAAATGTATATAAATATAGGTCAATAGTATTGTATAACATCATTTTTATTAGACACTATGAGCTGCTTCATTTTACAGTATTTATATTATGGGCAATATTCTAGATGGTACCAGTAGCGGCTATACAGGCAAAGCTCAAGATGTCATTGATGCTCTGGTAAATGCTGGCAAAGATGTGCACAAAATTTTCCAAAGCCTTAAGAATATTGATGTCCTCCCCAAAGTAAATGATCTAAACCAGAGAATACGGGCACTAAATATTGAAGCTGCAGGACTTGACACCAAGGATGCTCCTTCTTATCCTCTGATGGTAGAAAAGTTGTCAACAATAAGAAAACAGCTAATTGCAACACAATTGTTACTCAGGTCTTATGTCTTTGGTACAATCAACCGTATTGGTAGTCTTGAAAAAACCGTAAACGTCATAGGTGAACTACCTGACAAAGGAACTTATGGTTTTCAAGTAGCAGCCAAATTAATGCTTACCATTGTAAAGGATACCAATGATGTTCTTCCCAAAGCAGAGAAAAACATGGCGCAGATAAATGATCTTCTTAAAGCAGTTAGCAATCACCTGCAAAGCCTTGAAACTGTGCTGGAGAATCAAAGTTCAAAAGTTCAGAAAGAGTGGGAGTTGAAGAAAGCTGAATATGGACACATACGAAGAAAGCGACTAGATCCCATCTCAATGATTGGAGGTATTCTGGCAATCATAGGAGCTACCACTGGTATTGCCTTTGGTGCAAACTTTCTTGCATCAGGCTATTCAAATCTGGATGATATTGCAAAAACAATGGAAAAAGCAAAAGCCAAGATGGAAGAAATTGACAATGAATTTAAACAGTTCAAATTAAAAGCAGAAGAATTAGATGAGCAGCACAAACAGAAGATGAATGAATTGTTCAAAATAAAAAATGAGTTTGCGGTTCAGCAGCACAAAATCCAGATGACAATGTTTGAGCGCCAACAAGTTTCCATTCAAACAGCAATGCACTCCTTTAAGTTTCTCATCCGTGACTTCTCCGGTACTTCTCTTCAACTTAGGACAAAGCTTGTACCACTGGGGGATCACAAGGTTAAGCTGACAAAACTTATCAACTCTTTGAACCAATCATCAGCTGGGAATCAACTGAAGCTGGGTCAATTGGGAAAAGCCAGCATTATGAATATGATCATAAATCTCAGAGCTGCGTGCAATAGTTATATCAACAAACGTATTGTCAATGAATATCAATATTTGAATCATAAGTAAATAAATATTTTTATGGCATTACTTATGTAACAAACTATATATTGTGTAATCTCATTATCTTGATGTATTTAAAATTATTATACGACAATTATTTTTATTATAACAAATCTACTAAATAAGTGTTCTTGTCTGTCTGTCATTCTTTCTGTAATATTTTTACAATGAAAACTTGTTGCGCTACGCTACTTTTATAAATTCTGAATGTCTATAAGACATTTTCATTATTTATTTATTTTTACTTTGAAACATCACAGTTATATATATTTAATGTTTAACACATTTATATGATTTACATATTTTTTTCTTACATGTTTTAAGAGTAGTCTAAAATGTTCTTTATTTCAGTTTTGACTTTTTTTCATGATTAAATCTATTTTTTTTTGTAATCCAAAAATAAATTTACAATTAAACAAAAGAAAGAATGATTCAAAATTTAAATAATTCTTAAAACAAAATAGTGGCTCCGTCCCAAGCCTCTTTGAGCCTTAAAGGGAGATGGTAATGCCCCATCCCCGTATAGGGATGTATTTTAGCACAAAAAAAAGATTTAAAAATCATAAACATACAGATTAGACTTAAATCATGTTACTTTAGTACATGGGATATTTGGCAATATGTAACATTATATTTATTAATCTTTGAGCTTGTTTAATTTTGATAACCAATATTTTCTCTGCCTCCATTTTGAATTTGTTTTGTTACAGTGTCACCTAGGTGCAGTAAGGAATATGAGAACAAGTATTTTTTATATCGAAGCAATTCTACACTTAGGGTCGGCCTGTCCCTACGTCCGTCCTAGAGAATAGCTCTTATTATTAAGTCAAGTGTTTAAGAAATTTAGGCAATATTTGTTTGTTCAGACAACTACATAATATTTATAAAACTCGAAAATAACCAATGAACTAAATATGCACTGTACGAAATCGGACCTTAAGTTAGACCCCACCGAGATTTTAGTGAGGCAGCTCAACAGCAAGAATAGGTCTGGTTCATGGTTACTATCTCAAATTCCTGCCTGGATTTGATTCAACCAAGGAGGTATCGTTTGTACCTTTAGTCTCCTTTCGTCGTCTCCTGGAATATAAAATAATAAAGGTTTTTCCGAATTATAGGTAACAGACTTTTCAACCAATAATTATAATCCACAAAAGGGATAACTTTAGTTATCATAAGTTGGTTAGTATACAATTTATCGTCTCATCATCTCATTTATTTGTCTCATCCCCTAAAGGAAACATGCAAAAATACATAGCTTTAACTGCTGAAATACTGCCACAAGTAGTCCCAATATCTCAAATTTGAAGCCTTCAATAACAAAAAGTTTAGGCATTTTAAAATGACATTTTAGGTGAAAAAAGTTTTGAAAATTTTTCAGCACTCAAAATAGAAACTTTTTGTTTTTGAAGTTGAAGGCTTCAAACTTGAGGTATTGGGTCTTATTTCAGCAGTCTTTCAGCAGCTAGAGCGGAGTATTTATTGCATGCTTCTTTAAAGATGCCTAATCACTACAGTATATATTCTGTGAAACCATTACTCCCCTACTATATTTTTCTATCCAAGCCAAGTGGAAATGGTTGTTCTTGTTTCAAATTGGAAAAAAATGATTTAAAAGATTTGCATTTAAAAATTATTTATAATATATTTTACCTGATATATTGGACTGTTTTAAATATTATTAATGCAAGCAACATAGGTGGACCTGTAATATAATTTTGAAAATTGTTATATTGACGAATCTATACAAAGTAGAATGATGTCTGTGTGTCTGTTTGTTTGTAGTGAAGGATCTCGCTAACCGCTGAACCGATCGGGTTCTCCTTTACAGGGTAGCTTCTCATAGGTCCCGGGAAGGTTTATAACTATTTCCTTGGGGGGTGGGACACCCCTAACCCCCCAAAAAAAATTAAAAATACCCCCCCAAAAAAAAACTTTCTTCTTAAAACTAAAATTAAAATAGTGGGGTCGACTAACCCCCCCCCCAAAAAAAAAAAAAATCCTCCTCCACCCCAAATTTTTTTTTAAATTTTCTTTTAAATCTAAAATACCAAAAAAATGGGTTGATCAAACTTCTTGGGGCAGAGCCCCTAGAGGCTAGGGGCGAATCCGCTAGTAGTACATATAGCAGTCTGTTAGTCTGAATTTAACCCAAATTAGATTTCTATTTAGCTTTCTTGTCTTTCTTATTCTATCTTTCTTTTTTTATCTACAATCACTCTCTCACTATCTCTCTTTAATTCTTTATCTCTCTCACTCACTCTCTCCCACTCTCTCTATCTCTCTCTCTTTCTCTGTCTATATATTTATCTTCACACTTTCTCTCTCTATGTTACCTTTAGCGCAGGCTATATATGAAATAACAGGTAGACTGCCAATATCGCTGTAGGGAGAGCCTATGGTTGTCTGCATAATCAGAAAGGCAGCTAAATAAAAATAATATTTTAGTTCAGGAGTATAGTGACAACAAAACAGTCAGTCATGAAAAATAAATTGTCCAATCAATAGAAAAAGTATTTTGAATGTTAACCAAACTGTTGTGCAAATATGTCAAAAATGATACTTGCAAAATATTTTTCTGCAGTGCAAAAATTATATGATACAAACTGATCAATGCATTATAAACTCGGGTAAAAAAAATATTTTCCTCAAATTAATGTAATTAAGTTGGGTTTAAACTATTGATGGGTAAAGGCATAACCCCTTATTTTACTATTAAATTGATGCAATATAGCATAATGAATATTTTTACTGTCTCTAGTGTGATGCAGTACGTCTTGTAAGTTTTTTTTTAATATTAGTTTTAACCTGAAGGATTTTGAATAGCAGTCTCTATTGAAACAGCAATTATTTGAGCTTTGTTCAATCTTCCTATACTAAAATAAAACAAGAATTACATTATCCATAAACAGCGAAGCTTACAGAAAGCATATTACTAAAATGATAACAATAACATATAGACAGACGCATATCATAAGTTACTTAAAAGAGAATCTTCAAAAAACAAACAGACTTATATTTACATAAATAGAAGAGATAAAATCAGACATAACATTTATATTTCCTGGTGGTTCTTATAAAACACTTACAAATTACTAAAGTGAATCCTATTAAAGAAAATAATATGGAATATATCACATGAATAATAATACTTACAAAGCACTAAGTGCTCCTACAGCAAACCCTGCCAGGGAAAGCATAATGGCAGAAATCACATGAGTATACTCGACCAAAGAAAAGAAAGATCTGAATGAATATATAAGTTTGTTATTTTAATGAATGCTAATCAATATCTAATGAATATTCTATGTCAGTTTTCTAAAATATCAACTGGCTGTCTGACCATCATCGTCAACAAAACTGTAAAAAAAAGATTTTGCAAGGTAATTTTTACTGTGCTTTTTTAGACAATATCGTCTTTGCTGATTATCCTATTATAAAAAATAGAAAGCTTTTTTTGTCTGTAGTAAAGGATCTTCCCAACAACTGAACCGATATGGTTCTCCTTTACAGTGAAACTTCTTATAGGTACAGGGAATGTTTATAATTATTTTTGGGGAGGTTTTCACCAACCTTATTAAGAGAAATCAGCCCTAGACCAAAATTTATTTTACTTTTCCCTTAGAACTTAAATTGAAAAAAGGGGCGGGTAGACTTCTTCCTCCCCCCCCCCTTTAAGGTCCCCTAGATGCTTCTAGGGGCGTAGCCGCTAGTCTTTAATTCAAAGTACAATTTACAACGATGTCTGTCTGTCCGTCCGTCAGAAGCTTAAGATCTGGTTATCTGCTAAATTGATTGGGCTCTTCTTCTCAGGGTTTAATATGAGTCTTTTTGATTTGTTCTTTTTTAAAAAGAGTTAACAGGGCAAATATTTAAAATGTTTTTTTTTTAATTTACCTGTTTATATATATTCCAAATGATAGTGAAACTGAAAAATAATATTATCTTATTTTTTTTCAACAGAGATAATTATGCCCAAATGTTGCAATGCACAGTCACAACAAGCCAGTAAATTTAGAGCTGGATCTTTAAATGTGTAGCCGTTGCCGTTACCGTAGCCGTAGTCGTTTCCGAAGCCGTTGCCACTGCCAGTGCTGCCAATAAAACATGGATTTTTAAATGTTTGAAGTGTTTACGTGGTTGTGATTTAAAGATCGCATATATTGCCGTGGCCACGCTTAGCCAATTTGATTTGAAGATCGCTATTAGGTTAGTGACTTTACCTCTGGCAGCGGCAACGGCAACCGCTACACATTTAAAGGTCCAGCTCTGGATTAACAAGGTTAATTGTGTATGTAATAAGCTTACAACAAGATTTAAAATTCATGGGCTTGTAGATTGTAGGGTGTCCCCACACACTCAAGAAATTTTACATTTTCCAAGAAATATCTCCTCTGAAATAAATAAATTTTTTTGTGTGTCAGGCTTATCCAAATTCATTTAAAGGTGCTTCTAATAGAGCGTTACTGATAGTAAGACATATTTAAAGGATGTACAGACAGACTCAGTGTAAGGAGTAGATTCGCTCCTACAGTCTTAAATAAGATGATTTGCCTAGAACGAAAACAAGGCAAACAGGTCGTCCATATTTCCACAACCTAAAATAGGAAAAAAATAAGGCTTACATTTTGACTTTACTAAAAACTTTAATCCTGTAATAAAAAGTAGTGAAGCTTTTTTCTATTATCCGTTAAGAACTGGTTAACGTTCGAATCGATTTAGTATTTCATTTCTGGGAAGTTTTTTTTCCTTGGAAGGTTTTAGCTATTTTTATTTTAAACTGTAAGATGATGCTCTTAAGACTCGGGAGCATTTGCTATTAACTTTTGATATACAATAACTATATTTTTTCATCTGAAGCTAAAGATTTCGCAAAATTCAGGTTCGAATTGGTTTTATTTTTCAGGGAACCCTTATAAATGTCTATTGACTGTTTGAGGCTATTTTCCTGACCTCCCCTGTCCTCCCCTGTCCTCCCCTAGATTCAAGGGGAGGAGCAACTAGTACGTATAAAAGAGATTTTTAGCATTTTTTGAATAAGGGCAGGTGAACTCTTTTAAGAAAAATTCATATAAGACAATCCTCTTTTTAAAAAATACCTTTTTTGATACTAATACGCTAGAAGTTGGGACAAGGTCCATAGTAACTAAAAGCGAAGCTACTCTGTATCTAGTGAACTTAGTTATTACTTACTTTGTTGCTATTTCAGGTTTCTTGTATTTGAATAACATTCCCAGGCTTACAGGAAAAACCAAACTAAATAAAATAAAATTTTCAATAAATTTTAAGATTGTAAAAAATATTTTATCTTAAGCTTTGCTATTGAAAAACATATTTATGTAAATCTCCTAAAACAAGGATGTCAACTTCCATAAAAGCAAAGTCAAACAAAATCTGCTACGGACAGGCTCTTACTGATAAATGAAAAACTTCGCTTTCAAAAAATTACCTTAGGATTGAGATAAATATTTTTGAGTATGGAATGTGATTTGCGATGCTGGAATTATTGTTCAAAAATTGCTGAAAACATATGAACATAATTAATTATACGTATAAAGATAATTCAATGGATTGATAGATATATCTTGATAGATAGATAATTACCCAATCAATATACATTTATCCATAGTAATCGCTAGGCTATAGAATAATTAACTAATAACTTTCGATGTAAATATTAAATAAGTACACTAATATATCATTAGAATCTAATAATCATTATTTATCTGCATAAATTTATATCATAAATAAATATTTACCTAGCTTTCTCTATCTACTAACAGATCCCATTGCCCTGATCCATAGAGTAGAACGACCCATACTTGCCACATAACTATCTATCAATCTATTCACAAATCCAAAAGACCAGATTTATAGTGTAGAAAGCCCCAGACTTGCCACATAACTATCTATCTATCTATTCACAGATCCCAAGGCCCAGATCCATAGTGTAGAAAGCCCCAGACTTGCCACATAACTACCAGTCTTTCTTTCTATCTATCTATCTATCTCCTCACAGATCCCAAGGCCCAGATCCATAGTGTAGAAAGATCCATACTTGCCACATAACTATCAGTCTATCTCTCTATCTATCTATCTACTCACAGATCCCAAGGCCAAGATCCATAGTGTAGAAAGACCCATACTTGCCACATAACTATCAGTCTATCTCTCTATCTATCTATCTACTCACAGATCCCAAGGCCCCCATAGTGTAGAAAGCCCCAGACTTGCCACATAACTATCAGTCTATCTATCTATCTATCTATCTATCTACTCACAAATCCAAAAGACCAGATTTATAGTTTAGAAAGACCCATACTTGCCACATAACTATCAGTCTTTCTATCTATCTATTTACTCACAGATCCCAAGGCCCAGATCCATAGTGTAGAAAGCCCCAGACTGGCCATAGAGCTATCAGTCTTTCTATCTATCTATCTATCTATCTATCTACTCACAGATCCCAAGGCCCAGATCCATAGTGTAGAAAGATCCATACTTGCCACATAACTATCAGTCTATCTCTCTATCTATCTATCTACTCACAGATCCCAAGACCCAGATCCATAATGTAGAAAGGCCCAGACTTGCCACATAACTATCAGTCTTTCTATCTATCTATCTATCTATCTACTCACAGATCCCAAGGCCCAGATCCATAGTGTAGAAAGCCCCAGACTGGCCACAGAGCTACAGAAAGTCATTGTCACAGACAGATTTAGATCACCTTAATCACATCACATATCAAATTTAAGTTTTTAATTAGTTGAATGTGTGTCACGCAGGTTTTGTGAAATTCCTAAGATCTCTGTTATAATTGGGCAAAAGATCAATTATCTTCACAAAATAGATTTAATTTAAAAGTCTCTATTTTATAACATAATTATTTGGGGAAGAAAGAAAGTGCCTAGTTAAAACAGAAGCCCTCCTTATTTTAAGATAAATTGAAAATAGGGTGGATAAGGGGGGTTGAAGTAGTTTTTAATGTTGGATTGTTTTACCTCAGGTTTTGTTATATTGGGTATAGTGTAGCCCCACAAGGCAAGGGCACCGCATGTGTAGGGAAATTAGGAATGGAGGGAATATCTATGATCGCTAGGCACCTTGAGGGAAAGCGCCTATTCATGTAACCTGTTATACCTTGAAAGAAAATTGTCCAGAAGTTGGAGGCAGTGCCACCAGGACTGCAGCCTACCAGCAGCAGACCAAACCTGGCGTACTCTTGATCCCTACACAAGCACAAGTTTATCAATAAGTACCTAGCACAGCACCAAAAAGAAAAAAATTTTTTTTTAGGAAACTGGTCAAAACTGGTAGCATTATCTTAATAATGTTTATCTCGGCTTTACAGCGGACATAATATTAGCATAACATTACAGCATGATACTTGTTTTATATCGACTATATAACAGTAGATTAAAGTATTCATGGTTGATAAGATTACTACTTAAAGACAATCTTATGAATCTCTGACATATTTCTTAGTTCACGTGTTGTTTTATGTCTGCATTATGACACATTAAGACATTAAGTACTAGTATTTTGATTTGAACAAGGATGACGACATAAATATTATAGAGGAGAAAGAAACAAATTCCATGTATACAAAGTTGATATTCAATCACAGATCGACAAACAAACGACATTTGTTATTTACTATGTACTCAATGGCAGGGGTCGAAAGGGATAAGACAATTGACGAGAAATTGAGGTACATTTCCAATGATGATACACAAAATTACTACTTCTTTAGTTCAAAATTGGTTGTTGAAACGTTTGAACCCTCAACTTTATGAATCAACCAATTAAAATTCACTAAAGTTGTTAAGCCAACGAATAGAAATGGTGTTATAAAAACTTTGATGACTAGTGTAATAAACAGCCCATTGTCCACAATCTCTCTGACTCAATGGTCAGCAAAATATTATGGAAGAAATGACTCGTCAATTACTGAGTAGATTTCATTTCCCCTATAGAATTATAATGTTTCCGAGAAGTCAATATTCCCGCTTTTGACTGGAGAATATACAGATGGACGGACAGACAGTCAGACATAGATATTAAAGATATAAAATGAATAACCTTAGAAATATATAACCAATTAGATAAGAGGCCAAGGGCATGCCTAAAAAAATTATAAGAATTAACATTATAAATATTAGGAATTTAATTGATGATTTATTTATAATGCATTTTTAATAAATATCAAATTGAATGAATCTATTAAACTGTTGGTCTATCAATTCATCTTTATGTACATAGTTCTATCTGTGTGTCTCTCTAGCCTAGCTCCCTTTTATCACCCTTAACAATAACTTAGGAAATAATTAAGGAGCGATTCGTCGTATTTTTAAAATGGCTTTTTATAGGTTATTTTAGGTTAGGTTAGGTTATATTGGTTTAGGTGATTGCCCCACAGGGTTATAGTCCCCCGCAGGGGCTAGAAATAGGAAAAAAGCTACTGTAAAAATACGAAGAATCGCCCCTCAAGGTGCGTTGCCACGAAAGGTACTATACCCAATAATTCTTAGTAGAACTATTGATCTATTTGTAATCTAACTATCTTCTTATTATTATATCTATCAGACAGATAGACTCATAGACCTCCTATTATACAATGATTACCTATAAACTGAGACAATATTCCTATAACAGGACCTATGGGCCTTTTCATGTAACTGAAGATTATTTTGTGATCCAAATTTGTTCCTAAAATCATATAAAATTACATAAATCTAGTCAATAAAAATCTATGAAAAATTACGAAGTCATAATAATACTTAATTTGAAACTAAATTTTTAAGATAAAAAAATCTATTTAAATCTAAAGCTGTATTTTAAACAAGGATGATACTAACCTAAGCAGAACATAACAAATACCAAGAAAACATTCATAAAATATCCAAATTTTATTTGTAGTGATTGTTCCTATACAGTCAGTTTTTTTGTAATTTTTATTCCTTCTTTTTTATATTTAACGTGCAAAGTAATATTAAATTATATCCATGTGCATGTGCACGTCTGTATGCATGCTATTCTGTAACGAATTGTTTTGTATTCTTAATATCTATATTCTTTATGAAATGGATTATTTTTATGGATTACACTATTTTAGTGGCCACAGGAGCCATCCAAAATCCATGTATATTTCTTAGGTTGTTTTAACTTTACTAAAACTATTATATTACAAACTTAAATCACAATTTATGATAGGCTTACAAAGGCCACTTTTTAACCCCAGAACCTAGACGCAATTCTTGTGCAAATCACCTTCTCAGCAATAAATGCAACACCTCCCTCCAAATAAGGTTTTATACCTTCACCCCACCCCCCCTCCATAAAAAGTATTTGACGTCTTTGGTTTAATGCCCGACGTTTCTACTTCAGCTTGGTCTAAAAAAACATAATAGGCTTTGTCAATAAAAACCTGGACTTTTAAAATTATTAGGTAAAAAGGGATACCATATACTACTGTAATTTTGGGAATAGTCCCTTTCGTGGCAACGCCCCTTAAGGGGCGATTCGTCGTAGTTTTAAAATTACTTTTGAGAGGTTATTTTAGGTTAGGTTAGGTTACATTGGGTTAGATGATTGCCCCCACAGGGTTAGGCAACTAGCCCCGCAGGGTTAGAGCCCCCCGCAGTGGCTAAAAATAGGAGAAAAGCTCTGTGAAAAAAAGTAGAATCGCCCCTTAAGGAGCGTTGCTACGAAAAGTACTATACCCGTAATTTTGAATAATTTATTTTAAAAAACTGTTCCTTGTCGGGTCTTGCTACTATCAAACTAAAAATTTGATAATTCATAAGTTATTTTTGTCTCTGATTTTTTAAACGCAAAAAGTAGTCTGAGTATCTAATCAAGTTTAAAAGTATAAAAGGGCAAATAACAACTTAAAAACTATTTCTAAAAGTTTCTTTTTGATTAAATTTTCGACATATAATAATAATATTTGAAGATGAAACAAAGGCATTAGTTTAAAAAATAATCAAAACTAAATTAACGATAATAAATAATCTGACGGGATGCTGTGAGTATTGGTGCAAAAAATATGACGTAACAAAAAAAATTAGCCAATGAGAGGCAGTTATTGACCAATGGTAAAATTTATAGTGGCCTCTCATTGGTTAATTTTTTTGTTACGTCATATTTTTTTGCACCAATACTCACAGCATCATCTGACGGACAACACCTATTCCCAGAAAAGCTTCGCTTTTAAACTTAAACTTTTTATTGCAAGCAAATACAGCTTAGAATTATTCCTTGTGGTAGCTAATACTGTTTCCTCTTTTGAACCATCCAAACATAAAGCTTCAAGTTGGTAGATGTATTGGATATCTACTGTAATCTCTATGTCTATCTCTCGATCATCTAAGTACATAAGAAAAAAGGATAAGAGGATGAATACTCACCCCCTTTTCATGGTAAAATACTACTTCCACATCCCTAAATTTGTAAAGAAAATTTAGCAGACGAAAATCAAAAGCCGCCCAGGGCTTTTTGTATGTCAATCATAAATAATAATGTGAATAAAAAGAAAAGCGATATTTAGCAAATAGCCGTGGGCGGTCAGAATCAGCTAAATGTTCATTATGAAAAAGATTTCCCCCTTTTTAGAAATGGAAGGATTCATCTTTCATGCACAAATTTTTTAAAATAAAAATAAAATTCTATGTAATTTTTAATTAAAACATTAAAATGAAAATATCTAATCTAATAGTCTTGCCCTAAATATGGAAATAGTAAAAAGTATAAGAATATTTTTTTTGATTATTTTTAATCCTCCTATTTGAAAAGTAGTGGAATAGCAATAAATTTTAGCGCGGCAACAGCGCTGAGTAGGCCTCTAGGCACACTGTTTATTTTCGTCTTCTAGTTGCTTCGATTCCTCTCTTTTATTTTTTTCTCTATGATCTGTTTATATAATACTATATGCCTAAAATATTATATGGTTTTTAACAAATAATACCTTAAAATACTCTTTTTCCAAAGCTTTTAATACTTTTAAAAACTGTCTTTAAAAATAAACATTCTATAAGTATATTTATCTATCTTTCTAGTGTTTATCTACCTATCTATCTATCTGCAAACCTGTGATTTGAATGTTATTTTGTGAAAACTGAACTTGATCCCAAGACGGACGTAGTTCCAGGATGAAGGGAGAACTTATATTTGTTACACTGAAAATAGTTTAATCAAATACTAGCTACGCTCCAAAAAGCGAAGTATTTTCACAATTTTGGCGTGCAAATCCGTCCATTCAACGGAAAAAAACTAAAGTTTTTTTTAAAATTATTGACTATTAGAATGTCCCCTTACTTATTTATTTTTTATAACAATTACACGAGTGTGGATTTTAAGATTATTTGTTACTAAAATTATTTAAAAATAACTTATGACTTATGAAAGACTTTTGATTCCTATTACAATCAGGTATTATGAAATAAACGAAAAGGTGGCGTGGGAATGCCCCTAAAGAAGACAAATCTTTTTTTAAGGGTAGGGAGGTTATTTTATAAATCTAACCTAAACCAATAACCAACTTATTGAAAACTAGTTAAACTTTCGTCCTAGCTGTTTGAAAGATCTTACTGGAACAGACAGTTAAAAGTAATATAGAAGGATACATACCTTAATGAGATAGTAAAATTTTCCTGAATATGGAAAAAGTAGGAATCATTTGAAAATTTAACCAGTCCACAGCCGTTTAATACTAAAATTGATAAGAACAATTATGGCCATAAGTAGCGCAGCAATATCCAGCAAAAATAGAGTTGAAAGAACAGTAGAGTATAGACATAAATCAGGAAAAATTACATAATAATTGACATTTGTTTTGTGACCATTGTATAACTTTTTGACAGACATGATAGAAAAATTATCGATTTAAAATAGTTTAAATATTAAGAAATGCATCTATTAAGTACATCAAAAAAGCAAGAAAGATATAGTTATTAAAGTTAAACAGAAGTTTGCAGTAAGGAGGTAGATCTGACATACACTAGTTCTAGAGTAGGTTTCCTATTTATAACAAGAACAATATAACGAAAAATTGCACAGCAATACAAAAAAAATATGGAGTGAAATTATATTTCCAGAAAATAAATTTTATAATTTACAAGTAGCATAACGCAATTTAAAGAAGCTCTTTATAGTGCCTAAAAAAGCGGGATGAATTCAAAACCTTTTGGACGTAGTATCCGGAATGCCGTCACATTAGAATAGTCCATAGTGACATTTGGGATGTTTGATTATAGGCACTATAAAGAGCTTCCTCCAATTTAATATACGTAAAGAAAGACATATTTGTAATTGTAGCTGTCTATGGTGCCCTAGCAAGATGGGGATAGATGTGACTGCTTTTTGCTTTTCTTTTGACGTCAGGAAATACCCTATATCCCATCTCTTTTCCAGGGGTTTTCTTTCCCACTTCCCTTTCTCTTTCCTCTACTATGACGTCAATAGAATAGGTAGGCCAAAAGCTGTGACAGCTATCCCTATTTTCCTAGAAAAATAAACAGTAAACAAAGCTGCAAAGATTTCGTTATAGAGTTGCTATGCAACACAAATCTTTAAAAAAAAAATAACCTGAAAATTGTTGAGCAAGATACAAAAATGTAAATATTTTTGAAAACATTTTTTTAAGAAATTTAATCTGTCAAACCATCTAAAAAATATTTAAACCTATAAACAATAACTGAATAACTAATTGTATACTAAAAACTAATCACAAAATAAAATGTTCGAGGCATAGCTCTTATCTATTACCCAAGTTCTTATTTTCAATGTTTAAAAGTAGTTTTTGTCAATAAATTAAAAAACGTTTAAACATTTTATCCAGTAAAGTTGGAATCTATTCTGCTATGAACCAATTAATGTAATATCAATTTTAAATCCGTTTATAAATAAGAAGAAAAATTATACGTCTCACGGATATAACGTTATATGTATACCAGTGGTACTATAAGCTAATACACAGGTGCTTTCACTTAAAGTGCCTGTAGACCATTGAAACCCTTACCCTTTTTCTATATATAACTTGAAGAAATTTTAGATTTATCTAAACAATATAAAGGAAGAAATTGCCAGACAAAATTTTGCACGGTAGAACCTTCTCGGGCTAAAAAGTAACTAAAACCAAAAGAAATCTTTTTGTAGGTGTACAAATTTTGTGTGTGGTTGCGTGTTGGTGTGTGTGCTAGCGCATGTGATGGTTGTACGCGCGGTATCTAATCCCAAAAGTGGTTTTACTAGTCTGAGGGTTCAAAAAGCCCCAAAACTTACAAAATTAATTGAAATATTAAGTATTTAAACCTAATATTGTACTATAATAGTACATACAAAATACAAGCTTTCTTGAGAAACTACCACGTAATTTATTTATAAAAAAGTTTAGGTTGTGTAAGCCAATGTCAGTTCAGGCATATATAATCCGAATGCTTTGAAGGGGAAAATACAACTGACCTATTACAATAGTCCATAGTTTGAGTAGAATATAAGTAAGTTGTTTATCTGTCCATTTGTACGTAGGTTAGTAAAAAATTGCCAAAACAGAGCACGTTTACACAGAATTATCAAAGAAATTATTTTGATATTGCTAGTTTTTGATAAACACAATTTTTTGGTAAAATTGGGTTATAAACAAAACTTAATTTTAATGATTATTTAACTGTTTTATGGCCAATGCTTTTCTTCTGTATTATCAAAACAGATCTTTAGAAGTGAAGTAGCAATGAAGTATGCATAGTTTTTAACATTTTTTGTATAATACACTATTAGCATCAAATCAACTCTTAACAATGACCTTACTACCTTGCTATTTGGATGCTTATAAGTGGCAATTTATTCTTTTGAAAGGTTGTATACATATTTTTATGATTGGATAAATGTTTTTGGGTCATTACATTTTCATTAACATAATATTTTAGTCATGAATTAAATAAACAATTAGTGATCTAAGACTTGAATGTATAACCTTCCCAGCAACAAATGTGCATGTTCACAGTTTGAGTAAATGCCATAAATTAATATAGCTAAGATAAAGTCTGATATGCAATTTCTTATTTTTTAACTTTTTTTCATACACTTGAATAAATAAATAAAATTAAATGCTATTAGGTCTATTGCGTATTTTCTAAGATAGATAGAAAAACTAAGCCTTCATGCTTTAGAAAAAGTACAAAATTTATAAGTTAGGACAAAGAAGAAAAAAAATTTATTTTACACTCAATGTTTTCCATCGGTATCGTTGTTTTTAACAGTGTAATGGCGGTAACATTAATTTTAATTTAAGCTAAAAAGGATTTTTTTTAAATTATGTGCCACCTTCCAGAATAGTAATTATTTGAATATAAAATAGTACTGGAAAAATCCATCAAAAATTATTGATCCGCATTTGAATGGAATTATAACTCTAAAACGATGTACTTCCCTGTGAAACTAAAAGCATGGTGTTGACACACTACAGTTCAAATTTTGATTCACTCAATCTATGTTAACAGCCTATCTAGTGGTTTCCATAAGTAACCTAAAATCTAATGTCTATTAAAGGAGCAGTAAAATAGCCTAAAACCATCCCAATACTTTAATTAATTTGGCTTAAATCATTCTGGTCTTATGTAAAGCTTCTCTAAAATTTAGAGCTCAATCGGTTGGCGAGATCTTAAAGTTCATCAAAAAAGCTTCACTACTTCTATAATACAAAGTAGAATGATGTCTGTCTGTCTATTTGTTTGTTTGTACCAAAGGACCTCGATAACTGCTGAACCGATCGGGTTCTCCTTAACAGGGTAGCTTCTCATAGGTCCCAGGAAGATTTATAACTATTTTGGGGGAGGGTACCACCACACTTCCAAGAAACCCCCCCACCAAAAAAAAATTGAAAAATGAAATGAAAAATGTGGAAGGGGGAGGGCCCAGGGGGCAGCATCCCTTCACCCCAAATATTTTTAAAAATTTTAAAAATCTAAATTTAAAAAAAATCTCATAAGGATGACATTATAAAAGTGAAACTCAACAAGTTAGAGACAATTTGTACCAACCAATCAAGATTTTGAAAAAGGTTTGAAACCCACGAGTGAGAGAACGAGTCACAACTTATAGCCCAATCTCCTCTACCTCTTTGAATTGTATTCTATTCAATCAATCCTTTTAATTAACTACCCTTATCTGAAAGGCCTAACTGCTATGAACAAATACTAAACTTATCTGTCAATTGTGGGACGATCGGTCCTGATGTTCACAAGATCTTACTGGACATGTATTATAACCACACAACTTACAACTGAAAGTGATTGTCATACGTCGGACATATCTGATGCTGTTACACTAACACGGACCCTTTTTTGATGTGTTTGCTGTAGGGCGGATAAATTTCGACTGAAACATATCATAGAGTTCTATGGCTTTTTGATAAATATTTAACTTTAGGTATCCCGACAAAACAGCTGGAGTTTTAATAGCGTAGATTCACTATAAATAATCATGTTTGGCTGTCTGTCTGGCCTTTTAGCATTCTTATCTTACTTAATTTGCTTAATTTACTTAATCATGGTTGGTTAACACTTTTCTTCTCTCTCTCTCTCTCTCTCTCTCTCTCTCTCTCTCTCTCTCTCTCTCTCTCTCTCTCTCTCTCTCTCTCTCTCTCTCTCTCTCTCTCTCTCTCTCTCTCTCTTTCTATATATCTCTCTCTCTCTATCTATCTAAATATCTCTCAATCTCTATCTCCATCTATCTATATATCTATCTATCTCTCTCCATCTATCTTTCTTTATATCTTTTTTTCACTCTACCTCCCCCTACCCCTCTCACTCTTTCTACTTCGCACTAAATGCAAGCCCACAATTTTTGCTAAACTTTTTTATCTTAAAAAGAAAATGTGTTATTATAGAATTTGTAAAATAAAATATCTAAATTATAAAGTAGGTATTATTGGCTAAAAAAGGTTTAAAGCTATTTTTTTTAGCTCTTACGCATGGACATAAATGTATGTATATTTAGAAATTCTAAACATGATCAATACTTTGCATCAATAATATGTACTGTCACTTGATCTATAATACAGAGAAGGTTGATGGTTGTCCGTCATTAAACACTGAACCGATTGTGTACTGTGTGCAGGGAATACATTGTACCATCATAACAAATCGGCTTTTTTTCGTTAGGAGTGGGATCCTCTCTGTTTCATAAAAAGGTTGAAGAAAGTAAAAAAGTTTTAGTTATAGTCGAAATTTTAAATTCAAATTCTGTATAGGGCTTGAACCTTTCACCGCATTTTCCTAACGTTACTAATTCAATATATATTTATTACTATCTAGTTTTATCTTGCACTCTATGTTTGAGTTAGATCCTGCCTCTAGCAACATATTCTTGTTTCAATTATTTAGTATAAATGTTTTATATAAAACTTTGCTATATGTAAATATTCAGAATATGTCATAATCATTGTATTTTAATATATTGACTGAAGTAAATATTTGATGTTGATGTTGATTCATTCATAACATCAAATATTTGTGCTCGCTGTTGATCCTATGCGCGCTTGGTTCGTACCACCGTGCGTCAGTGTTTGTATCAGACAAGAGAGATATCTACTTCTTATAAGAGTAGCAATGTTTTCTTTAGTAGCGTAACTACTCATACTCAGTCTATACTCGACGGTATCTACACATTTTAATACTCTACATTATCTACATAGTATAGACTCTAAATATAATCTACGCGGTCTATTTCTCTATAGTATCAACATAATTTAGACTCCACAGTATCTGCGCAGTCTATATACTACTAGACCATCTATACAATTACTAGTGGATCTTCTCTAAAAAGGGTCATGTACTTATTGTAAAAGTATTCTATTGTTTAATACAACAGCAAATTTGCTGTCTTTTAAAGGGTTGTTTTACTTTATGAAATATCTTTTTTTAAAAGTGTACAAAACGCCTGAGGCAACGGGTTTACGAAGATTTCAAGAGTTAATTGTAACACATATAGTAACAAAACGTTTTAAACCTAAAAGTGTCATATTTTTTTCTGATTGTATTTATAAATATAAAATTAAGAATCAGTAATAATACGGAAAGTGTACAATATTCCTCATCTGAGCTGTTAAAAAACTAAAATTTTTCATAAACCTTTTGTTCAACAGGCATTTTTAGCTCCTAGACTAGGGCTAAACTTCTTGAAAATAGTAAATTATACATACAGTACAGATAGGCAGACAGTTAATGTTACTTCATTATACCAAATTTGGTTTTCTTGCGGACAGTCCTTTTAACCATGGAAGTAAGCGAAACAATCATAATATGACAATAAATTAGTAGGGGTTCTAGGAGTAATTTAAGTATGTTTGCATTTTTAAATTTAAATTTTTAGGTCATCTGATTAGAGATTAAAGTAAATTTTGGACATATAAAGGTTGTAATAAATGTAAATGTACCACTTTTAAAAAGAAATGCTTTTCTATATTTAGTATGTATACATTCGTCCGGACGAACGTCACGGTTAGCTCTCTTCGTTCATGTCGGCATGTTACAGTTAACACAAATGGGGGAAAAATATTTTCACAGCTTCTATTAAAGGTAGATTCTTTTAGAAGAACATTAAGTATACATCTTACATGGTCCATAGGTAATGCAACAAAATAAATTTATATTATTGTTAAGTTTAAGGTTCGTGATTTTCTATCTTTTAATGATATCCTTTCGTTTTCTTAAACACTTTCTAGAAATTAAATCCCCCCCCCCCCCAAAATAAAAACTCCCCAAAAAAAAAAAATTACCCCGGGAGTAAATTTTGGAGGTGGGTAAGCAAAATTTACCCATGCCAACAGATTTCAGGGCCGGGGTAATTACCCCCCCCCCCTCCCAAGCAAATTTTACCCCGGGGTAAAAATTGGGGGGGGGGGTGAAAAAAAAATTTGCGGCGCGCTTCGCGAGCTATTTCCCCCCCCCCCCCCCCCTAAAGACAAATTACCCTCCCCTTAAAAAAATTGTCCCCCCCCCCAAATAAAAAAGCTTGGACGTCCCTGTTTTAAAACTATGCAAAAACAGATATAAACATTCAACAGCTATACGCTGTTTAGAAACTATTTTTATTTCTGTTATAGGCAGCTCATTTATTTTATATTTCAGGGATAAAGATATAGGTAGGAAAAAAAATATTATTTATATAAAACTTAGATAGAAAAATAACTTGTTCGTATCAAGATAAATCGCTA
The DNA here is from genome assembly GCF_053477335.1 of Acartia tonsa. Lineage (NCBI taxonomy): Eukaryota > Metazoa > Arthropoda > Copepoda > Calanoida > Acartiidae > Acartia > Acartia tonsa. Next base: position 42,900,342 of record NC_137261.1, on the reverse strand, counting down.
GTATATAGCTAGAGACTTAATTTGAATCTCATTTACATGAAAATTAGGCAGGTTTTCATCTATTTTTGTGTAAAAGAATTAATTGGCTGTATAAATGTTGACCCTCTGCTTCTTTAAACAAGGTAAATTACTGATCAAATATTTAAACCAAAATTTTTATCTCAAGATGAAGTTATAATAGAAGACTAAAGATAAATATTCTGGTGGTAGCTTTTCGTGTGTTGTGTTTCATAATAGATCAAGTTAGGTTATGTAGAATATAGGAAAGCTCACGTGATAAGGGCACCGCATTTAAAGACCCTAAAGGAGTTCGGCATCATCATGTGATCGCTAGACACTTTGAGAGAAAAAATTTTAAAACAGCAGTGAATTAATAAAGATATTATTTTCTCGTATTCATTCGAATCCGGTGGATAGGAACCGGTTCTCATCCATACGAAAAAACTATGTCTAGCATCTTATTATATCCAGCTTTCTACGAATATAAAAATGTACAATCAAAAGATTAAAACCAGTTTTTTAGCCCGTGCCTACGGCACCTTAACCTTATAATTGTACATTCTATATCCGCGGAAAGCCGTTTACAATACGATGCAAGAAATAACTATTATTAATTAGCTGATACTTTACCCGTGATATACATTTTGCATGAAGGAGGGAAAACTACATTTGTTGTTTGGGGTAAAAAGTGTCAATAGACCGCAACATTAGTCACAGCATAGAAAATTCACACCTGGCTTAAACTAAATATCTGTCAAAAGGATGAAAACATCCATGAGTAGCAAAGCACCCATAAAAACAAAGATGAATAAACGGGCAAAGTAATAATGTTATGTTATGTTGACTTTTTAAAAATATTTCAATCTTGGCTAAAATATTGTGTAAAAGCTCAACATAATCTTAAAGGGACTGTGAACGTAAATTTTTCTCATCTTAATATCAAATATTAACATTATCTCATTCATAATATCTCACAGATAGAGCAAAACGCGCTTTTGTTTGCTTAAAAAACGGCTTTTTCTGACGATTTTTATAAGGTACGGGGAAAGGAAGAAATTTTCCGTATTATATAAAATGTGCATTAAATTGCTTTTTTCTCCCATTATAGCTAAAATTAAACTTTTTCACATAGTTCTAGATTTTTCCTAACAGTTAAGCTGACTTTTAACATAATGCTTGCTTTAATCCAATGTATAGTTACTTAGAAATTGATAAAATAAGCAATATTTTTTTATTGAAAACCAAATACAATAACAAAGCCAGAAACAGGTTTATATTAGTATCCAATTAACTTTAAATGGCCCATCTCTCGCCCACCTTTAATTACAAATTTGTAAATAATAAAGACGCAATATTTCTTTATAAACAGTCTGATAAAAGTGTAAACTAATTCTCCAAAGTGGGTTATTTATTGTTCAACACAATAAAAAAAGATATTATTATTTTATATAACCTATGAGATTCAACCCTTTGTAGACAGTAAGGTATTTTTTTGTCAATAATACGAATTTAAAATATGTCTTTATTACCTAATTACTACGTTATAAAAAAACGAATTGGCAATTTTATAGCATAAAATAAATCCTTAACAGTAAGTAAATTGTTTCAACTATATATGACAAGTTAAATATCCCTACAAACATTATAAGAAACAAAAACGTTCAGATTTTCCCTGTTTTTTCCTTTTTCCCTCTCAAAATACCATAAAATCAAGGCATTATTTCTGGATATTTTTGTGAATAGGACATTTTTGGTTGATCAGTGTAGTGAAATGTGCTTAGTAAATGTTAAGATTTGATAATCAGATGAGAAATTTTTACGTTCACACTCCCTTTAAATATTTGTGTTCAAGTCAATCTAAGGTTCCAGGTATGATCATGCATGTTTGATTCTTTAGGTTACTAGCAGTCTTGAAATGGCTCCTGTTAACGCAATTTTTTACTTAGAAACTTCAAGTTTTAATATATGTTTATCTCATATGTCAACATTACATTTTTAAATTTAATTAAAATCCGCTGCTGGAAGGGGACCCGACTGTAAAGGGTTAATAAAACAGAATAGTTATTTCTTGAATCGTATTATAAACAGCTTTCCGCGGATTTAAATGACAGTTATAAGATTAACAGTTATTTTAGCCCCAAGATGCCGAAGGCATGGGCTAAAATCCAATAGATATTAATGGGTTCGAATGAAGACGAGAAAATAATAATTCCTCGTCTAACATAAATAGGAATATAAAATCGTACTTAAAACCTTAAATGACCTCATATAAGGTGTGACCTTATGTTGGATTCTTTTCACATAATAATACGTGGCACAAAAATAAACTTTAAAGGAAAATGTAACGCTTAAGTTGTTTTTTTTATTTTAAAGAAAAAATTTCAATTGTAAACTTTCACATTTTCTATGATAACATTAAGTCCTATTAAGACTGCACAGTATGGCCTACACCCTTACCTAAATATTTTATTTTTATAAATATATGTTTTAACGAACTTAAATTGATATAACAATAATGAAAATCCTGCCTATAAGCACCAAATAAGAACAAAATGAGTTAATTGTGAATTTTATAAGCCATGAGTAATAGTATCCTCTTAGGTAAACAAAAGACTATTTACTATAATATTTTTATGTCTTGTGACAAAATTAGACTTTGACATAGTATTAGCCAAATATTTTAAACCTTTCCATTCATTTTCATATGTACTTTAAAAGTTTAATCAATTTATTTCAAACATTTATGTATTTTGCTATACAGTAATAAACAACGACAATTAACACTTATTGAGTGTCAGAACTTAATTTAAATGACATACTTACATATTATCTTTATAGTACATGGTTATGAAATTGATTTGCTTATAAAATCGTACTATTGTCCTAGGCATCATTGTTCCAGAGATCATAATAATAGGATATTGACTTCACATTTGAAAAGTTAAAGACTAGCATGTTTTAAATGGACTTATGAGCTTATACCTAACGATTATATAGTTGCTACGCTTTCTGATTTGAAGTGTTACAGGAATCAACATGCTTCAGTTTGAAATCGATATCCTAATCCTAACATGCCTAAATTAACGATAAGAGCTATCCGAAACTAATGGGCAGACCCTAATTATAGAAAAGCTTTGCTTTGGAAAATATATATTTTATTTAAAAGAAAGATTATTTTATTCCTGAATTTACTAACAATACATTAATAAATAAAAGACGAACAAGTCATACTTATAGAGCAGTGTTTCAGATAAAATGCATGAAATAAAAACATCTCTGTCCAGGAATATAAACAAACAATTTTCTCCCGCGTTAGTCTTTCATTTCTCAATCTAGATGTAATAAATTTAACTAAACTATTTTAAGCATTTTAGAAACAATCTTTTTTATTTTTCTTTTGGTCTATCTTTTTTTATTTACAATTTTATTTTTTATTTTAATTTTTTTTAATGGAAGGGAGGATTATTTTTTTCTAGAAGCGATTTCTCTTGGGAGGATGGTGGAATTCCCTCCAACTATAGGACATGTTTGAAAATTTTGTAAAATAGGCAGCCAAACCACTCATTGTTTAACCGCTTTCAGATTTAATATTTTTTATAGATTCTCAGCTTCTAAATATAAATAATAGCCACATAAATTTGTCTTGAAGATTCCACTATTTATCGTGGTTATTAAGCGTAGAACTTGGATTACTTTTCTTTTAAAAAGATTTTAATTTGATAATTTCAGACAAATATGTATCCTTGTTCTGAATATTTGTTGTTATTGTTGTATATCGTACTTAAAACTGACAGAAAGATAAAAAACATTCTTTGACATTTTCGCCTTTAACCGAAAGTGGAACACAAGACAAAAAAATTGAAATAGTTACTTATTATATACTTATCTATAGGTATGAGAAGTGAAGTATCGTAAAAATCCCGCTTGACACAAATTCAATGAATAAAAAATTGGATGAGGGGGTGGTTTACTTGTAAGTTTGGGAGACTATCCCTGTTTCACTTGTGGGTTTGTGGGACTATCCCTGTTTCACTTGTGGGTTTGGGGGACTATCCCTGTTTCACTTGTTGGTTTGGGGGACTATCCCTGTTTTTCTTGGGGGTTTTGGGGGACTATCCATGTTCACTTGTGGCTTTGGGGGACTATCCCTGTTCACTTATGGGTTTGGGGGACTATCCTGTTTTACTTGTGAGTTTGGGGGACTATCCTTGTTCACTTGTAAGTTTGGGGGACTATCCCTGTTTCACTTGTGGGTTTGGGGGACTATCTCTGTTCACTTGTGGGTTTGGATAACTATCCCTGTTTCATATGTGGGTTTGGGGGACTATCCCTGTTTTTCTTGGGGGTTTTGGGGGACTATCCATGTTCACTTGTGGCTTTGGGGGACTAGCCCTGTTCACTTATGGGTTTGGGGGACTATCCTGTTTTACTTGTGAGTTTGGGGGACTATCCATGTTTCACTTGTTGGTTTGGGGGACTATCCCTGTTTCACTTGTGGGTTTGGGGGACTATCCCAACTCTTAATTTGAACACATATCTCTTCACAATTAGCAAATATAAGATATTTTATAGAAAGGTAAAACTTTTTTCTAACAATTATAAGGCCTTATTGTTCTATAATCTATATGAAAAATTGAAATCAAGGCGTATATTGTAAAACTAAAAACCCCGACAAGTTTTTCGAGTTTGAGAACAAACAAATAAAATGGGAGTGTTAAATTTCTATTTCAATTTTGTTACTCTAAATAATGTCTTGTTTTGAAAAATTCAGAAAGCTATGACTTTTCGTTTTCTCAAAAATATGTGCACAAAAACTGAACAAGTACATATAAAATTACATCCTGCGCAGCTGAGTTAAGGTTTTTGCAATTTTCCAGACATATGTGTTGTTCTTATTGTACTGGTCAACATATTTACACAGAGATATTAATGGTGCATTATTTGCCAAATGTACCACTTTTCTGCACTACCTCTCCGATTTTGTTAATACTCTATACTTTGGTCCGTTGGGTCATTCAAGGATGCTGGATGGCCAAAAAAAAGTTTCAGAGTCCCTGGATGTCTAGATATCTAGCTATCTATGAAGGTAGGTAACAAAAATGTAAAAAACACCCATTTTTTCACAATTTTAAAAATTAATTTTTTCATCAATCTTACATCCAATCTATACATTTTATACACCAAAATGATCGTTTATTCATGTAAAAAGCGCACATAATGCTATTTTGGCCAAAACTCTAATTTTACAGGGTGTCCAACAAAAAGTGTATTTTGGATATCTAGCGTAATACCCAAAATACCTGTCCGAAAAAAATCATTTTTTTTGGCTTAAATCCTGTGTTTTATCTGTGTGCATATGTGGTATATAACGGTTCGGACCACCCGGGACTATAAGGTTGTCAAATTTCACTTTGGGACACCCTGTAAATGTGATTTTTGCGTCTGTAGAGCTAAAACTTGGTCCAAATTGGCTATTTTTTTCAAATTACTCTAATATGTGTCTTAGTATGTTTGGCCATAGTGTTTTCTGACCAGAACAATATTTTCATATTTTTTGGACACCCTGTATTTTCAAAAAAAGAGAAAAAAAATATTGTTTTTTTTTTAATTTTTTTTCTATTTTTAAGTTACTTAAAAACTGTCATATAGATACAGATTTTGACTAATAACAATAATATTTGCCTATTTTACAATTTTTTACACTTTTGGGACACCCTGTGCATGTTTTTGAAAAATGATGGTTTTTGCCCATTTTTAGGGGGAAGGAGTCGTTTTAGGGCCATAGACTATTTCTTCATTTTAGTAGAACTTTTCAAGACACATCATTTGTTATTTATGCAAAAACCGCAAAAACCGAACCGTTTTGCCGTTATTCACCGCCAAAGGCGGAATTTTTTTACGTTTTTGCCGTTCCGGAGGTTGTAATGTGCATTTGTGGTAAGAAAACGTTGATTTATCAAGATCCCAATTAAATACTTTTATTTAGGTAATTTAATTTACTAAATTTCATATTAAGTAAAATTTTTTGTGCAGCTAACCGTTTTTCGCCGAGATGGATTTCAATTGTTAAAACAAGAAAATGAAGTGAATGTAACATAAATAATTGCTGTAACATAAGTGATAAAAGAAACATAAATCATGTGCATTTGAAATTCCTTTTGACAAAAATCGGTTGGATATACAAAAAAATTTACTTTACATGAAATTTAGTAAATTAAAATGCCTAACTAAAAGTATTTCACAGTTATCTTGATAAATCAACGTCTTCTTACCACAAATGCCCATTACAACCTCCGAAACGGCAAAAACGTAAAAAAAATTCCGCCTTTGGCGGTGAATAACGGCAAAACGGTTCGGTTTTTGCGGTTTTTGCATAAATAACAAATGATGTGTCTTGAAAAGTTCTACTAAAATGAAGAAATAGTCTATGGCCCTAAAACGACTCCTTCCCCCTAAAAATGGGCAAAAACCATCATTTTTCAAAAACATGCACAGGGTGTCCCAAAAGTGTAAAAAATTGTAAAATAGGCAAATATTATTGTTATTAGTCAAAATCTGTATCTATATGACAGTTTTAAGTAACTTAAAAATAGAAAAAAAATTTAAAAAAAAACAAAATTTTTTTTCTCTTTTTTTGAAAATACAGGGTGTCCAAAAAATATGAAAATATTGTTCTGGTCAGAAAACACTATGGCCAAACATACTAAGACACATATTAGAGTAATTTGAAAAAAATAGCCAATTTGGACCAAGTTTTAGCTCTACAGACGCAAAAATCACATTTACAGGGTGTCCCAAAGTGAAATTTGACAACCTTATAGTCCCGGGTGGTCCGAACCGTTATATACCACATATGCACACAGATAAAACACAGGATTTAAGCCAAAAAAAATGATTTTTTTCGGACAGGTATTTCGGGTATTACGCTAGATATCCAAAATACACTTTTTGTTGGACACCCTGTAAAATTAGAGTTTTGGCCAAAATAGCATTATGTGCGCTTTTTACATGAATAAACGATCATTTTGGTGTATAAAATGTATAGATTGGATGTAAGATTGATGAAAAAATTAATTTTTAAAATTGTGAAAAAATGGGTGTTTTTTACATTTTTGTTACCTACCTTCATAGATAGCTAGATATCTAGACATCCAGGGACTCTGAAACTTTTTTTTGGCCATCCAGCATCCTTGAATGACCCAATGGACCAAAATATAGAGTATTAACAAAATCGGAGAGGTAGTGCAGAAAAGTGGTACATTTGGCAAATAATGCACCTAATGGATCAGACAATGGACGATAAATTATTATTCAGTTCTAATAATGAATTATCGCTTCTGTAGATTTTAATTATTGAATGAGAGTTTAGACACAATAATTATTATTGTGAAACTAAACAATTAAAATTCATAAACGTTTTGGAGCCCATGAATAAAATGGTTAATGTTATAAAACTTTACCATTACCAGTGCATTTTCCAATTAATTATTGTTTCCTCCCTCCCTGTTTTAGCAAGCAGAACCACCAACTCCTTTTACTTTAAATATTAACTAGAGGCTACCCCCTTAACCTCTAGGGGAAGGAGAGTTGTAATATAGCCTAAAACCATGATTTCATTTTTTTGACAAAATATTACCCTAATTTGCAAATTCGATTTATTTTAAACAAACAAAAACAAACATTTGATAAGGCTTTATTTGAAAGCTATACGCATTTGATTAAATAAATGAATAGAAATATCTAGGTCTTTAATTGATATGTTTTAGAACTATTGCATACTATAATAGTACATAAACAAGGAAATTGATGAAAAAATGTTAGAAAGTTAAATTACTGCTTCTTTAACTTAACAACAATGTATAATCACATCATAGATAGAAACTTTATGAGTTGATTTCAAGCTGTAAATTTAATGTACAGGTTAAAGTGGAAACCGCCATTAGAGGACGGACAAGACACAAAGATTCTTATCTTAGAATTCACTGAAAGCAAAAGAAAGAGAATAAACGCACTACAGGGTCTCTATGTAAAATTGACATTTCGAAATTACACTGAAAGACACTAGCAACAAACAAAATATCTTAGCAACTATTTAATCGTTACCAGGAAGTCTTTTTTGACAACAAATTTTTGTATGTTATAATTATCATATTCATCTGATTTTTGGAATAATAATTCCTATCACTACAAGGTACAATGCAAAGCTTCTTTATAATCAAGTCCTATGAAAGTAAGTATGTCATAAGCAGTATCCTGTATTTAGGAAGTTTTGCAAAAAAAAAATACTTACAATTTTGTATAGACTTAAGCATAAATTTTCTACTTATTCATTTCTGACACTTTAAAAGTGTTACTGTTCATTTTTTCAACCGTTTTATGGCTTCGCTTTTATGTATGTTGTCATCCTTGTTTCTTCGAAATCTAAACAAATGTTAGGTAGCATTTTGTTAATTGGCTAAAATATAGGCTATTTAAAATCGACGTATTAATGTTGTAGTTTTGATTTTTGAGATGCTTTGTATATAAATGGTGCTTAAATATCCTAAGAATCACCATTTTAAAAATCATGATAATAGAATAATTGCATGACGTACAAAAATTAAGTCAACATGATTATAGAGTTGCTACGCTTCCAAATTGTACCTGACTGTTTCAGAAATCATTATGAAAAGTTTTAAATCTATGGGCAGTCCAACATGCCGAAATTAACAATAAGAGATATACGTTACGAATGAATGGACAGTCAGTCTTGAATTTCAGAAAAGTTTTGATTTTATCAAAGATAGAAAATAAAAATCGAAAAAATGATGTTATGACTGAAGAGTTAATGTATAATCAATCATTTTTATAATGTAATAAAATAGCAAAAATATCCAAACTTGAATTTTTTACAAACTCACGGAGTTATAGCATAGTGAATATTTAAGTTTAAGCTTGAAAATAAAAGAAACGTCTTTTATTTTGTATTTGTTTTCAAGATGTTTTATAAGGAGAAAATAAGAGTTATAACACTAAAAGTTTTTTGTTTGTTTTTGTATATATATGTGTGTGTGTGTGTGTGTGTGTGCAGTTGTGTGTATGAATTGTTGTGTGTTTGTTTATATTTGGCCTGGCTGTGGGTGTTGGGTCCGCCCCTGAAAATTTAGAACGTCGGTAGTCCAACAATTCAACCAAAAAATTTAAGTACTCATACTTCTCGATTGCCAAATCATCTATAATACAAAGTAGAACGATGTCTGTCTGTCCGTCTGTCTGTCTGTCCCTTAAGATCTCGGTAACCACTGAACCGATCGGATTCTACTCTTCAGGGTATCTACCTATTGGTCCTGTGGTGGTTTTAAGCTATTTTCTTGGGAGGTGGGACAACCCCAACCCCCCCAAAAACCAAAAAATCCCCCCCCCCATTTTTTTTTTTTTTTTTTTTTGAAGGAGATTTCCATGGTCCTTTACGATTTTCGCCATAATTTTTTTTTCTTCACCTCTTGGGGCAAAGCCCCTAGAAGCTAGGGGCGAAGCCGCTAGTATTAAATAAAGTAGTAAGCTTTTTTATGTCTGAGAGGGACTCTTATTGAATATGAATAAAGTGAAATGCCTGATACAATGAAAATTTTGTAGGGATAGAAGGATGTAGATTAATAAAATATACAGTTTTCTAATCCATTTTTATTCAACTTTTGTAATTTTGCTATTTTATTGGCGGATATTTTATTAGTTTTGTAGTCAACATTTAAAGAATACTCCCTTCGGACCTAGTAAACTTGTTATTACTTAAGTTAGTTAGAATTAGAGGCTTATTAAGGATATATGAGTTTTATTATATGTGATAGATACATATTTCAAAACTGTTTCCATTATAAAAATTAATGTGACTTGAAAAATTAAGTATATATACAAATATATATAAATAGTGTATTTGTCATGATAATACTTGTTTACATTTCACAAATAAGAACCTTAAACCTTTAGCAAGAATGAAAACATTACAGATAAGCTAAAAGAGACAGACAGGACGAGTCCAACATTTAAGAATTATATTGATTGATTGAAATTTTCCAAAAGGATTGTTTGTCGAAGAATCCTAGTTTCGACAATTTCTAAATGTATCTATACATGGATAATATGTTTTAAGCCTAGAGTTTCAAAATTTATAAATCTTTAAACCTTTTCCTATTAAAACCTCTTGTAGTTTCATTTACATCCTTTAAAAGCCTTAAGTAATAGAATATGATTTTAGATCTTTCATGAATTTTTCTGTATAAATATTCCCCATTGCAATCTCTGTGCACACCCCTGTCCTTCAAATGAGCTAAAGAAAAGTCATTAATTAAGAATAATTTAAGTTTTGAGAAGTAGAGCATTACAATGTCATATTTCTAACTATTTTTCAAATTGTGAATATTGTATAAACTTTAGCTTTCCGTACTAAAAGTAAGGTTTTTTTTTTGGCTAAAGCTTAGGATTTCAATAACTACTAAACTTATAGGTCCCAGTATGGTTTTTTTTTGAATTCGGCAATGGGATAGTTTTATGATATTTTTCTACCCCTTCTTAGACCATAACTTTCAGATCCCCTAGATGATTGTGCCGCAGTCGCTAATATTTCAGCAAAAAATCTTCAGCGATCCCTCACATTTCATAAATGGATATAGAATATGTGGTTACATTGAAAGGGGAAAATTTTTCGTCAATTTTTGTTGCTAACATATACCTCATTTATTGGTTACTTCGTTCATCCAGTAGTAAGGGAGAGTTGACTTTTATTTTTAAAATTCATTCTAGATATAACTATAAAGTTTTTTTAACTTTAGCGTTGTAGGACTTTTACGTCTGTCATAAATTAAAATATTTTTAGAGTCTTTAGTAGCGAAGTTATAATTTAAAATATCCTTTCTTCCGTCTATTCACCCGTTCCTCTGTAAGACCTGACTGTAAAGCTCAATTTTTCTTTGCTGTTCATTTTTTTTCTTTCCTACTTATGGATGATGTCATCTTTATTTTCTATAGCTGGATATATGTAAAGGTTTGTTCAGTAAGATCTATTTAAAAACTATACGTAAAGTACCACAATTTTTAAAAGCGAAGTTTTCTATAATTAGGGTCGGTCCGTCCGTACGTCCGTCCGAGATAGATAGCTTTTATTCGTTAATTGTCCTATCGATTTCAAACTTTGCATGATGATTCCTGTAGTAGTTAGGTACGATTTAGAAAGCGTAGCAACTCTAAAATCATTACCAGAATGTCCGTACGTCCATTTTAAACTTGTTGATTGTTTTATTTTTTTCAATAACAAATTGTTATGTGATCTAATCATCCGATTGATCTGATTTTTGGTATAATGATTCCTGGGACAACAAAGTATAATGTTATAAGCAAAGCAACTATATAATCAAGTCCTAAAAATGTAAGTATATCCTGTATCAAGCAGTTTTTCAACAAATTTACTTACAATTTTGCTTTGACTCTTATACATTTATATTCTGATTATTCAGTTCTGACACTATACAAGTGTTAATGTCCGTTTGTCATACCGTTTCAGTGCTTCGCTTTTATGGATGTTGTCATCCTTGTTAGGTTATATTTATATGGTTAGAGACAAATATTAGCTTACATACAAGAATAAATCATAGGAAAGTACCTCCCCCCCCCACCAAAAAAAAAATTTTTCACCTTAGACAAAAATTTAGAAACTCATAATTCAATCTTAGAACATTAGACACTTCATAAAATGTAAAATGTACTAATTTGTTACATTTTTTGCTCAAAACTTGACCAACATAATTACTTTTTAACTTCCCTGCCAATTGAGTTAACAGTTATAGAGTTTCTAATAACGCAGCTAAGTAAGGTCAGTCTAAAAAGTTTTAAATATTTTTTTTATTTTCCTTTCATTTCAGGACCATAATTGCATAGTAATTTTCAACTCAAACGTAATGTTGATATTTTCTTTAAAATTTTAGACATTACACTCTAATATGGGGGAATGAGTTTTTGTTAAAATTTGTGAAGACAAATTGAGTCTGTTTATTAATATAGATATTCATTGCTTGGTGGGGGTCAAAAATTACTTAAAAACAGTGAATGTTAATATTTTAAAGTAGCAATTTTTTTAAAAGTATTAATAATTAAATATGAAAAATGCTATAGTTTGACTTAACATTAAATTAATTTCAAAGAACATACTCCCTAGTCCAAATAGATTGACATAATATAAGACACAAAAAAATAGATTGTATCATTTTAAACTAAAATATTTTCTTGATATATGCAGATAATTCGAAAAGCAAATACATAGATTTAAAAAGTTTTAACATGAATTTCAAAGGTTTTATGGATTATATAAAAAATAATTCTTTATTTAGAGAAAAGCTAATAATAATCTTATTTGTTATTGCTGCGAAACATATTCTTATATAAATATTCTATACTATAGCTCCTAGCATCCAGGGGCTCTATATTTTTAGACTTAAACTTAAAAATGAAATAGCTTAAAACAATCCCAGGACCTAAATGAAACTTCTCTAAAATGAGAACTTTTTCAGCTTAATAGTTATTGAAATTTATGCTTCAGACAAAAAACTTTTATTTGCAACTTTTTATTATGTAATTTTAATTTTAACATTAATACAAAAACACTGTATACAAGTTCCTAACATATTTAAAAGTTTTAGAATACTTTTCACTTATTATCCACATATTTTTAACTAAAACGCGTTGCAACAACATAGTATATAGAACTAGAGATAAACTGATAGGTAAATAGAAGATAAAATAATGTTCCCCAATTTTCGAAAATTTTGAATATTCATATTAGTGTCTTTTTATATTTATTCTGTAAAGAATAATTTTGATTAACCTTTTTTTTATTGTAGGCCCAACGAATTATATTTTTTATTCTGTAAATTTCTAATTAATGATTAATCCATACACCCTAATTTTGTCCAGCCAATATGCATTTAGTTTATTCAATACTTTTTTTATAAAGACAAAAATTTATGTAACTTTAACTTTAACAATGTGTTTGATGCGAACAAGCTAAAATTGTTTATTTTAGATAAAACAAACATTAAACTGGAAATAAATCTCTAATAAAAAATTTGTTATATATTAATTTAAAAGCCAAATTCTCAAAAAAAAACACAAAAACCTTATCATGCAACATAAAAAAAAAATTTTCTAAGGGCACAGACGCTAACTTTAATAAAGAATCAATGTCATTAGTAGACTTAATAATAAAAAAAACTTCAGTGTTATCATAGTTTTTATTTGAATGGTATTGTAAATTGGTAAAACTTTTTCAGAGAGAAATTATAAAAATCTTTGATATAAAATGTTCAAAGAATCTACATGTGATGCAAAGGGTAGAATATTAGTGGCTACACAAGATATTCAACCTAATACTATAGTCCTACAAGATCAAGCTATTTTAGGGTAAGTATATAAAAAGAACAGACAGGTAATGGGGACCCTACACCCAGCTTTGTCCAGGAAAATCAAACAATTAAAAAAAATCAATTTAGAGCTTAAATTTTTTATATTTAAACATAAATATTGCCTTATAGAGGCCTATAGGGGTAGTTGAAGTTTGGGGGAATGTAGTCCCCCCCCCCCTCCACCCCCACCCCCAATTTAATTTTTAATTGTAAAAGAAATATAATTTTTGTATTATCTATTTCTCTTGCAAGGGTAGTGCTACACTCTCCGTAAATACAAAATAGTTATACACCTTCAAGGATTTAAAAGAAGCTAAATTGTAAAGGAGAACCATATCGGTTCAGTAGGTTCATGTTAAGTTAGGACACCGAAGTTGAAAGCCCCTAAAAATAAGGGTCTACTGAATAGGAAAAAAAAACACCATAAATATTCCACTTTTTCCATTTTTCATTAATATCAAAATAAAAAGTCATGAAAAAATACTAGGTTTGTAACAAAATAACAAAAATGGTTTTAATTTTTTTTTTATTTTAATATCCACGGAAAGCGTTTTTTTAATATGATGCGATACATTTTAGTTTACCAGATGGGTACCCGGTCTGTCTGGGATGTCTGGAGCCTGCTACGGAGAAATTTATCCCTTGTCAGTCTTGTGGATGGTTGCTTTGTGACAACACTTGTCCTTATATTGAAAATCATCAATTAGAATGTGAAGTAATTCTTTTGAAATAATAGTATAGTTTTTATGTGCTTAAGATCTGAATTATTTTAACAAACTTAACCATAACTTAAGACTTAAAAAATACTTTCGTGATTTACCAACAATAATGCTTGATCACATTGTCATGTTATATTATATCCTTTATTTTAGGTATTTACAAAAAGCAAGTTTAAAATCAAATTGGAAGATTTAACAAAAAGACACATGATATATTCAATTGTACCTGTTCTGAAAATTGTTCTCTTAAAAGGTATTTTTTATAAGTTTAACAAAAAAACTATGTCTTTAAGAATCGCAGCCAAACTATACATTATCTAAAAAGTTTACAACGATGTTTAATTTCTCAAATGCCAATGTTAAGCGGCTAAGACTTAGCTAATAATCATTCCTACAGTCAATATATTTTTTTTTAATTTGACCTTTATTAATTAAAGCTTGGGGTGGTCTTGGGCTATTTTTCTGCTTTCTCTACTCTTTGTCAGAGGCACAGCCGCTAATAGATTTAAAAGTAGTGGAGAAAATCTTATTTTGGGTCAACAAAAAAACTATGTTATCAATACTATTTAATTCAACCCTAGTCTGAAGAAAAGGTAGGATGAAGTTAGATAAATGACCTTAATTCATCCCAAGACATTAATAAAACTTCTCTAAAAGGAAAATAAATTCGAATCATCATTTTTCAACATATTTAGCTTCAGAATAAACCTCTCTTCTTAAGATTATGGAATATTTAAAATTTGATTTTCAATAATTTTTCATCTTTCTCAGGTTTTTTAAGCGCAGAATATGATTTCTACATTTTTTGATAATTAGAAAATTGTGAGAAGAAACAGTCTGTGATAGAATCTTTAATGGACCATTGGGAGGATCTTCAGGAAAATCCACAGACAATCAGTACGATAATATTTTTAACAGCAAAGCTGCTCTACAATTTGAATCAGTCCGTCTGTAAGAAACGGAATTTTTCGGCTACTGTTCAAGATAAATGGCTGAAATTTTTAGTGTATTTTTACTTTGTTATGGACCATCCAGAACATTATGTACTTGTTCAAAAAGATCTTATCTAAAGGTTTTGTGTTTTTTTGAATTTCTAGGCATATATTTATCTTTTATTACACTGAAACCAGAAACTACTTATGTTTCTTGTAATCATTGTGAAGCCTGGTGAAAAATATGGCAGCCTGGTTCCATGGACAGCTCATAATTTATTCATGTATATTATTTTCAGTGCTGGTTAAGTATATGGCAGCTATGTTTCTTAAATAATATAAATATTCAGTGTTGGTCAAATATATGGCAGCTATGTTCCGAAAACAGCTTGGTCTATCCTGGGTTTCAGATCAGGGTTATTATACAATACTATAATATAAACCAATCAGGGGCGTCCAAGCTTTTTATTTTGGGGGGGGGTAAAATTTTTTTTAAGGGGGGGGGGGTAATTCGGTTTTGGGGGGGGGGTAAAATGGCGCGCGAAGCGCGCTGCAAATTTTTTTTACCCCCCTCAAAATTTTTACCCCGGGGGTAAAATTTGCTTGGGGGGGGGGGGTAATTACCCCCCCTGAAATCTGTTGGCAGGGGTAAAATTTGTTTCCCCCCCAAAAAATTTACCCTCGGGGTAAAATTTTTGGGGGGGGTTAAGTTAAATTTTATCAAAAATTTAGTATTAAAAATGCGCGCGAAGCGCGCAAAAATTGTTTTTTGTTAGATATTTTCTATTTTGGGGGGAGTATTTACCCCCCCAAAATTGTTTGGGGGGGGGTAAATACCCCCTCCTAAATGGGTGGGGGTAACTACGGCACCCCCAGGGTAGGGGTAAATTTTAAATGGGGGGGGGGGGTAAAATGAAAAAAATTTTGGGGGTGCCTACGGCACCCCCAAATTCATTTGGGGGGGGTAATCGCCCCATTACCCCCCCCCTTGGACGCTTATGAAACCAATGTCCATCAGTCTATCACCTACTGATCATGGAATGATTTCAATTTATTTTATTTTTGGCCAGCCAACCAAAATTTAATAAAAGTACTCAAAGTTTTTTAGCCATCAAAAGGGTCAACGTGATCATAAATTTTTGTTATCACTATACTTTACAGAATAATCTTCCTTTATAATATATAATAATAGTAGACATTATATAAATACCTATCTAAGATACACGAATATTATTCAATTATATCCAGGTTTACTGATTTCAATATTGTATATTATTCCATTAAAAGATGTACAACATGCGTTTGGAGTTCTCAAGACTAATGGTCTTGGTCATGGGGGCAGGTATTAGAGTATTTTTTTTTATAAAAACAGTTTTACTTTACAATTTACTTTTAGCTACGCTCCTAGATGTTTCTGAGGAAATTGGAGAGGGGGAGGTGTGGGAGACGATCATTTTTCAATTTTCATTTTAATTTTAAAAAGAAAAAGAAAATTTGGAGGGGTTGTTAAGGAAATTTTCTTACATGGGCTATTTCTTCTAGGAAGGTTTAAATACCCTTCCCTCATTAAAGAAATAAACCTCCTATGGACCTATTCAAAAGTCCTTTGTAGAAGAGAACCGTATCGGATCAAAGGTTAACAAGATCCTTTGCTATAATCAGACAAACAGGCATATTGTCACTTTTATATATGGAGTAAGTAATCTTAACAGACAGTCAGATATGATTGACTGAGATAGTAGCCTTGCCTAAGGAAATGTGCCTGCAACACTATTCTAGTTTTTGATATATTTAATCTAAGTACCTTAAACTAAATATTTTAATAGTTTAATTTAAAAGTTGTTAATTAAGTTGTTAATAGATCGTGTTTTGTGTACCCAACTGTTTGCCTACTCTCACATTCATGCTCTGCTAACTTAGACATTGTTGGCAGCCCAAACTTTCAGGTATTCAAAATATGGTGTCTACTCTTAAAGTTTCAGCGAGCAAATCCCCATACTTCATTTTGAAATAAAGTTTTAATAACCTGACCCAGCCTAAGGTAAAATACTCACACGCGAAAAACCACTCCTCTCTCATATTTTCAATTTAATTTAAAGTATGTTGGCAGGGGTATGTTTGCATTATAAGGAAAGCATAATAAAAATACTTTTCATCTAAAATGTTATTAAATAAGTGGGGTATAGTCCTTTCCACGACATCCCTCCATAAGGGGCGATTAGTCGTATTTTTAATAAGTGCTACTTTTGAAAATAGTTATCAGGCTACTTTTTTTTATCTACTGTGATGTATCCAAAGGATTTAAAAATAACCAAATAATTTAATTAAATTGTTTAAGGTAACATTTCGGTCAAAGAAGCTTATTAAAGCAGGTATAGATACTTTTTTTCAAAATCATTTATTTTTTTTATAATATACTTCGTCCGTCCCTATCATTTATGGGATTTGTCACATATAGGATTGGGGTTACTAACTCACTCATGTGTGGTATCCGCCAGTCTATTCAGTTGTTCCTTTATTCAGGGTCTAAGGTTTACTAAAGTTATATACAACAAACAATAAATACACAGATAGGAATAAGTAATCATAAACAGAATCAATATAATACATATACAATAGTCAGTTTGGGCAATAATGATCCCCCATCCCTGGAAAGGGTGGGGGGAATTAACAATACAGCTTAACCATAATAAGGCTGTCAGAATCTATCATTAATTTTAGGCATAGGGAGGGGGTCGGCAGACCCCTTCCCCAGGACTCGGGGGAGGGCCCTCAGCCCTTCCCCGAACCCAGGTCAGGGTTGCCATCGGCCTGGCTCACGGTTGCCGAATACCACAACTCTCCCCTCGGAAGGCTGGGAGGGGGTTTCCCTGCCAGACTTCCGACAGTGGTTGAGGCCTTCGGCCCGCTCCTTAGGGCTAATTTATATACAAGCGATAATGATTCAATGAAATCCTAGTGGTGATTTTCAGGGCTGATGGGCCCCCAACGTGGGATAGAAGGTAGAGGCTGGCTTTTGTTGGACACGTAGCTCGGCGCCAGCAGGTGTCAGGTTGGCGTGGGGCACAGCCGCTGCGGGGCCGGTCAGTAACGGGGCATTCTGGTTGTTGTTGGCAGCGGCTGGGGCACTGGCTACCAGGTTGACCGTCTGAGCGCCAGCCTGGCCTCCCGAGGGGCCGCGGGGCTTTCCAGAGTGTGGCCCAGGCCTGCCTGGGCGGTCATTCCCACTATCGGCTGATTGCATGGATACCATTTCCTCGGCTGCTTCCCGGCCGATAGGAATGGCATCCCAGTCTACTGAAAAGTCCCGGGACTTGGCATGGGTGAGCCTGGCTCTGGCCAAGGCCTTGCGATACAAGGTTGGGTGGTACAGGAATACTTGTGACATTACGTTCATGGCGGCCCGTACACCTCCTTGTGCGGCTGCCAGGGAAATGATGGTTAAGTCTCCCAGCAGCTTGAGGATCAACAACAGCAGACACAGTATGGCTCCGCCATCTCCCCACTCGTGAATAGCCTGTCTGAACCCAGCCCAGACATCCAGGGTTGCTTCTCCTTCCTCCGCCAGTCGGTCAATATCGTAGGACACGATCCCATGGTCTCCGGTGGCTGAACAGCTACCTTGCTGAACGCATGAGCCATACGACAGGCCGGTCAGCATGGCAGCCTTATACGCTGGGAACGCTAGCAGCTGCTGCCAGTCGTCCAGCTCAGCCTGCGAATACAAGCCTCCCGAACTGAAGTCATCCAAGGGCTCTGTCAGCAGCTGCTTGGGTGTATCCAGCGGGGGTGGCCTCTTCTTAGGTGCGGGGGTTAGCTCTATCCATCCTTCCTCAGCGTGTACAGTTAGGGGGTAGGTGGAGGAGCAGGGAATTTTGGTGGCGCGGCCGCTATACACCTTTGTCACGGCATCTACAAATCCTGTGGGCTCCACCGGCACCTTGTCCCAACATTCATTGCTCTCCCTGACAACATATTTATTGCGTTGGCAGGTAAGCTGGAGCAATACATCTCCCCTCAACACAGAGAACGTGCTCCCCTGGACACGCACCGGATGGGCCGGGTCTAGTTGCTGGAGCTTTCAGCAATTGGCCGCTACTTCTTCTGCTGCGGTGCTTCTCATTCGAGTTTCCAGGGTAAATCCGATGTAACCTGCATCCATCACCAGGCTAGGCTGGAGGCTGCGGATCAGCCTCAAGGGGCAATCTCTCCCCAGGTGGTCCCACACGTAGGTGGCCTCTCCAGTGATGCAGGACAGCTCGGAATGGGGACACTCTAGGGTCAGGTGGTCAGACTGGGACTCCACCCGTCCATTCTTGACTACATAGGTCTCTTCCTTGACCAGCAGCCGTCGCTCCTGGAGCACTAACTCATTGCGGTACAGCTGGCCCTCGAAATGGACGTCCTCCCCTTCACAACCCACCCCCTCGGGGCTGTTGACCAAGGCGCCCATTATATCGAGGGTGAAGAACAGGGGATGGTTCAGCTGAAACGTCAATGGCTGGGTCTTGCCTGGCAGATTGTAGACTCGGTTCCTGGCCAGGTCTCGGCACGTTTCTGGATCAATCTTGGTTGGCCGCATGAGGGTGGGGACCGAGGTCACCTTGAGGTGGCCCCATACTCCACACCTAAATGTCCACTGGGACACGGTGAGTTGACAGCTATATCCCGTTGTTTCCCTAATCTTGACTTGCTGCAGGACATGTATCTCATGGCCCAAGGGCACCTCCTGGTGTAGCGGCTCCTTGCTACACATCTTCTCCTTGTTGTAGGCTGTGACATGGGTGGGGTTGGCACAGTCCCACCCTACCAGGACATAGCTAGTTGTAGGCCACATGGCTGCGAGCAGTAGGCCCCACAGAACCATCCACCAGTGTGAGAATCTACCAGACAGCCATCGACCTCGCGCACGCATCTGGGGATCCTCGGCTCGGGCCACGGCTGCTTCTTGGGGCTGGACACTGCTAGGCTGCTCCTGGCTAGATATAAATTTCCATTGAGCGTTATCTTTGGGTGCCCGGGGCATCCCGATACCCTCCCCAATGACAGACTGACAGGCGACTGGCGCCTGCCTGGGTGTCAGCTCCCCTAGCCCCAAGGGGTCCCTTCCCTTGTCCATGGCATGCCCAGTGGCATGGGGCTGGAGTGCGTGTGGCACAGGCTCGCCCTGTATTACATCCCTCCCCTGCCCTAGGAACTCAGGTGCATGTGGCACAGGCAAGTCCTTATAATCCCAAATTTCAATCTCCCCAGCCTCTGGTGCGGGAGGCACAGGCAAGGCTGGAGGGTTACAATACTTTGGATACAATACATTTGTCAAATTTAACTTATCCTGGCTCAGTTGGGAATGGTGGGCAGCTGGGTTCCCTCTGCTGGCAGGGGGCGCTGGATGGTGTATGGCTGGGCTCTCCCTGCGGGCTGGTGGCGCTGGCTGATGGATAGCTGGACCCTCCCTGCTGGCTGGTGGCGCTGGCTGACTGGGGGTGACGGATGTCACCCCTCCCTCTGGGGCTGCTGGCTCGTTCCAGGATCTAGGTATCTCAGTGGCGGCGACGGTTGTCGCCCCAGGCACCAGGGTGGGGGCGCTGGATAGCACCCCCCAGTCATCGCAGGTGGCGGCAGCGGTTGCCGCCCCAGACATCAGCTTGGGGGTGTGGGGGCGCACCTCTCGTCCTTCCCAGGTGGCGGCGCCGGATGGCACCCCATACATCGACTCCGATGCGCTGGTTAGCGCCTCTTGCCTCTCTCGCTCAGCGGCCGCCAGGGCCTCCCCGTACACTGTCTCAGTGGCGCTGGGTAGCGCCCCTCCACTCTTGCTGGGTAGACTCGGTCTGGCAGGCCCCATCATGTTGAGGCTGAAGGGTTGAGGCCTCAGGACTTCTGGCTCTGCAATGTTGGTGGGCTGCATGAACTCCGGTCCCAAGTGGTTGAGGCTGAAGCCCAGGCCAACCCGGTTGGGTTCAGCCGCCCCTCCCAGCACGTTGATCCTAGCTGGGATGGTTCCAAACTGCGGCATTCCTTCGGCTCGGCCCGTTGCGTTGGGGGCGGCTGCTTGCTGGAGTGTGGCTGGGGGCGCGCTCCCTTCCATGTTGGCTACTCTGCTGGGCTTTCCTGAGGGAGCGCCCTTGTCAGCGACGCGTCTCCGGCCGGCTACCTGGTCCCAGTCAGCCTTGCACTCGGCCGCCGTATGGCCTGCGTAATGGCAACAGTCACATTTGGCAGGACGGTCATGGCGTGGCTGGGTGCGTCTCTCTTCTAGGCTGACCTCCATAGGCGTAGGACAGTCTCGGACTCGGTGGCCTTTCCCATGGCAGCGATAGCAGCGGCCTGGAATCTTGTCATCTGGGGCGACCTTCCCCATCTGGTGGAGACCCGGAGCCAAGGCGCCAATCTCCATTGGCTCCGACTCATCATATTGGGGCAACTGGACGCTGGCCGATCCCGTGAGCCCGTCGGTGGCGTCCACTAGGCACACACCCTCCTTCAGCTGCTTGGTGATCATGGTCACGGTAAACATGGCTCGCCTCGTGTACTCAGGTACCGAGGCGATCTCATGTCCCATCATTTCACGTTTCACATTAGCGTTACGAATGCCACGATTTAATTTGTTGATCAATAATTCAAGATCCTCATGGCTATAGGCCTCCCTATACAATGCACACTTTGTGGATATGTATGCTTGTATAGGTTCTGTCGAGTGCTGCCTATAATCTCTGAAGGCTTGCTTCAGGGTCTGAGATTCATAGGCTGGACGAAATAACATTTCACACTCGGCCTTGACTTGTTCGTATGTCCAGGCTTGGCCTGCCTCGCCAAACAGATGAGAGGCCATCTCCGCCGCTTGCCCCGCCAGGGATAGTAAAAGGGCGTTGCGGCGATTCAGTGTGTCATGGGGGGGCACACGGTAAGCCGCCCATGACATTTCTAATCTCCTGATGTGGGAATTCCAGGATTGCTTGGGCGGTCCTCGATACTCCGGCAGGTTACTCAGCATCAGCTTGCGGTACTCGGCTGGAGCCGGTTGGGGATCATCCTGGAGCCATCCTTGGAGCTGGTCGCCTCCTGGCGCTTGTGGCTGCTCCATCGGGTCAAGGTTCAGCGGTGGGACATGAAGTTTTAAGTCAATACTATAAGTGGTTTACACTTGAGGCTTTCTAGCCTAGCAGCCAACACTGTTTATCACTAGGTTGGTAGTTTAACTACAAAGATTTAAATTAGGTGTACCTAGAGTACTTGTCACTAGCTTCTGAGTTGTAGAGTAGGCTGGTAGGTGTAGATAGTTGTTGAGGGTCTGAACTGCTGTCAGGAACTGATTTGGTTTTCCTTATCACACTATAGATAGGAGGGAGGAGCTTGCAAGTCTTTTTTCTAAAAATATCTCTGTTGGATGCTATGGAGTAGCTCCGCTCCTGTGTGTGTGTGTGTGCGTGAAATCTCCTTTCCTTGTAACGCGCCTACGCGCCGTCAGATTTGCGCACACAGGTAAAACGCGCACCTATCCCTCAATCTGCTCTCTCATTGGTCCGCTTTGTCTTATTCGTCCGTTGAATTTTTTTGTGCGTCCCAAGCTCTGCTGCGCGACCCGTAAATGGCGCTCTGTTCTCCCGGTCGCTATCTCCACACCGTGGGCGGACTTATTCAAGTGTGGGTAGGAGGGGGAGCGCGTGATGGGACGGGGTAAAACCATCCGTTCCCCCCTGTGGGGAGGGGGGTGCTGTAGGTTTGAAGTAACTGGATGGTGAGGTAATTGTGCCTTTTCCTTAATCCTGAGCTTATTGTTATGTCACCTCAATTGTATTTGCTTCAGTTTATGGTGGGCCCCTCCCCTTCCGTTGGGATAAGGGGTGGATTTGTTGTGCTGAAGGCTTGGGGGGTTAGATTGTTTATCAATACATTGTTATATTACATCTAGGTTCTATTTTTGGCTTTATCACAATACACAACAAATTTGCTTACCAAGCCTGTTCTATTTTTGGCTTTATCACAATACACAACAAATTTGTTTACCAAGCCTTGCTCATAAATCTATTGTTCAGCTTTCACACTAGGGTGGTAATCCCTAAAATGTGATATAATATCTGTTTTCTAGATGGGTGGCTGCGCTGTAGCCTCTCAGGATACTTGGAGTTTTTCTTCTGCTTGGTACACTACACTCGTATTTTCGCTCGCAGCTCGCAGCTATTTGGCTTGTTTCAGCCTGTCGGCGGCAGGGAATGTCCCGTCCTGCAGCGCCGTATATCCGAATCCGGCTGGTGGCGGCAGGGAATGTCCCTTCCTGCAGCGCCGCTGGTTCGGATCCTGCTATCTCTTGCAGTAAATGTTGGCCTATTTTCAGCTGTTTGCACTTATTTGGCCTGTTTCAGCCCGTCCGCAGGCCTGTTTCAGCCCTTGAGCGCTCAATCCTCCGTTAGATGTTGGCGCTTCTCGCGGTTCTCCGTCAAGTTTCGCTGCTCTCCGCAGTCTCTCATCCGATTTCGCTACTCTCCGCAGCTCGGGTTCCGCCACACTTAGTGGTCTTTCGCTAGGTTTCGCTTCCACAACTGCCGGATACAGAGTTAGACCTTGCTATCCAGGGTGGGTAATTCAGGTTGCTTGTGTCAGTTTTGCCAGTTTCACTGCTGGGAGTACCTTAGCCTCAGCTGCGCGTCTGCTCTACACTTGTGGTTTGCCGTAATCTCACACAGCTGTCACCAAAAGTTGTGGTATCCGCCATAGGCGTCCAAGGGGGGGGGTAATGGGCCATTTGGCACCCCCAAACGATTTTGGGGGTGCCGTAGGCACCCCCAAAATTTTGTGAACAATACCCCCCCCAAACCATTTTGGGGGGGGTAATTACCCCCCCCAAAATAAATGTTCTTTAAAAAAATGTTTTTTGGGGGGGGTATTTACCGCCCCCAAATTGAATGTTCTTTAAAAAAATTTTACTGAAAATTTTTTTTTTGGGGGGGGAGGGAGTAATCATCCCGGGGATCTATGATGTAATTGTAAAACACTGAAGATTCCATAAAATAGATACCTAACTAAATTAAATATTTCATTAAATAATGAAAAAGAATTTCTATAGGCGATTTCTTTTGGGAGGATGTCAGGGTGTCTCAAAACTAGTTATAAAACTTACCAGGACCTATAAGACGCTTCACTTTAAAGTATAATCATATTAGTTCATTGGTTAGTGAGTTAATTATTGTATTTTTATGTTCTAAAGAATGAGATACTACTATATATTTGAACTAGCGGCTACGCCCCTAGAGGCCTCTAGTGGCACTTTAAATGTTGTTGTTTGTTAAAGTTAATTTTTTATGTACGATATCACCTTATTTGACGTTGAAGTCTCCTCTAAATTTGAAAATTTTTTGATTTTTTTGTCATTTCTCTTGGGAGGGTGGTGGTACCCTCCCCCAAAATAGTTATAAACCTTCCCGGGACTTATGAGAAGCTACCCTGTTAAGGAGAACCCGATCGGTTCAGCGGTTAGCGAGATCCTTCGGTACAGACACACAGACACACACACAGACACACAGACAGACACACAGACATCCTGTTACTTTAGTATAAGGATAGTAGTGGCGCCCTTAGCATCTAAGAACTCGTGTTTTCTAAAGGGTAAAAAGGGAGGAGAAAAATAGCCTAAAACCATTCAAAGGATTGACCTATAATAGTGTGGAACCATCATGGGATCTATGTGAAGCTTTCCTAAAAAGGAGAACTCAGTATTAAAAGTAATGAAATCTGAAGCTATAGTCAAATAAACCTTACTTACTACTTTATGTTATAGGATAGTACTTATTAACTTAATAGATTAGGTAGGTGCTTTTTTTACATAATTAAATTACCCCCCCAAAAAATTTTACCCCCGGGGTAAATTAGTTTGGGGGGGGTAATTACCCCCCCCAACAGATTTGGGGGGAGTATTTACCCCCCCCAACAGACTTTAGGGGGGGTAATTACCCCCCCCAATCAAATTTTACCCCCGGGGTAAAAATTTTGGGGGGGGTAAAAAAAAATTTCGGCGCGCTTCGCGCGCCATTTTACCCCCCCCAAACACGAATTACCCCCCCCCCTAAAATTTTTTACCCCCCCCAAAAAAAAAAGCTTGGATGCCCCTGGTATCCGCCTAGGTTAAATGCCAGACACCAGAGTTCAAATGACTACGGCAGTGCGAACAGACGTGGACACCTATACTATAGAGAAGCTACGCTTCTCTAGCAATCACTAAATAATAAACAGAGTCTATTCAGTTGTTCCTTTATTCAGGGTCTAAGGTTTACTAAAGTTATATACAACAAACAATAAATACACAGATAGGAATAAGTAATCATAAACAGAATCAATATAATACATATACAATAGTCAGTTTGGGCAATAATGATCCCCCATCCCTGGAAAGGGTGGGGGGAATTAACAATACAGCTTAACCATAATAAGGCTGTCAGAATCTATCATTAATTTTAGGCATAGGGAGGGGGTCGGCAGACCCCTTCCCCAGGACTCGGGGGAGGGCCCTCGGCCCTTCCCCGAACCCAGGTCAGGGTTGCCATCGGCCTGGCTCACGGTTGCCGAATACCACACATGCACCTTCAATGAAAAAGCTTAAAAACCAAAGGACCAGAATGTTGATTCCCTAAAAAGCACAATACGATTGGTAATACGGGTGGACAGAAAAACAAAAAAAGAAATAAATTTTGTACGAAGCATTTTATGTTTAATTGTGTATTAGGAGAAGAACTGACATGGAGTTATGCGAATATCTTGGATTTGAAGCCAGTAATAAGGAATCAACTCAGGACTGTCTGGAACTTTGAGTGTACCTGTGAAAGGTATTACAAAAATAAGTTTATATTTTCAAGCCATCAATATTTTTTCAGATTATTCTTTAGATTCAATCATTAATTACTACTTTTAAACAGTTAAAAGTCCCATTCTTCTAACGTAGGCTCAAAAATGTATCTCTTGAAAATACTTTGTTTAGATGTCTAGATCCTACAGAATTTGGAACAAATTTTACAACTCAACAGGTAAACATTATTTGTTTATATCCACCAACCTTTTTAGTAGCGAAGCTAGTCTATAATTTACTTTGGCTCCTATTCAAGATAGACAGCTGAAATTTTTAGTGAAGAGTCCTACGACATATGCCCATCTAATCTATACTTTGTTTTGTCCACATGTCCGATATTTGGGGTCCTAGATCAATTCCTAGATTTTCAAGTTTTCGTGATTTTCTCAACTCCTTTTCGAGATAATTGGAGTGCTGGATTGACGGCTGAAAATATCAGGGATTGAATAGGCTCTTATTGTACATATTTCCATCAAGTTTTATTAAATTTTGTCTATTAATTGCAGTGCTAGATCGATTCCTAGTTTTTTTTTCTCGTGTGTTTAAATGTTGCATGATTTTTAAGGTTTCGTTATTTCCCTATTTTATCAAGTTTAACGTTTATTTATGCCACTACACTATAGTAAATTTTTCCCGATAATTTATGAGCTTCGCTACTTATTGATGTTGTCATCCTTGTTATCTATCTATCTGTATCTTCCTTTAGCTCTTTCTTTCTTCTTGCCTTTCCATTCTTATTTATCTATATATCTAGTGTGATTGTGGTGGATATTTTCATGAAGAAACATGTGACAAATGTCTAAAACATGGTGGAAGAATTCCGCTTTCTGAGGTAAATGTTTGTTATCAAGAATGACAGCATCAATGAAAGCAACAATGATTTAGTTTTAACATTGAATAAATTCTCAAAAAAATCAGAATATATCAGGGTTCGGAAGCCGCGCTATCAGCCGCGCGGCTGCGGCTGCGGCTGAATCCTAATTTGCGGCTGCGGCTGCGGCTGCGGCTGCTTAAAGTTATGGAAGTGGCTGAGGCTGAGAGTGGCTGAGGCTTAGTGCGGCTGAGAGTGGCTGCGGCTGAATGCGGCTGAGGCTTAATAAGAATTGGGGTGGCTGAGGCTTACAGTGGCTGAATTGGAATTTTGTGGCTGAGGCTTCGAGCGGCTGAGGCTTACAGTGGCTGAGGGTGGCTGAGGCTTACAGTGGCTGAAGGATTTGTGGCTGAGGCTGCGGCTTACTGAAAGCCGCGCGGCTCATAGCGGCTGCGGCTTACAGTGGCTGATTGGAAAATTAAGCCGCGTGGCTGAGTGAGGCTGAGGCTGAGAGTGGCTGATAACATAATTAAGCCTCGCGGCTGATTCTGAGGCTGCGGCTTACTGAAAGCCGTGCGGCTGAGGCTGTGGCTGAATTAAATTCAGCCGCGCAGCTGAATGCGGCTGCGGCTGAATACAATATTAAGCCTTGCGGCTGATCTTATGGCTGATTATAAAATAAGCTTTGCAGCTGAGGCTTCGGCTAAATTGGATTTTTTAAATGCATTCTAGGACATTTTTTGGAGAGTTGAGGGTGGTTAGGGGTTGTGAGAATAAGAGTGGAGGGAAGAGGGGGGAGGACAGCAGGATTTTTTCAAATGTTTGATTCAGAATTAGTACCCAAATTTTATACTGGTACCCAAAGTTTTATACTGATACCCAAAGTTTATTCTGGTACCCAATGTTTTATTCTAGTACCCAAAGTTTTATACTGGTACCCAAAATTATATACTAGTACTCAAATTTTATTCTGGTACCCAAAGTTTTATTCTAGTACCCAAAGTTTTATACTGGTACTCAAAGTTTTATACTGGTACCCAAAGTTTTAGTCTGGTACCCAAAGTTTTATAATGGTACCCAAAGTTTTAGACTAGAACCCAAAGTTTTATACTGGTACCCAAATTTTACTGGTAACCAAAGTTTTATACTGGTACACAAAGTTTTATACTGGTACCCAAAGTTTTATACTGGTACCCAAAATTTTATACTGGTACCCAAAGTTTTATTCTGGTACCCAAAGTTTTATACTGGTACCCAAAGTTTTATACTGGTACCCAAAGTTTTATACTGGTACCCAAAGTTTTTTACTGGTACCCAAAGTTTTATACTAGAACCCAAAGTTTTATACTGGTACCCAAAGTTTTATACTGGTACCCAAAGTTTTAAACTGGTACCAAAAGTTTTATACTGGTACTAAAAATTTATACTGGTACCCAAAGTTTTTTACTGGTACCCAAAGTTTTATACAGGTACCCAAATTTTATACTGGTACCCAAAGTTTTATACTGGTACCCAAAGTTTTATACAGTTACCCAAATTTTATACTGGTACCCAAATTTTATACTGGTACCCAAAGTTTTATACTGGTACCCAAAGTTTTATACTGGTACCCAAAGTTTTATACTGGTACCCAAAATTTTATACTAATACCTAAAATTTTGTTTTAATATTGGTACCCAAAGTTTTATACTGGTACCTTAAGTTTTATACGAGTACCCAAAGTTTTATACTGGTACCCAAATTTTATATTGGTACCCAAAGTTTTATACTGGTACCCAAAGTTTTATACTGGTACCCAAAATTTTATACTAATAGCCAAAAATTTATTCTGGTACCCAAAGTTTTATACTGGTACCCAAAGTTTTATACTAATAGACAAAAATTTATTCTGATACCCAAAGTTTTATACTGGTACCCAAAGTTTTATACAAGTTTTTTAGCAGTAGGAATTTATTTCAACATCTTTAGTTATGATGCAGTACAAAGCCTATCAACTCCCAGACGACGAGCCGATGCGCTACATGTTGAGCCACGGTCGAGGGTTTCTATGACATTAACTCAAGGTCCAACAACCCTGGATAACTAAGGGGAATTATATCTTTCCTTTGCTACTGTACATGTTGCACACCTAGCACCTAGGAACCATTTAATGTCTTCAGTTATAACGCAGTGTCTGCGCAAGATTCGAACCTATTACATCCCTGATGACAAGCAGATGCGCTACTTGTTGAACCTTGGGGAACCAATTCTTTCCTTTTCTGTATTAGTTTAAGTGACATCTATCCAGCAACCAACTTTTTTTTATGGAACTACCTGCCTGAAAGTTTTATGGTAATGAGTTACGCCTGTTTATGAGCCAAGGAAATCCTCCTACTCCAACTTTACATGTTGCACACCTGCCATAGCAGCAGTAGGAACCATTTTATGTCTTCAGTTATAACGCAGTGTCTGGCCGAGATTCGAACCTATTACCTCCCTGATGACAAGCAGATGCGCTTCTTGTTGAACCTTGGATAATTAAGGGGAACCAATTCTTTCCAATTTAAGTGACATCTATCCAGCAACCAACTACCTGCCAGAAAGTCCTATGGTAATGAGTTACGCCTGTTTACGAGCCAAGGAAATTCTCATACTCTAACTTTACATGTTGTATACCTGGCATAGCTGCAGTAGGAACCATTTAACGTCTTCAGTTTTCACACCAAGATTCGAACCTATTACCTCCATGATGACAAGCAGATGCGCTACATGTTGAGCCATGGTACGCAGGTTAAATTTGTCTTAAAAATAATCGTCTTTAAAATGCTTATCATATGTACACTTGCAATAAATGTATTTGTCATAAAAACTTACCTCTTATGAAAAATGTTTTTTTTACAAAAGTGCTTTTCATTACAATTATTCATGGGTATAATTTTTATGACTAACTTTTTATGTCACATAATCTTAATGACAATGTAATTATGAAGTTATTACAAAAAATACTAAACAATAGGTACTGGAAAAAGAAGAACTGAATTAAAATAATTTTTTGGGGGGTAGGGTGATTTTTATTGGGTGGGGAGGGCCGGGGCGAGTAAATCCCATTTTTAATTTTGGGGTGATGTTTAATTTTTTTTCTAAGGCAATTTTTTTCTGGTAGTGTGATGGTACCCTCCCCCAAAATAGTTGTAAACCTTCCCAGTACCTATAAGAAACTACCCTGAATAGGAGCACCATATCGGTTTAGTAGTTAGCGAGATCCTGTAGTACAAACATATAGAGAGACAAACAAACAGACATCATAATACTTAATGATCTAAAAATAAGACAAATTTTCATTTTGAAATATTGGAGCTCTGATAGCTTTTTGGTACGGTAACAGCTTTGAACCATCTATCATCCGGGTTCGAATCCCAGAAGAAAAAAAAAATTTTAGTTTTAATTTTAGTTTTTTAAAAAATTCAAAAACTTGGAAAAGGCAATTTAAAAAGTTTTCATTAGTTCAGTAGTTATCGAATTCTTAATCTACAGACAAAATAACTCTCCATACTTTATACAAGGTTTTAGAAATAATCATATGTAATTCTTGGTGGAATTGAACAGAAAACCTTTCTTACACATTATGGTGCACTAACCCTTAGAACATAGGTGTAAAGCAATTTTATATTAAAATTTAGTTAATAATATTACAAACTAGAAATGCCTGGATGTACCATCCAGGTTTAGATAAATTGGTGAAAATAATTGTTTCCTTCTGTTATGATACATTATTGATATTGATTCTTATAAAAATCATCATCCTGAAACATTATTTTCAACAAAAAAAGGGGCTTTAGCTTTTTTGTTTTATTTCTTCTGTGGTTGATTTTATTTTACCATCAAATAAAAAAATCTGTAAAGATTCCATTTTAAAAAAGAAGGGTGACACAAATTTCAGATCTTAGTATTCATGATTTGAGAAAAATTCATCTTTATATCATAGCACAAATTAGATAATCCTGAAAGCATCCCTTAGATTTTATGGAGAAAATAAGTAAATCAAATTGCAAAAAAAAATATCTGAAATTTTAGCTAACCTTCCAACATTGTGTATGACCGCGTGCAACTTCGGGAAATGGCATTTTATAACTGTCCATCATTTTAAAGGATTTTAAGGGGGGTTGGGTGGGTTTTGAATATACAATAATAAATACCTTTATAGATATACATTATACATTCTCCTATTATTGTTTCAAACAAAAAATAAACTTTTGTCTAAATATAGGAAGTCCGCATAACACAATGAATTGTCTTTTATTTACAAAAAAAAGTGATTGTTAAATCTACAAAACTAAACTCTCCATAACTTGCCCAGTAATGTATTAATATCTTCAGAATGTTTAAGTATTTGATATATTGACTTAAATGAATCTTATTATGGAGTCAAAATCAATCTTTATTTATTTACAAAGATGTATACTAAAAGTAATTTTATTCTTTATACTATAAAAAAAAGTTTAAATATTATATTATTCTAGGAATTATCTTTATTGCTTCTCAGCTTAACAAAAGGAAAATTTGTCTACAAACAAATCTTGTTGCAATTTAAAATATGTTTAAATTTCCTTCACAAACGTAAATTCTGTTATGGCTGAGTGGGCTAAGGCGTTATTTTAATTTTTTCTCTTCATATCTAATTCATATCTTAAAACTCAGGATCGACTCAGCTTAAGAAAAAATGTGATTCAAATCAGGTTTTTCAGATATTTTTAAAAATATATATATCCTTTTCCATTAAAATGCCAATATCCTAGGAAACCCAGCAGCCAAGAAAATGCAACATGCAAAATTTAATCTGTTATAATTCAATTTATAATATCAACTTTTCAATTAATGGTGAATTTTTCTCAAATCATGAAAACTGAAATCTGAATTTGCGTCACCCTTCAACATTGAATATGACTGCGTATGACTTAGAGAACTACATCTATAAAATCCATCAAAAATATAAATATTAACATATTCATAGAAAAACATATTTTCTATAGATGCATTAAAAAGCATTTTGCTTCCAAGCTTCTATATTAGAATTTTTAATTATCAGCTTAAAATTTGGATGAACATTCCTTTCCTAAATAGCGCATGGGTTAACACGCTGGTTTGTCATCCTTAAAATCCAGGTTCTAGTCTTGCTAAGTTACACATTTTTTATCCAAAATTCCGTTGACAACAAAGTAATCTTTCCTTATTACATAACAATTTCACGAATCGATTAATTCATTTATGAATCAAAAATATTTTAAGGGGGGTGGAGAGGGGGGAGTAATATAATATTTATTTAGCATCGTATCATTAACTATTATTATATAACACTGGCTTTAATCTCAAATGATTGTACATTTTTATATTCATAGAAAACTGGATATGATAGTGTGGTAATACGACAACCAGACGGACGGGCAGTTTACAGAATTGCTACGCTGTGACTTATCATAACAAGCCCTCTGCACTAATCCCATTATATCACCATTTACCTCATGACCGACGGTGACCCCGCTATCCAGCGGTCAAACTGGCCTGCCTAAATATGGGGAGGGGCACGAACACGCAGCTATCACGCGCCCCTCACGCAATTATACAACCGGGAGGCGCTGCCTCCCCTTTTACCACAGCTGCCCCCGCAGCCTGTCTACCGCCGTGGGCTAAGCCCTTGTGTCCCACACCCCCTTCAAACCTAACCATTGTTATAATCTGTTGTATATAAATAGTAAACATTCATTGTAAATATTATTCAGTTAAATATATAATTTCTGTATGACTAAATCCTGCTAGTTTGTTTTGGTAGAATAATTCAAGGCTAAGGCTCGTTGGACTCGAACTCGCAACCCTGTGAGCTGAAACGTTCGGCTTACCACAATAGGATGCATATATATATTTTTCAGTATGGCTAAGAACCGGTTCTAATTCGGATTCGAAGCGATACTGGAATATTAAGTGAGAATGTATTTAGGGTCAGGGAATATCAAATACAAATTTTATTATGTATTATTAAAAAAAAATTGCACTGAAATATGTATCCTGCATGCCTTAGTGTTTTACACTCTAGTTTCCCATTTTCCATGAAAAATTTTCTCAAAAATTATGTGGACACTAACTTGATTATATGTTGTGTGGACACTACCTTGATCTTAATGAGTTGAACTAAATAGAAGAGAATCAACAAACCTCGAAACCGTAATGGTTGTCAAATAGTTTTTGTATAATTTTTTTAATTTGAAATATTCATGAAGTCATATCTAACTAATCTTTAAAATTTCTCAGGGTGGTTATATACTATTAGTAATAAGAATAAATTTTACTCTAAAATGGCAACCCTGAATAAAAGTGCATAATAAAGTATAAACCATACCTTGGAACAAAAGATTCGGCCATTTCAAAATATAGCCCATATACGATACTTACATCGCATTGTTTAAAATTGCAGATATAAAACAGTACTGGGTGGTTTAGTGGGTAAAGTTTGACGTTATTTATTTTTTATTTTTAACAACTTCATATAGAGTTCCGGTTCTAATCCCCGCGAAAAAAAACTTAAATCTATTAACTATATCCCATTATATAAAGTAGTAAGCTTTTTTTATCTGCAGGAAAGGATCTTCTAACTGCTAAACCAAAATATTTTCTTTACAGTGAAGCATCCAATAGGTCCAGGGAAGGTTTATAAATTTTTATTGTTTTTTATCCTCTTATAAGAAGTATCCCCAAAAGTTAAATTTTAAAATGATGTTTACGTAGCGCGAACGTCGCCGGTTCAAACCTACGACATGACTTATTTAAAAATTCTAGTTTAATTCCCTGCAAGTAAACTAAACATTTTTATATATCATCCATATAATAAAGTAACAGGATGTTTGTTTGTCTGTCTGTTTGTTTGTACCAAAGGAAACGCTAACCACTGAACCGATATGGTTCTCTTTTACAGGGTAGCTTATCATAGGTCCTGGGAAGGTTTCTAACTATTTTTTCCCACAAAAAAGATATAATTTTTGAAAAACTAAAATTAAAAATAGCAGATGGTCGACTCCCCCCCCCCCCCAAAAAAAAAAATAATAATAATTCACACCTTCAAAACCTCTCCCTCTTTCTCTCTCTCTCTCTCTTTCTCTCTCTCTCTCTCTCTCTCTCTCTCTCTATCTCTCTATCTCTCTATCTATCTCTCTCTCTCTCTCTCTCTCTCCCGTTGTCTAGATTTCGAGGATTAAATGATCAAAATGATGTAGGGCAACAGTAGCTGGTTCGAATCTTGTTGAAAATAATTTTTTTTAAATTGCTTTTTTAGATTTGTTTTATTCTTTATCAGTATTGTTTACAATGCAATGTTAGAAAAATATTTTTTTTCTTTTGATCACTGAAGTGGTTTTGATCTGATGTGCTTCGGACTTCTGGGATTAAAATTATTTGATGCACTCAACCACTAAGCTACAGAGATGGTCAATTTAAACAATTATAAAAAAATCTAAATATTGTCTATATTGCCTCTTTCAATTAACATATTTGGTTGCCTTCAATTTTTCCTCTCTCTCTTTGAGTACATCTTAAAATTTTTAAATGCCATGTGTTGTCTATTGCGGTACGCTGGTCAAAGCATTGGCTATTAGATATAAAGATCATGTGTTCAATTCCTGGTGACATTAGAAATTTAAAAAAATTTTCAGTTTATTATCGTATGTCAGTGATAATAGATGTAAATAAATTTTTTCAGTTTATTATTTATTTATCTCTCTCTATGTATCTTATTAATTTGAAGGAAATCTATTATCTCCTGTGGTATGGCGGTCAAAGTGCTGGCTTCCAGTTATGATAATCATGCGTTCAAATCCTGGTGATGATAGATGAGTTTAATATTTTTCAGTCTCTCTCTCTCTCTCTCTCTCTCTCTCTCTCTCTCTCTCTCTCTCTCTCTCTCTCTCTCTCTCTTATGTAGATTTTTTTGCATATTATACAGGACAATTTATTGCATTTTACAGACCTTTTTTTAACCAACTCTAAAAAGTAAAATACATCGCTGTTTAAATTTTTTTTGTTAGAAAACATATTAGGATAATTTGTGTTCAAAATAAACACACACACACACCCTCCCCCCTCCCTAAATCTTAATTTAATTATTTTCATTAATTTAAAAATACTATAAAAAATTAAATATGTATAAATCTTTTTTTTGCATAACTTTTTCAGTGTCTCTCATCAACCACAAAGTATTAAATACATTTAAAATTGAAGAAATATCTAAGTAGGAGAAGCTTAATTATATAGAACAAGTATTGTGTACCTAAACGGAAAAATAATAGAGAAGCTACTATATAACTTGAGTATCACAAAAATTGATTGCCCCCTGTGAGGTTTGAACTCACGGTCCCTAGTTTAAAAGACGAGTGCTCTACCATTGAGCTAAATCGGCCACTTGTACAAGAAAAAAAATTTAAGATAATACAAATTCATAGTGAATATTAAGTAAATTCTGAAAAATTTGTATCTTTTAAAAACAATAAAATTAGGCAAACGTACGTCAGTAGGGCAGTTACCCTATAAATAGTATTCAATAATATTCATAAGTATCAACGTTCAAAAACGTATTGCTCCTGGTGAAATTCGAACTTATAACCCCGGCATAACAGTGTAGAAGACATTACAGGTTCAAACTTTTTGTAGTTGTTCGAGATGGTAGTTTTTATGTTGTAATTTTAAAAAAAACTTAAGATAAAATTTTTATAAAAGAATATAAAAAAATTTAAAAGTATAACATTTAAAAAAATTATTTTTTGGCGATGGAAATGTCTGACCCCCACCCCAAAATTAGCTCAAAACCATCCAATGTCAATATATATATAACTAGCGGCTACGCCCCTAGAGGCCTCTAGGGGGCACTTGAGGAAGAGAGAGAGTCAAATTTAATAACCCAATTTCTTATTTTAAATTTTTAAAGAAAAGTAAAAAAATTTTTTTTGGGAGGGGGGAATTTTTTTTTAGGGGGGGGGGGCCTCCCCCCTCATTTTTAATTTTAGTTTTAAAAAT
Organism: Acartia tonsa; assembly: GCF_053477335.1. Lineage (NCBI taxonomy): Eukaryota > Metazoa > Arthropoda > Copepoda > Calanoida > Acartiidae > Acartia > Acartia tonsa. The sequence goes on along the minus strand of NC_137261.1, from coordinate 42,864,580 downwards.
TTTAAAAAAAATTTCTTTTTTTGAGGGGGAGGGATTTTAATTTTTTTGGGGGGTTGGGGGTGTCCCACCCCCAAAAAAATAGTTATAAACCTTCCCAGGACCTATGAGAAGCTACCCTGTTAAGGAGAACCCGATCGGTTCAGCGGTTAGAGAGATCCTTCGGTACAGACACACAGATACACAGACACACAGACATCCTGTTACTTTAGTAAAAGGATTCCTGAGAAGGACAACATTGTCAGTTCAGTGGTTGCTGAGATCTTAAGCTTCAGACAGACAAAATTAAATGAAAATTAAGCCCCGCGGCTGAATTGACGGCTGAGGCTTGTACTAATTTAGCACCTGCGGCTGCGGCTGGGGCTTACAATATCTCAGCCGCGCGGCTGTGTCAAAGCTGCGGCTGAATTTAAAAAATTAAGCTGCGGCTGAGGCTGCGGCTTACAAATATCAAGCCGCGCGGCTGCGGCTGCGGCATAATCATAACTTTGCAGCTGCGGCTGAGGCTTTCTTGAAGCCGCGCGGCTGAGTGCGGCTGCGGCTTCAAATTATTAACAGCCGCGCGGCTGAGTGTGGCTGAGGCTTCCCCAACTATAAGCCGCGCGGCTGATTGCGGCTGAGGCTTAGAGGGGCGTTGGCTGAATGAGGCTTAGTGCGGCTGAGGCTTAATGTGGCTGAATTGGAGTTTTGTGGCTGAGGCTTACAGTGGCTGAGGCTTACAGTGGCTGAATGCGGCTGAGGCTTACAGTGGCTTATGTTTTCTTTAAGCCGCGCGGCTGCGACTAAGGCTGAGGCTTATTGGGTGGCTGAGGAAGCCGCGCGGCTGATTTTGAGGCTTCTCGTAAGCCGCGCGGCTGATGGTGGCTGAGGCTGAGGCTGCGGCTGCGGCTTCCGAACCCTGGAATATATATATTATATATTTCTGGGAATGCTACAATTATAACTTAGTTCCTAATTTTCTTGATAATAATAATAAATAATTATTGTTTGTTTTCAGCAAAGTGAACTATTACAATTAATCAACAGAGCACCATTGACCACTCTACAAAAAATAGAGGTGTAATTTAATTTTTATACAAGTATTATCTTTTAATAATATTTAAGCAAAATGTAAAAAAAAACAATTTAATTTTTAGAATTATATCATATAGAAGAAATTATATTAAATTGATAATATTTTTAGAGTACGATATTAGCAAATTACCATTATTCTCATCTAGTCACATGTAGATATGTTATGAGGTAAACAAATATTAGATATTTTGGAATATTTTTTGTAACTTTTCCGTCAATATATAAAATATACTCTCTGATCTCATGATCAGCATTTCGGTTTAGCAGTTAGCGAGATCCTTCGGTACAGACAGACCCACACACACACACACACACACACACAGATCCTGTACTTTTATATATGGTAAATTTCAGGATGTTGGATCTATTGGTTGAATTAGAAGAAGCAAATAATTACAAGAATAAGCAGCTAGTAACTCAAGGAAAAGAAAATATTCATTAATAAAAATATGCTAATGATTTTCAATTTCCACAAGATAGGGGTTAAGAATAAAGACTTTGACAATCTTATCAATATTATAGTCTATTATTCCTTTATATTTACCAGCGGATGCGCACTCTAGGGGCACTTTAGTGGGGGGGGGGTGAATTCGATAATCTTATTTTTTTTAGATTAATTTTTAAAGAATAATTTTAGGGGGGAGGGGACTTTTTTTGGGGTTGGAAAGCCAACCAACCTCCATTTTTAAATATAGTTTCTCTTGTGGGGTTGGTGGAACCCTCCCCCAAATTAGTTTTAAACTTTCCAGAAGGTGAACCATATTGGTTCAGCGGTTAGCTATATCCTTCGGTACAGACATACAGAGATTGTCAAGCACATTCATGATATTCTGTCTTTAAATATACTTTCTTTTCTTAAAGGAGAAACACTTCTGAAAACTTTGGAGAAAATAGATGGTAGATATGGAAGACCCTATTTAAAATACGAGAAAATTTTCAATTTATTATTTAATTAAGTAACTTATTTTAATTTGTGTTTCTATGAAAAAAAACTTTCCATAAATGTATTATGTATTAGTTGAAATAAATTATATAATTTCTGTGTGTTAACAAAGTTTTTATCTACATGGTGAAAAAAATGCTTATGATATGCATGGAAAGTATAACTATGGTTAATGAGCATCTGCGCTATAATCTTCTTTGTATATATCCAATAAATGAATTGTTTCATGGTTCTGTGTTTCTCTGTTTATGAATGTCGTCCTTGTTTTTAGGAGAGATGTTACGCAATAAGCATCTGTCTGTCGGCAATGCAATAATACAATTAGAAGGAACGAAAATGTTATTTTTCTCTCTGTTTTTTGGACTAATCTGTACAAGAAATAGATATCTTTTAATTTTCCTTTTCTTGCTAATTTTGAAGAAAAAAACATTCTAATAGACTTTAATTAAAGATATTATGAAAAAAGTTGCAAAACACTTTTATTCCAAAATTAATTAAATATGGAAAACAGAACACAGCGAAAGCACATGTGTCACTAGGAAAAGGATTGATTAAATAAATATTTTTAAGGCAATATTCAAATTTTATGTTTGACTATTGGAAACCATTGAATTATATTGTATGGAGATGAATATATGTATATTCATAAGTTAGGATTAACCTATTTATAATTTCAGCAAATATATTAAAGGGTGGTCGTGGCTGATAGAATTTCGACTTATCGATAGTCTAATGATATTATGACAATATACTTATGTTGATATATTAACGGCACAATTTTTGACCAGAGTATTCTTCATTATCCTATTATAAAAAGTAGCAAGTTTTTTATACCGATATGGTTGTTCTTTACATTGAAGCTTCTTATTTGTTCCGGGATGGTTTTACGCTATTTTATTTTTATAAATAAGTTTGGGTATTGTTTTTCGGCTATTTTTCATAAATCATACAATATAGAGCCCTTAGATACGAGGGGCGCAACCGCTAGTTTGCGTATATTGTATACTTATAAAATACTATGAAAGCAAACTTGTTCTAACCATATGGAAAACTATTTAGTTTAAAAACCATGTGATTTTTTAAAGCCGTCATTTGTAGTTTATGGCTCGCGCTGGATCAAGAAACAAGTTAAAAACAGTCCACACTATCAACTTTTTATACTAAATCATATTGATGTGTGCATGTATGTGTGTAGGTTCAGCAAAATCTCCTAAACTGCTGTTCGTAATTTAAACAAAATTTAAAGAAGGTTTTAGCCTATATCGTATGGTAGAGTAAAAAAAATTAGAAGAAAAAAATAAAATTTAAATCATATACATATTTGGTGTAATTAATAGATTTATTAGCGGCTAAGCGGCTATAAACCTAAAGACCTTTTTTGGGAAATGGTGGGGGGGGGGGGGATATTTTCCCAGGGGCTATTTCTTATGAGAGGTTACTCTTCTCCAAAATATAGTTATAAACCTTCTCTAGACCTATAAGAAGTAGATCTATATATTTCGGTTATAGCGATCAGCGAGATTGTTCTCTACAGACTAACATCATTTTACTTTTCAGGATTATACATCTTTTAAAATTTACATAGCCCTTATCTTTCAAGTTTAGATTAGTTTACAGTTAACCCATAGTTTTACAGTATTCATGTACATAAAAAATATATAACAAATACAAGACTTAATAATTTAGTAAGTTTTTGTGATATATAGGGAAAAATGTTACCAAAAGCAACCGCTAGATGTCTAGTTCAACGAGCATTTTCTAGTTTTAGTAATGCTACAGAAATGGGTCTAAGTGAACAACATACAGGTTTAGAAAGTAACATATCAATAAACTAACCTAGATAAGTTAAATATTTTAACCTTTTAAATTTAATTTCTTAGGTTTAAAAATATTTTTCTATAATTGGGACTAAAAGTCCCTATTTTCAGAAATAATTTTCCAGTATGCCTTGGAAACCGATCAATATTCGCTGGATTAGAACCGGTTCTCAATCATACTGAAAAAGCATGTATAGCTAAGTAATATAGACAATTTTCTACGAATAATGAAATACAAATCGGAACATTAATATCAGTTTTGTTAGACCGAGGGGTCGAAGGCTCGTGTTAACTGGTTTTAATCTTATAATTTTTAATTTTAATGTGTAAAGCTTTCTATAATACGATGTTATAAATAACAATTTTTTTCAGCTTTTCAATCAATGGTCAGAGAATTTGCACAGGTTTCCTTAGATTTTAAATAATTTGAAGAGATGATATATTTTTTATCAAGGATATCTTTTTTCTTTCTCTGTAAAATAGTTTTATTTGGGTGTTATATCCCTCCAATTATGTCCATCAGTCTGGATAGAGGTAAAAATCATAATAACCACTGGACCTATTATGTTTTCCTTTTTATGTCAAGGTTTTAGGCATGGGACAACCTCCCTCCATACAAAAATAGTAAAACCCCAATAATTGAATGAATTCGAATAAAAATATTTCGTGATTAAAGCTGTTTTGGTGGGGTTGACTTACTGATAATGAGGACCCTTTTTGCCTGGACCCATAAATTTTGTTTCTGCTTTTTAGTTATACTTTATTCCTGGAATACTCCACTCCTTAAAGTAAGCCTGCAAAAATACACCGTTCTAACTGCTGAAAAACACTTTACTCTAAATTTGAAGCCTTCAGCTTTAATAGCAAAAAGTTGTAGGCATTTAAAATTTTTGGGTATAGAGTCTACTTGTGGCAGTCTTTCAGCAGTTAGCACGGTTTATTTCTTGCATGCTTCCTTTAAATCCAAGACTATAGGTTACTTGATTAATTTCGATCATACATTTACAGAAAATGGAGAATGTACCGATCTATTTCACTAGAATCTTCATATTTGAATTTGGGTAGGGTCAAAATGATGCTCTAACAATCGCATCAACTCTATAATTATTTAAAACAGGAGGAATTGCGACCAATAGCAGATGAGTTAGACTCTAAGAAAAAGTTTCCGAGGGAGCAGGTCAAGAAAATGGGTCAGCTTGGTCTTATGGGAGTCGAGGTATTACAGTTTTATTTCTCCAGCTTATTTTCGAAACCGATTAATATCACCTGGATTAGAACAGGTGCTATCTTTGAACCGAGACTATCACTGATGATTTCTTTCTTTCGATTTTTTTCCGACTGGCGCTAGTTGTAGAGTAGACTTTGACAAAAGATTTTTGGGATTTTTTTTAGAGGCCTGGCGATGGTTAGCCAGTAGAGATAAAGAGATAAAATTTTGTATATGTATTTTAGGCCCTAAAGTAGCTTTTTATGGTAGCAAAAGAATTAAATTTTAAAAAAGTGTATTTTGTCAAATATACATTGAGATAGTAAAAAAAATTAGGGATGCCAAGAAATTACCCATTTCACGTTTCTTTCGTCCCGTTCAGAAACAGCAGAGAATTTTCGGCAGATTCAAAATACGTTACATTGTACATTATTTGATACTGAGTTGAGTTTGAAAGCCTAATCTTTATAGAATTCGATAAGCATGAGAGAAATTATTAAAGTAAAAGCTTTAATTTCAGATAAACAAAGATTTGGGAGGCGCAGGACTGGATGGATTAAGTTATACAATTGCCATGGAGGAAATAAGCAGGGCCTGCGGGGGGACAGGTAACTTTAATCATATATCCTTTGTCTCAAGGTTGAATCTTTATATTTGAGAAAATCACATATCCCTCAACAATAATCAAATATTTTCAATGGATTTTTAACAATATTTTTGTTATGAAGGTACTTATATTTGTGTATTTAACAAGAATTTAAACCTTATATGATCTATAGATAAGCCTCACTACTAAGATACACTAGGATAAATTCAATGATCTTAAAGGATTAGAAAATGGCCGATAAATTGATATATATCCCACAAAGTTACACCTTTTGAGATTACAATCAGTGATTGAAACGTTTGGACACTCAACTAAAAGAACCAATAAATCAAATTTAATAAAATTTCCATAGAATGTTTAGCCAACGAATAAGAAAACGTTTTAAAAACTTTGGAGACTAATTTGATAAACAGCCCATTAGCCAATTTCTTCCTGGGTTAAATTGGTTTGCACTAACCTGTCACTGTATGTTAAGGAACAATCATGACAGCACATAATAGTATCTTTATGGGACCCATCAATAAATTTGGAACAGATCAACAAAAAAAGAAGATTTTACCAAACTTTGTCACAGGTAAATTTTAGTAAAACAAGGATGACTACATATACAACGTAAAGCTAAACAAATCAGACAGACAAACATATATTTTCAATTTATTATTATATACTCATAAAATTATAAAAAAAATCTAAATAAAAAATTATTGTATATTGATATAAAAAAAATTTTATTTTGTTGCAGATTAAAACACATATTCTTAAAAATCATTAAAAATATTAAAGTATTTTATTTTTTTATATTATGAAGGAGAGAGAGTAGGCTGTTTCATGTTATCAGAACCTGGGAATGGGTCCGATGCTGGCGCAGCCTCTACCCTGGCAGTTTATAAGGTACTGACAATTGTTGTATCATCCTAGATGGCCAATGAGAAACAATATTCAGTCAAAAGTTTAAAAGATTTTCTACCAAAACATTTAAACAGTTAAATTACAGTTTGAAAAAAAATATTGATAATGTTAATTTTTAAAAGATACCACTCCTATAGATAAAACTTATTGCTTTAAAGTTCGGTCACAGCTAGATTAAAACCAATTTAAATCTAATAAAAGAATGCATAATATTTGAGCCATCGAAATAGACAACTTGATTATAAAACTGTGTGATATATACTACAATTTAACCAGGGCTCGGCAGCCAAGTTGTCAGCAGCATTAAGCCTGAAATAAAACCCCGTCTGGATGCTTTAATTTTTTTTTATAAGAGATATTGACATTTATGGTCAGGTTTAGACTTCCAGCTAAATTTTAAATTTGTAAATAGTTGATTTCCATGAGGCTTACAGGTGCCTTACGCGCAGCTGCCGAGGCCTAAATTTAATCTTCTAAGGTGAATAGTAGACATTTTTCTAGGATGACCATTACAAGATCACAGGCACCAAGGCGTGGATAACAAATAGTTGGGAATCCAGTGGTGGCTCTTTATTTGCTACAACTGACAGGAATATAATTATATGCAATCAGGGACCTTAAGGGATAAGACAATGGACGATAACAACGTATAAATTCGTAATTTTTATAAATAAGATTACTCTTCATCATATCAAAATCAATAGCGGAAAAGTTTGGACACTGCTAGTATGTTCCACCCAATTAAGATTTTGAAAAAAAACTTTTAGGGCTCGCATATGTCAATTTTAAGTTAGTGAAAAAGATTTTGATTTCATATAATTTATTATTTATCCAGAAAAGCGAAGCATAAAGGAATCAGGAAATTGTCTTATATTAGAATCTTACTCATCAAAATTTTTGATGAAAATGTTTTGACAACCCTATAAAGATTAAATAAACTTAAAATTTTTAAAGCCTCCGAATATTTAACAATTCATTAAAAGTACCCAAAGTTTTTGAGTTAATGAAAAAGAGAATGTGTTTGTAAAACTTTGGGAACCAGTATAATTTACAGCCCAACGTTCTCTCACTCCCTGTATAGGTGAAAATAAAGGATACATTGGGGGAAAAAAAACTAAGGTTAGAATATTAAATAGATAAATAGGGATGAACAAATTAAACGGCCTTTTTTTCATAATTACACAACAACAGAAATTTTAAAGTTACATAAATAAAGCTTAATAGATCATGTTTTGTATTAAAAATTGCAAGTTGTTCTTTTTTTTGTAAAATTTAGGTTCTTTGACTTTATCTGTAAAAAAAGACAATTTAATCTCTTCATAGCTGTTTTTACATTCCCTTTCCATCAGATGGACTGAGCCTTGGCAATAAAGAAAGTAAAATGGGAATAAGGTAACATTTTAAACAGCTGCTCAACAACAAGGTTCTATTAGTTCATTACTACGTCAAGTAAATTCTTATAATAAAGTAACAGGATCTATGTTGTCTGTTTGTGTGTACCAATGGATCTCTCTAACCACTAAAACGATTTGGTTCTCATAGGTCGTGGGATGGGTAAAATCTATCTTGGGGGAGGGTACCTCCATCCTCCAAAGAAAAATCACCCCTAAAAAAATTATTATAAAACTTTGCGTGATTTACAGTCCAATGTCCACTCCCTCCAGGTTACATTTATACTTTTCAATTTGTTTTAGTCACTAGCATGCTATTTTACATTAGCGGCATAACCTTAGAGGCCTCTCGGAGCACTTAAGGAAAAAAACTACTGGCAGATAGTGAAAGACTGACATCCTGTCACTTTTAAATACGCATTATATAATCTTGATATTAAAAAAATTCTAGATGTACCTCAACTGCAAATGTTATCTTTGATGATTGTCAAATACCCTCTGAAAATCTTATAGGTAAAAATACAAAGTTAACGATATGTGTAACATGTCGAATATACAAATAATAAGCGACACTACAGGAAAGAAAAGTGAGGAAAATAGAGATAGGGAGAGTAAAAAACAAAACAAAAAATATGAGATTATGTGAGAATTTAAATTTTACTGCATAGGTTGAGAAAACCAAATGGAGAGGAGTGCCATCGACAGACAGACAGACTGACTGACCAACACAAAAACTTATACTCATAAATTTGAGTAGCTTAGCCATAAATAAAAAAAATAAAATTCTTAATACGCATGATCAATATCAAACACTGAAAATAATATTGAAAATTTAGGAGAGAGTGGACAAGGATTTAAAATTGCCATGCAAATTTTAGATGCAGGTAAAACAGGTTTTGTTGCAAAGCTATTATTCATTTAGGGTATGTTGATGTCTGTACGTCCAACTGTGATTCCTATATCCAAAGATAGTAAGGAAGGAAATGACATTGGACTGTAAATATTACTGGTACCTATGGTTTTATCAAAAAGCTTTTTCGTTTATCTGCTTATACACTTTTATTAGATATTGATTAATTGGTTTAGACTATCAGTGTTCAACTCATGATTTGAATCTATAGAATGTGAAAATTTGTTAATTATCAATAAATTTTTTGTCCATTGTCTTATACCAATATTTAACTTTTCAAATTAGTATTTTTAATTCCAAGGCAGAATTCCAATTGCAGCTCAGGGAGTTGGCATAGCGGCAGGTAAACTAATTATAAAATTGATTATTATGTATTACCTCAATTGACCTATCGAGCACTGAACTCCCTCCTATGATTTTATCAAAAATAAGGAAGGGATAGTTTTTTTATTGTTTGTGTATTACCTTAGGTTTGGTAATATTCAATTATATTGGGTACTAGGTAGTTCTGCAGGGTTAGGGCACCGCAAGAATATACCTGCATGGTTAGACCCCCTGCAGGTGTAATGCTTAAGGAAGGAAAAATGGAACTTTTTTTTGATTATTGTTAAAAAATATAGGCTGAGGTCAATGCTTAAAAGGAATATATCTGGAAAGCACACATGAATAATTCGATTTATAAAAAATTTCTGCAACAAATCAATTTATATGTACAAATCTTTTGACATCAACTGACTACTGCGATGTAATGATCATACCTTATTGTTACAGAAATATTCAAACATAATTATATTCTAGATGCTTTGCAGAGAGCGCTAGATTATGTGATGAAAAAGCCAGTTATAAGCCAGGTACTTTTAACAGCATTGAACTAATATTAATTAAGCGGATTAATATTTTTCTTTTTACAAGGAATGTCACATCCCAGTGTAGACTCAGAAACTCTTTTCTCGGCTTCTATCGAAGATAGACAGCTGAATTTTATTTTGAAGATTCCCTATACCAATGACCTTCCAGTGTATAATTTACTTGGTCCGTTAATCTTTCAGTCATGCTCCAAAAATTAAACATGAAACACATTAATTCCCAGTTTCTTTACATCTATTTTTTATTAATAGTTACTGAACATCTGCCTTATCATAACACTTTATCTAAATTTCCATCTATGATTTGTCCTGCTTATTGATGATGTCAACCTTGTAAAAATTAATAAAAACTATTGGCAGAAAATATGCTTTTTAAATAACTTTGTCCGTATGTCAATTCTTACTTTTTTTACTTTAATACTTATTAACGATATCAACCTTGTTAGAATGATGAAGAACTACTGGCAGAAATGGAGGTTATGGTTACTACAGCTAGATTACTCACCTACAGGTAATGGCCACCACTTCTAGATTACTTACCTACAGGTACTGATCACCACTGCTAGATTATTTACCTACAGGTAATGGTGACTACTGCTAGATTACTCACCTGCAGGTAATGGTCACCACTGCCAGATTACTAACCTACAGGTAATGGTCACCACTGCTAGATTACTCACCTACAGGTAATGGTCACCACTGCTAGATTACTCACCTACAGGTAATGGTCACTACTGCCAGATTACTCACCTACAGGTAATGGTCACCAGCACCATTTCATCTTGATAATAAATCTTTTAAATTAATAATAATATTATTTTTTAATTTACAGGGCTGCAAGGATGAAAGATGAGGGGAAACCTATAGGTGACAATTCTCTCATATTTTTATAGCACTGCAGCTTTATAATTAGGTTATACCTGTACGTCCTTCAGTATATATGATACCATGTAAAAGTACTTCAACCTACAAGGTTTCGTCTTTTTATCTTTGAAATCATGATAAATGAGAAATGTTATTTTCTAGTCTGCTTATAAAACTAGATAGACCGCTGAATTTATCTGTTGTGATTTCTTCGACCAAATAAAAGATATTAGCCAATTTTATTTTGCCTAAATTTACTAAAGGGACAAATTATTTTAGGTAAAATAGCTGCAATGGCAAAATTATATGGAAGTGAAGTGGCTACATCTGTTTCTCATAAAGCAATTCAGGTTTATTGGCATTTTTAAATCATACATTTACACAATCATAATGATATTTTTTTTAGAAACAAAGATAATAGAAAGTCTAACATAACATATATTTTAGATCTCGTTAATTACTTAAGCCATTGAGTTCTCAATTTAAGGGAAGCTTCATAGGGCTTCCAGTAATGTTTTTACTAGTTAAGTACTTAGTATTATAGTTTTATAATTGATTTAAGCTATTTTTCTGCCCTCTCTCTGTCCGTTCGAATACAAAGTTCCAAAGGAGCCAATGACGAACTTTTTATATATTTGTATTAGCTTCTCTTAGATTAATAAAAGAATTTAAAAATTTAAAAAAAAAATCATTTTTTTAGTTGATGGGAGAAGATGGGTTGATAAAAGGAGGAGGAGTGGAAAGAAACTACAGAGACGCCAGGTTTATATTTTTAATTAGATGGGAGTAGATGGATTAGGAAAAGTAGGCGGAGTGGAAAGAAACTACAGAGACGCCAGGTTTATATTTTTAATTAGATGGGAGTAGATGGATTAGGAAAAGTAGGCGGAGTGGAAAGAAATTATAGAGGCCAGTTGTATATTTTAAATTAGATGAGAGAAGAAGGGTTGAGAAAGGAAGGTGGAGTGAAAAGAAACTACAGAGACGCCAGGTTTATATTTTAAATTAGATGGGAGAAGAAAAGTTGAGAAAGGGAGGTGGAGTAAAAAGAAACTACAGAGATGCCAGGTTCATATTTTAAATTAGATGGGAGTAGATAGATTAGGAAAAGGAGGCGGAGTGGAAAAAAATTATAGAGGCCAGGTTTATATTTAAAATTAGATGTAAAAAGTTGAGTTTAGAAAATGAAGTGGGGCGGGGTTGAAAGAAACTATAGACATACCAGATTAAAATTTGTGAAAATCCTCTTCAATTTTATGTATCAGAGAGGGATGGAGTATTAGTCAGTAAATTAGAGTGGTTCCCAAAGTTTATAAAAATGATATTTCATTTGTTTACTTTAAAAAATGAACTTTTATTAAACCTTTAGTGTCTTAACTTTTCCATCAACAATGTAATCTACTTAAGGGATGATTTTGTTTATTGAAATTAAGGATGCACAATTGACATCAATTTATCGTCAAGGTCTAAGAAAAAGGGTTTAGAAAAATAAATTAGACATAAAATTTTATAATTTCTAATAATATATTTAAGGTAGTTTTGACTTTGGAGTAGCATTTAACCAATATTTAATATTAAACCAATCTTTTTTTGGGGAAAAAATTATCTTGATTACTAGATGCCTAACTTTGAAATTCTTTTGTTAACTTAAAAACATACTTATCCTTGTTTTGTTTAGAATAACTGAAATCTACGAAGGAACATCAGAGATTCAGAAGGTTGTTATAGCTGGACACATGAAGAAAGAATATAGGAATAAATATACAAATGGTCAATGATTATATATTGTCATACATTAATTCAATAAATATTGCCTCCTAACTAATTATAATTTCTATATGTATGAGTTATATCATTTATAATTAAAAAGCTTTTTATTTGTTTATAGACGTCCAAGGGTAAGAGTGAAGGCGTGCTTAACCCCAACAAACTTAGAAACCTCTTAATTTTACCCCTCAAATAAAAAGCTTGAACGTCCCTATTTTTTGTTTATCTCTTACATTCTAATTAGGGCTTTGCTAATATTTTCACCCCACCCTCCACATATTTACCACATTTTTTAACGAGTGGAAAACCGTCACATTGAAAAGTATCCAGCTCAAAAATAATTAGCAAGAATTTTTTTATTTTAAATAAAACATAAAAAAAATTCATCCTTTTATGTCAATAAAATGTTCAAGAATAATAAAAAATAAAGTAAATGTGATATTCTAAAAATGCAGCAACTCAAAAAAATAGTTTTTGTTGTTAGTTTGTTATTCATTGTAATATTTCAACTTCATTATATTTGTAAGAAAGAGTGATTCAAAAACACATAAGATGTACTACTGAAAATATATATTTGGTTGGGCTTTTATATAGGCGGTTTTATTCAAATTACAATTTTCTAGAAAAAGTGTTTAAAAGGGAAATTTATCATTTGGTAGGCCCTACTTTATAGAACCTTATACTTAGTTGGGGTTAGGTTAAAGTATTGGGACATTATCATGTAGATATAGGAACCTGTATGGTTATATTACATTCAGTAAGAGCTAGAAATACTTAAATTTTCTTCAGAAATGGAAAATAGCGGAGGTGGGAGTTATACTGAATGGAAGCTGACTTTTTATTATTAGTTACAAAAGATTATTTCAATCCTATGCAGCAAATGAATTCCTATCATAAAAAAATGTAGTCATAAATATTTACTATTTCCTTTTGAAAGATTTTATAGAATAATCATTAAGAATTTGGTTAACTTTATATTTTTTGTGCCACCTTTAACCAAAGTTAAAGTTTATTATTGCAGATATTTAGAAAGCATATTCTAAAGCCAAGTTGTTGCTTCGATGTGATTTTACAGTAGATTATTTATTATTAGCTTAATTTATTTTAGTACAATTACAAATAACATGAAATAAAATTATAATTAGGCAAAGAATGTGTCATATACTAAGATTTTACAGTAGATAGACATAGAAGAATCATAGTAAAGAAGCGTTCTGAAACCCCAATTATTTTAATACCTGAATATCCAAAAATATGACTCCATAAAACTAACAATATTTTAGATGTCGGTATTTCAATATATATAAGTATACCAATAATGATATAATCAACAAATTTTAACATGATTATATGTATTGCTTAGTTGTTTTTAAAAAGGAAACTATTCTATAATTAGGGTCGGTCCATCCCTCCGTCCTCAGGGGGTTCTCATTACAGAGAGGATATCTAAGGAATTAAAGAAAGGGTTAATTTTACCTCCTAAGATCATAATTATCTATAAAGAAAAAAAATAAAAATTAACTGTGATTTTAAATTATTAGATACCTCGAGAAATCTGTAAGAATAGTAAAGAAGAGCAAAACATAAATACATAAACTAATTTGACAGACATCTTGGATCATTGCAGTAATAAAATGCTATATTAATATTGCATAAAAAATTAAATCTTTATAAGAAAAAACAGGCTTAATTTATCAGAATGAAACTTGCTGGATAATTTTCAGATAACTATTGTGAAACTTTCTTCAGTGTTTTCTATTCTATCTAAAGTTTAACTCTATTGTGACACCTACCTCAATGTTTTTAATTCTATCAAAATTGTAACTCTATTGTGTGAAATTCTTCATTGTTTTCTATTCATTCTAAATATTAACTCTATTGTGAGACCTTCTTCTGTGTTTTTCTTTTGTATCTCAATATTAACTCTATTGTGAGACCTTCTTTGGTGTTTTTCTTTATGACTTCTGACTTTGCTGTATTTATGCTAATTGTACAAGGTAGGGTTGCTACAATTAGAAAATAATTTTATATTTTGTAAATTATATCGTTTGCAATTCATAGTACAAAAATGTATTTCAAGTTGATGAAATAGATAAACGCAACCACTGAACCTTGTTAAGATCAGCTTTTTAGGATTCGTTATTTTTATTATATCATGGTTAAGAACACTCTCTCAGTTTAAATATTATCTGACCTCTAACCCCACACCCCCCCCCCAAAAAAAAAAAATGTAAATACATACATTATTTATATGAGGAAGAGACTATTGTGGCAATAAAAATAATGGATCTGGTGCACTTCACGGTAAAATGTTCCTTGGATCAATTATCTCTGAAAATATGGACTGATAGCTGCTAAACGAATTAACGAATTTATTTTGTCTCCACATCGGTATAAGTGGCATGAGAAGGCCTAAAAATAATATAAAAGTCAAGATCCAATTATGCACAGGGAATGAATTAAACACGCGCAAAATGAGTCTTTTTCTCGTTATTGTATGGTTAACCGTATCTAATGGTTCTTCTGTAACATCCCACTAACTCAATCTCACAGTTCTATTCTCTTATTCATTTTAATTCGATTATGTTTAGCTTTGTTTGCAAAAAGATTGTCTTTGCTTGGAAGTAATTAATTAACAAAAATAAAATAGAATATATTTAAAATTTGGTGCAACTCCAGTAAAGTTCAAGACATTACAACAAAAGAAGAAGAGTTACAGAAAGAAGAGGGAAACAAAAAAATGAGTGGATCACAAAGAGAGAGAGAGGGAGGGAGAGAGAGAGAATGATAATGAATGATAGAGAGTAAAAAGGATAGATTAGGTTCTAGTCGCAATGTAAAAGTTGAAGTCTAACTGCGAAGAAACTATTATATTTTCAGTTTAATAATAATGAATTATTATTTCTAGCGTTTTAAAAGTAAATAGTTTGATCTTTTTACACCAAAAGCGGCAAAACAAAGCTAGATATTTCATTGAAGAAAAGTATTGGAGAAAAAAAAGACACATAATTAAAATAATATGTACAGATATGAAGTAAATGATAAAATCTTTTCAGTCTGGTTTCGAATCCGATTAATATTTGCCATACTGAAAAATATTGTATAGCATCGTATGCCCTGCGAATATTGAAATAAAAATCATAAAATTAAGACCAGTTTTGTTAGGCCGTACCTCCGGCCCTTTGGGGCTAACAAAACTTTCATAAACGCGGAAAACTGTCTATGAAAAGATGCGTTAAATAAATATTCAAACCATTTGATCAGATTTATTGAAAGCAGTTTTAAGTTAAAACCGCCCACATATTTCGGCAAAAAAACAGTAGAGGATTGATATCGCAGCTAAATTTGTAAAATAGTAAAACATGCCCATGAATTAGGTAAATCTAACAGAAAAGTAGGGGTGCACATTCTGCAAATTTGACCCAGCTGAGTGGGTGGGGTGGGGGGGGGGGGGGGGTAAAAAAATAAAAATTGTGTGGTTGGGGGGGGGGGGGGGTTATGTAAAAATTAAGAGGACTGAAAGCATTTTTTTCCCCTCTTTGGTGAAAAAAAACTAAAAAATATGTGGATGGAGGCATAATATGAATAAAATAAAGAGTTCAGAAAATATTTTTCCATTTTATCTCCTTCCTTGCTGGAAAAACTTTGGAGGGGAAAAAAATATAAAAATTATAAAAAAGTGAATCTTGTGCAGAATATACACCCCTGCAGAAAAGTTAAGGGGCTATCATTGAAAGAAGCTGAGTAAATGTTGGGATCTATCAGTCTGTCATTGTAATGAATATACAAACATAATCATAGCCCATAGGCGAATCTACAATAGAAAAATCAGACCTCCATTTTTTATACCTAGTTATTTATTTCAGAAGAATAAAACTCAAATGGAATTAATCAAAATGAAAAAATTCACGGAGAAAATGATTATAAAGCGAGAAAGGTAATAAAACATAAAGGTAGTAAAACCTTTGTAGACATATTTATCATCAATTAATTTTATTCTTTAGCATTAGGTGGTGATTTAAGGACAGTTTGACTAAAGTTGTGTAGATTCTTTTAATTAAATTAATACTTTGCATTTTTTGACCCTTTTAATGTGTGTACAAAAAAAACATAATTCCATTTAAGTTTCCAAAAATATGCAAATTATTTGCTAATTTTAGAAGATTTCTCTGAACTTTGCAAGTAATTTAATTTTTGCATATTATTTGTAAATCTTTTGATATTTGCAAGTTCTTAGATAATAGAATTTGAAGAAAAAAATACCCCATCAAAAAAAATTTCATTTTTAAATTTTTTTAGCTAAAATTGAAAATGAGGAGACCCCCCCTCAAAATAAATTTCCCCCCCCCCAAAAAAAAAAAAATATATTTTTTATTACTTTTTCGTTTTAAATCTAAAACAAGAAAATTGGTTAACGAATTCGACTCCCTCCTCCTCAAGTGCTCTAGGGGCATAGCCGCTAGTATATATTTACACTCCCAAGGGCACTTTAGAGGAAGTTCCCCTGACCTAAGAAGATAGGAGAACCATATTGGTTTAGCGGTTATTAAGATCTTAATCTATTAACAGATAGACATTCTGATTCGTTTCTATAAGGATTAAACAATTTAGCTAAGAACTTTCTTTTCTTCAAATATCAAAAAGTTATTTAATTGTACATTTTATAATTTTAGAGGGTAGTAGTGTTTATAAATTGGTTTAGTAGTGAACTACAAATCATAAATTAAAGTATAATTAAAATAATATGGTTGATAATAATCCACAAAATAATTTTGAAACGATTACCGAAGAAAAGGAAATAAGCCAATAACACTAAAGTCAAGTTTATTAAAAAACAGATTAATCTCCAATTATGAATTACAAAATTTATCTTTATGTACTTGAAATTGTTGGTGGAAAAGTTTGGACACTATAACTTCAAAATTAAAATAACCCCATAAAGTCTATTATTTAAATAATCATCTTTTCCTTTGCATACTTTATTGGTATTTTCTATGCACTAAAGGAAGTGGAAGAAAAAGAAGAAAACGATAATGATAACAACGAAAATCTTAATGAATTAGAAACTAAGGCCAAGGAGATAATGATATTCTGATCTCCAACAATAAGCTTAAAAAATCAATTTACATGTACACTTTATTGATATCAGAATGTTTTTTTTTGTCCCTTAAGACCTTAAGGGGGGGGGGGCTAATGTCTGTCTGTCCAGCCAATATGATGAAGCTTAAGATTTTGTACTCACCGCTGGATGTATTTGGCTCTGCTTTTCTAGGAATATCTCTACAAGTAATACAATGGGTTAGAATTTTAGAATGGGACACCCAATCAAACCAAAAAAGGGCTGCTGTTGAAGATGTTGAAGAAAAGTATTTTTTACAACTAATTTTTAATGTTTGCTTGATTAATGTAACCCAAATTCTCTATCAAGGGCGAAGTCCCTAAATTATCAGAGCTAATCCTAAATATTGTAATTAATATATTGTCTAATTGCACTTCTTGGCCTGAACTTTTAAATGTGAAAAAGCAAATTTAAGAATTAGAAATCATTATCTGCTATTTTGAATAGAATGAACTTGCTGAGAAAATTCTTAAAATTAAATCTCTCACACATGCTATTGATAAGGAAACTGTGACTCAAAAACATTATGAAGTGAATATATTTTGTAAAGCTTTTGAAAACACTGACCTAAAAGCCCAGATTTGTTAAAAGTCAACTTCGAATGTTTGAATGTGTGTTTTATTGTATTATAGCTATAGGTCTTTATATTAAAATCTTTTTAACCGGTACTAATATAAACTGTCTGAAAAAAGATAGAAGTAGCAGAATATGTTGTAAATGTACTTTTGATCATATATAACATATTGATTAGGTTTAATAGGAACAGTAGTAGTTTATTTTTTCATTAAAACCAATCTAAAAAAGAACCATTAATAAGGGTCTATGGGTGGATAACTCTAGTTAACTCTAGTGGAGTTTTAATTTTGATCCAACTGATTTATTGAGTCCCACATACATAAAATCTATAATCAGTTCTTGTCTGCTCTTCACAGGAAGTCTGCTCCAGCCGATGACGATGATGAACTCCACGTGGAACAGAGGTATTGGCGCCATTTTCTTTTCCAAGGCGCCATTTTTAAAATTGAAGCTTTTATATAATTAGGATCAACAAATTATAAATAACATCTCTAAACTTGTTACCAGTAAGTCCGTAGCTGTATAAAAATCATATTGATTTTAAACAACCATTGACAACCATTTTCAGTGTTTATATTCGTTTGTCTTTTCATCTAATTTAAGAGCGTCGTTTTTATGGATTTTGTCATACTTTTTTTCAGGATTATTCAAATTAACTTAACCAAGAAAGCAAAGAAAATTAACAAGACAATTGAATTGGTGGATAAACCGGGACTTATCGATGCTGAAATTAGGCAAAATCCAGGTAAACTTATGAATTAACAGTATAAGTCTATATTTAAGTATTATTAATTAGATACTATCTTATATTCATTTTTTAGATTATTTGTTCTGTTATAGAATACTAAAATATTACTAAAAGGCTATCAAATAAATAAACTTTACTATATCTTAGAATTGGATAAAAACTTCATAACTTTAAAGAAAATGGATAGAGGTAAGAAGTTTTGCATCTGGACAAAGTGTCTTAAAAATCTGCCATGTGACGTAATAAAAATGAGGGATTATCCATCTCTTTTTTTCCCACTTCTCCTTTCATCTTCCTTATTATTAAGACGTCAAATGGCTGATTTTTGAGACACTTTGCCAATTACGAACATTCTGAAAATTAAATGTTTAATCTCTCCTTCACATACCTTTTCAAACATTTTAACCATTTAACAAACACACAAAGTATGAATAGAATTTATTATTTTAATTAAAATAGACTTACCTAAACCTTAAATATCTATCTTACTACACAATTTTATTTTCATCAAATGCCTTACTACTATTAGACTCAAAAATCTTGTTTGTTTTAGTTTGTCAGAATTCTTTAGTGTATTCAATCAACGAAATTAATTCTGACCAGAAGGTCTTTGTAGAAAAAGATGTCAACCATTGGTAAGTAACCAAAGTGATAAGGTTTTTTGTATATAGCTTAAGATTTAGATAACTACTAAAACTTTTGAGTTCCGTAGTTTAGGTGAGTTTCACATATGTCCAAAGATTTTTTTTGGCCAATTTATTTTTAGATCTAAAAGTTGACATGGTTTTAGGCTATTTTTCAGTCTTTCACTAACTAATCAAATACAGAGTCCCTAGAAACTAGGGGCGCAACCTCTAGTATATAATGAGAGGTATTGATCTAAAAACATTTACATAATATTTTATCTTACTTGAGTATGTGTTGTAGATAGAGGATATTTCAAACTTTGCATCATTATTTAGGACTGGAGGCTGGCCAAAGGATGTTGATACAGGGGATCCAGATCAGGTTCATGTAAAGTATTTAATGTACTGTAATCAATTCAGAATAATTCATAAAAATAAATATCATTAGAATAGGGACAGTGAGAAATAGAACTGAAAGAAAGACAAAATATAGATTAATGATATAAAATTTGTTGATAATTCTTACCCATATTTTAAAAGCCAAATACTCAAAAAGGGGAATGGGCAATAGACTGTAAATTATACTGGTACTCAAAGTTTTATCAACATATCATATCACTAAATTGTGATATTTGTTTCAAATTTAGGAGTGTTCAAACATTTTAACCAGTAATATTAATCCTTATTTGGGATAAATAGCAATTTATCGTCCATTGTCTTATCCTTTGAGATCCCTGCAAATAATAAAGATAACAAAGCAGTTTATATATAGTGTAACAACATTAAAGTACACTCATCCCTGTCCCATTCAATATAGTATAATTAAGACACAAATTATATTTAATACAATCACAATTTAAAAGTTTAGGTTGCAAGATTTGTCAAGAAAATTGAAAAGGATGAAAATTATACAACCACAGTTCTCAATTTAGGTAAATAAACTATTCAGTCTCCAACTATTCCGCAAGCCAAAACTTTTTGAGGCAAATCTGTTTTGATAAAAACATTGAATTATTCAGTAATTTTTGTATAACACTTTTCCTTCCATTTTGATTTATAAATTTTTAAAATCCGGATTTGTACTCTACGTACAGTATATCAATTTAAATAACTTTTTAGACGAAGCCCAATCTACTTTTGTACTACTTTTGATTCCTGTGATACAAATGATTTTCCATCTCTTTTTTAGGGGTTTTCTTTCCCACTTCTCCTCTCATATTCCTCATTTTTATGATGTCACAGGAATCAAAAGTGGTGCAGATTGGGCTTCGTCACTTTTTAAAGTAAAAAATACATTAATTGAAATTTAAAAAAAAAACTTTACTCGATGACAAATTTTACCAAAGTTAAGACAATGAATGATTTACAAAAGTTTTGGTAGAAAAAACATTATTGATAGAAAATTTTTAATTAAACTAACCAAACAATAAATCTATGGATACTAGTTTAATTTACAGTACAATGTCCCCAGCCGACAAATTTGCGAAATTTTCGCCAACTTTCGCAAATAAATTGCGAAAAAATGGCGAATTCGCGAAATATTTGCGATTATATGTTGCGAAAATTAGCGAAAGTTTGCAAAATCGCATATTTTGCGAAACCTTGCGAAATCACGACAAAACATGCAAAAAAAAATTTGCGAAAATGTGCGAAAATGCTTTTTTTTGGCGAATTTTTTTGGGTTGCTAAAATATACAAAATCGCAAAAAAAAAAATTAGATAAAAGTTGCAAATTCGCAATAAATCTTAGAATGTGCTAAAACTTGCTAATTCACTTAAAATGAAAACTTCCAAATTATCTATCTTGCTAATAATTGCTAATGATTGCAATTTAGCACTAATTAGATTTATTCCAAATCTTGCTAATTAGCAAGTTTTAGAAAATTTTGAGATATAGTGCGATTTTGCAACTTTTATCTTAGATTTATATTTGCGATTTTGCATACTTTATCAACCCTAAAAATTTGCCAAAAAAAAAACTTTTTCGCTTATTTTCTCCCTAATTTTTATAATTTATAATCTTGCTAATTAGCTAGTTTATCACATTTATAGTGCGATTTTGTATATTTTTGCCAAATTTTTCAAAATTCCCAATCTTAATTAGCAAGTTTAGCATATGAGATTAAGTGCGATTTTGCATATTTTCGCCAATTTTTGAAAATTTTCAATCTTAAGCTAATTAGCAAGTTTAGCATATGAGATTAAGTGAGATTTTGCATATTTTTGCAAATTTTTGAAAATTTTTAAGATAGCTAATTAGCAGGTTAAGCATATGAGATTTAGTGCGATTTTGCATATTTTTGCCAATTTTTTTAATTTTCAATCTTGCTAATTAGCAAGTTTAGCATATGAGATTTTGTGCGATTTTGCATATTTTTGCCAATTTTTGAAAATTTTCAATCTTAAGCTAATTAGCAAGTTTAGCATATGAGATTTTGTGCGATTTTGCATATTTTCGCCAATTTTTTTAAATTTTTAATCTTAAGCTAATTAGCAAGTTTAGATTTTGTGCAATTTTGCATATTTTCGCCAATTTTTTAAAATTTTCAATCTTGCTAATTAGCAAGTTTAGCATATGAGATTTAGTGCAATTTTGCATATTTTCGCCAATTTTTAAAATTTTTCTAAATTTTTCAATCTTGTTAATTAGCAAGTTTAGCATATGAGATTTAGTGCAATTTTGCATATTTTTTAAAATTTTCAATCTTGCTAATTAGCAAGTTTAGCAAATGAGATTTAGTGCAATTTTGCATATTTTCATCAATTTTTCAAAAATTTCAATCTTGCTAATTAGCAAGATTAGCATATGAGATTTAGTGCGATTTTGCATATTTTCGCCAATTTTTTTAAATTCCCAATTTTGCTAATTAGCAAGTTTAGCATATGAGATTTAGTGCAATTTTGCATATTTTAGCCAAATTTTTTAAAGTTCCCAATTTCCCTAATTAGCAAGTTTAGCATATAAGATTTAGTGCAATTTTGCATATTTTTGCCAATTTTTTAAAATTTTCAATCTAGCTAATTAGCATACATATACATATATTAAAAACGCCTAAAAAAAAAGTTTTTCTAAAAAGTAAGAGACACCTAGCGGCAAATATTTGAACTATATAAAGTAAAAATTTGTTTAACTCTATTTTAAATGTGCAATGGAAAAGACAGCTCTCCACAATTTTATACAAAGGGAGGGAGGGGACATTGGGCTGTTTTTTACACTAGTCCCCAAAGTCTTAGTATTGTTCCTTGGCTTAACAACTTTAGGGACTTTATTGAATTTTCATTGGTTGTGTTATTAAGTTGAGTATTTAAACATTTCAATCACGAAAACTAATCTACAGAAGAGGTAATTTTGTGTGTCACCATTGAGGATATGCAAATCCATTTAGATTTTATTGAGAACATTTCCCGTTAGATAGACAATTGATGTTTTTTGGGTATTAATAGGGATGATGTGAATTGTCTTTCTTATATACCCATTATTTAGTTCAAAGATGAAAACGCACGAGCATTGTCGGTCAAATATGCGCACTAGACCAATAGCAGTTACATGAGGTGCATGTGAGAGCATATGAGCGGTCAAACTGGAAACGCAATAAACAGGGAGGGATTGGGGATTGGAATTTAAAATATGCTGCTACCCAAATTTTATAAAACGTTTGCTCATTTTGGTTGGCTTTTAAAAGTTGGATACTTTTCTAAAATTTATATAAATATTTATCTCAAACTAAATCAAATACAGGATGCCTAACATTTGAAAATTAAAAAAACAGTGGTGCTTCGCTGATAACTTTGTGTTTGTTCGTTAAGATCTCGGTAATCATTAAACTGATTAAGTAATTCATTTTAGGGAAGCTTCCATAGGTCCGTTTTTAAGCAATTTTAGTTTATCATCTTATCTTGTTTATCAACATTGGGAATGTATGTATATCAATTTATGATCCTCGGCCTCTCAGGGCTAATTAATTTTATCTTATAATTGTACATTATAATATCCGCGAAAAGCTGTTTATAATACGATGTTAGCTTATGAAATAAAATCTTTATGTTTTTTCTTCCAATATGTGAATAATATTCAAAAAGATGCATATTTTGTTTTATAAGTTGACCTCTAACTCATCAAAAAAAGTTGATTTTTAACTTTTACCTGTACAGAGACCACCTGGAGGCCTGGAGCTCCGGAAACTGGAGGACTATCCAAAAAATCTTAAAACTTGGGAAATTCATCATATAAGAATGATTTTACGTATGTAACATAAGTTGTGTATAGAGAGAGATAGTTGTGTATGTATATTTATATATTTTTAAAAGCGAAGCTTTTCTATAATTAGGGTAGGTCCGTCCGTCCGTACGTCCGTCCGAGATACATAGCTTTTATTCGGTAATTTAGGCAGGTTAGAATTGTCCTATCGATTTCAAATTTTGCATGCTGATTCCTGTAGTAGTTAGGTACGATTTAGAAAGCGTAGCAACTCTATAATCATTACCAGAATGTCCGTACGTCCATTTTAAACATGTTGATTTTTCTACTTTTTTAACAACAAATTTTTATGTGATCTAGTTATCCGTTTGATCTGATTTTTTGTATATTGATTCATGGGACAACAAAGAACAATAGTATAAGCGAAGCAACTCTATAATCAAGTCCTAAAAATGTAAGTATGTCCAGAAACATTATCCCGTATCAAGCAGTTTTTGAACAAATTTACTTACAATTTTGCTTCGACTGTTTCGATTCTTTTATATTCTGATTATTCAGTTCAGACACTATACAAGTGTTAATGTCCGTTTGTCCTACCGTTTCAGTGCTTCGCTTTTATGGATGTTGTCATCCTTGTTAAAGAGCAATTGAAAATTTAATGCAAACTCAGGGATCTAAAGTGATAAGACATTGAATGACAAAATTACCCCTTATATTATCAAAATTAGTGGCTGAAACGTTTGAACACTTAACTTAATTAACCAACCAATCAAAATTCTCCAAAGAAAAAAAATATTACTATAAATATTATAAAACTTTGGGGACTAGTACATTAAACAGCCCATTGTCCCCTCTTTCTCTTCAAACTTTTCCAACAAATAATCTAATTGTTCATAAGGGGTAATTGTCAAAAAAAATCAATCTTTTATCTTTTATAAGAGCCGAGAAAATCACGTTTCCCCCAAACTAAGACAGACGGACATTTCCAATTATAGAGTAGCTTCGCTACTGATAAAAAAAACAATAAATATCAGAGAGAGAGAAAGGGGACAATGGTTATATTACACTGGTCCCCAAAGTTTTACAATAACGTTTTCTTATTGGTTGACTTAAAAACTTTGGGGACTTTAGTGAATTTTGATAAGTTGGTTTATTAAGTTGAGTGTTCAAACTTTTAAACCACAAATTTTTAATCTACAGAAGGGGTAATTTTGTATATCAATTTATCGGCCATTTTCCTATCCCTGTATAACATACACTTAATCATAGAATAGTTGCATTTATTCAATTGTTCATTAAAATTTTTCCAGTTTGGCTTAAAAACTGACTATTATCCCCTTGATTAGAACCGGTTCTATGTTCTGAAGCTTAAGATCTCAATAACTACTGAACCGATTGGGCTTTCTATTTTAGGTAAGCTTAATATTTGTCTTGTGATAGTTTTAGGCTATTTTATTTTAAGTCGTGGATTGGTTTTAGGCTATTCTATTTTAAGTCTTGGGAAGGTTTTAGGCTTTTTAACTCTCCCCTTTGAATACAGAGCCACTAGAAGCTAGGGGCGTAACCGCTAGTATTATATAATGGATTATTATTACATGGATTTTACACAAGATTATCATGTTCTTTAATAAATTGAAACTATTAGCTGGCTAAAAGAACAAACGCTCTTATCCACCCACTTTACCCAACCCCTCCCCTCCTACTGGAAGAACAAACTAACAAATAAATGATATTCAAGTTAGTGAACCATTCAATGAAAATTCAATAAAAGTAACTTATATAGTTAAAAATTTTCTAAGTTGTACCTACGTACTACAGGAATCACCTTGCAAAGTTTTAAATCGATGGGACAATTCTAACCTGCCTAAATTGACGAAAAATATGACAATTCTAACTACTTAAATCTATAATACAAAGTAGAACGATGTCTGTCTGTCCGTCTGAAGCTTAAGATCTCAGTAACCACTGAACCGTTTGGGCTCTACTCTTAAGAGAATATACCAACTGGTCCTGAGATGGTTTTAAGCTATTTTCTTGGGGGGTGGGACACCCCCACCGAATGAAAAATCAGGTTAATCAAACATCTTGGTGCAAAGCCCCTAGAGGCTTTATATATCTATAATACAAAGTAGAATGATGTCTGTCTGTCTGTCTGTCTGTCCGTCTGTCTGTCCGTCTGAAGCTTAAGATCTCAGTAACCACTGAACCGATTGGACTCTACTCTTCAGGGAATATACCTACTGGTCCTGTGATGGTTTTAAGCTATTTTCTTGGGGGGTGGGACACCCCTAACCCCCCCCAAAAATGAAAATTACCCCCCCCCAAAAAATTTTTTTTTACTTTTTCTTTTTAAATCTAAAATACGAAAAATTAGGTTGATCAAACCTCTTGGGGCACAGCCCCTAGAGGCTAGGGGCGAAGCCGCTAGTCCTAAATAAAGTAGTAAGCGTTTTTTGTCTGTCCCGAAGGATCTCGCTAACCGCTAAACTGATATTGTTCCCCTTTACAGTGAAGCTTCTTATAGGTCCTGGTAAGGTTTTAAACTATTTTTGGAGAGGGTGTCTTCACTTCCCTCCTCCCAAAAAAAAAGAAAATAGGTTGAAATCTTTATTTTCATCAAATCCTAAAAGGAATAGATTATTTCATCGTTAGATGGTTGTCCGCGGATAGTAAAATGAAAACTTGTAAGATTAACTCCAGTGTTATTGATTTTATTTTACCCTATGCGGAAAAGTGTTTATTGTGATACATGACCCAAGAACCGGTTCTAATCCAGCATAAATTTATCAGATTCAATACCATACCGGTTAAATATTTGTCTGTTCTTGTATATGGAAATTTACGGATAATTAAAATTGACATTGAATTTGAAATTCACTTAATATAAGGTGTAGAAAACAGGGATCTAAAGGGATAGGACAATGGCAAATGAATTCATGTACATCCTCAATGATGACACACAAAATTACCCCTTCTGTAGATTAGAATTAGTGATTGAAATGTCTGAACACTTAACTTATTAAGGCAACCAATAAAAGTTCAATAAAAGTCACCAGAGTTGTAAATCCAACGAAAAATACTAAGACTTTGGGGACTAGTGTAAAAAACAATGTCCGCTCCCTCCCTGTGTATAAAATTGTGGCGAGTTGTTTTTATATTTTTTCAATTTGCCATTTACATTGGATTTCAACAAATTTATACTTTATATAGTTTTAATTTTTGCCGCTAGATGTCTCTAACATTTTAGAAAATCATAATTTTTTTTGGTATTTTTGATATAAGTATGGTTGTTTAAAAATTAAATAAGTATATCATATTTATAATAATTTTCTTTTTCATTTTTTTCCGGTATTTTGAATTTTTTTGTAAGAAAGAATAACAAAATCTGAAGAACAGACAACAGTATACAAAATTTGAAAATTTTCAGCATACGATGGAAAGTTTTATAGCCTTTATCACCTAAGAATAAGTATACGAGATTCTCAATACTTAACTTCTGAACCAGAGGTTAAAGTTAAGCATATCTCAAGTAAAGTAATATGAATCCGCCAATATTTGCAAGGAAGATTAGAAAAACATTGGCGAATTTGCAATACTTCTTGAGCCAGAGCTTACAATGTTTAGTTGAAATATGACGTAAAATTTTGTGAAAAATCTGCAAATAAACATACGGATCCGCTGGGTAGATTAGGAGAATGACTGCTAATTTGCAATGATACGTAAGCTAGAGCTATAATAATAGCCACGAAAATAAATAGACAAAATTCGCGAATTAGCAAGAATTTGGAGGGAATAAAATAGAGAAAAGCCGCAAATTCGCAATGATTTTGAGGAAAAAAGAGAATAGCCGCAAAAATAAAAAGATAAAAGTCGCGAATTTGCAAGAATTTTGAGGAAAAATATAGAGAATATCCCCGAATTTGCAAGGATTTCTTGAAAAAAAGCCGCGAATTCGCTAGTTTTATCTGCGAATTTTTTGCGATTTATAAAAGGCGAATTTATTAAAGGTGATGACAAAGAATCGCAAATATTTTGCGAAAAATGCTAATTTGCGAATTTTCTCTATTTTTTTTCGCTAAAAATTAGCGAATTTGCATATTTTCGTTCTCTCAAAAATCTTATTAACACAGTCGCAATTATTAGCAACTTTTAGCTTGCTAATTCACAATTTTTAGCAACTTTTAGCTTGCTAATTCGCAATTTTTAGCCTTTACATTTCGCAAAATTTTCGCGAATTCGAAATTTTTCGCAAAAAATACAAAAATTTTGCTAAAAACTGCTAATTCGGCTTTAATCCCTTGCTAAAGTTCGCGATTTTGCCTGGCGAAATCGCAAATTTGTCCGCTGGGTCCCCTCCCTCTCCTTACTGATAACCCTCAAGGAATGTCAATTACTTTTCTAAAGTCAACAATACTTTAATAAATGGCAATTATCTTTATTATTTCACTCAGTGGTACAGTATAAGGGAATGATATGTTTACAATTATATTTTTGTTCCTCTAAATTATACGTTTCCTTCTAATTTTTTATACCAGCGACTACTTCTTAGCATCTAAGGATCTGTTTTAAAAGGAAAGAAGGGGATAAAGAAATAGACTAAAACAAGCACGACCCCTATGTTAAGCTTCCCTAAAAAGGATAACTCAACCAATTCATTGAAGTTTTAAGCTTCAGATAAAAACTTTATAACTTTATAGTTTTTAAATATTGATAAACATATATGTAATCAATCTTCCATTTATCATAATAAACCTAATCTAACTAGCTGCTTCTGCTGAGGAAAAGGTTAAACAGAATAATGCTTTGGAGATTTTCTCAGAATATTTCCCTCTTGTAAGTAGTTTTATTGAATATTTAAAAAACAAGGACCATTGTGTTTAAAAGCAGCACAACATTAGAGCTTAGAAATAGCTAGGATTATAATACAAGTTAACAAATTATAAAAATTTATTATAAACAAATAAATTGAAAATAGAAATAATTATAAGTAGTTGTAGGCAATTATAATTTTAGAACCAGGGAAAAACAACCATGTTCAAATATAGTGGCGTTGGGTGGGGGCGTTAAGAGGGCCGGGATGCAACATCCCCCTAAAAATTAAAATTAGTAAGGAAGAAAGGCCTTCCTTCTTTTTTAACCTGCTGGTGGATTGGTGTGCCACTTTATTTCATATTCATTAGGAAGGAGAAGAGATGGAAAACGAGGATCATGCAGTTTGTACAGCAGCGGTTTTTAGGGTATGTCATAATCAAATTTTATCTTTTAGGCATTTTGATATATTAGAGTAAGGTAGAGTAAAGTAAAGTTTTTGTTCTGTTATCTAACTTACTTATTAATAATTGATTAGGTTCTCTATTTTAATGAAGCTTAACATAGGTCTCAGTATCTACGCTAGTATCTCATAAAATATTTCACTGAATAAATACAACACTAATTACAATAATATTCTACATACCTATGTTAATGAGTTTTATTTTCAAGGATTTCTCTGGAGGTAGAGCAGTAAGGTAAACTTTTAAAATATCTTTTAAAAATATTTTGGTATTTTTCCTCAAAGTTCCTTGTTGTCCATTTTTCTTAAAATAAATGGAATTAAGGAGTGGGGGGGGGGGGGGGTCGTTTTCGTTTGTTTGTTTAGTACACTACGTCATTCTATGTTTGGTATCTAATCTACCACCTACCCCCCTTATCCACCTTATTTTTCAACTATTTAAAAAATAACGGGGTAAGGGGTTTAGTTATCGACACGCTCTTTAAGAAAAAGATCCTATTTATTGTCTAAATGTAAGATTTTATCAAACAAATTAAACATTTTGATTCATAAAAATGTAATTTTTTTAGTGACATATCTTGGTCTCCCGACGGAGGTGAAAAGTAAGTAGAGAAATTATTTTTCCACTGTATTAGAACCGGTTCTAATCTACTATCGTATACGATTATAAAGAATATTCCACGAAAAAACGAAATAAAAATTATAGAATTAATCATGTTTTGTTTAACAGGAGGTTCTTCTTTATCTCTGGGCTAATACAACTGGAATCTATCTTATAATGTTTTCATTCTACTATCCGCAGAAAACTGTCCAGAATATGATGCATTAATTAAAAACGATAAAGTTATTAAATGAATCTTGTTATTATTGCACATTTTATTCTTTTTTAGAATGGCAGTTTCCTACTGTGATCCTGACTATCATGCCCCAAAGTAAGTTAAAAAAAACTTCATAAGAGTAGCGTGAAAAGAGCTTAACCAGAGGGGTAAATTTTAATTTTGCAAGAGGTGTTTATCGTATCTTGAATTAGGAAAATTTATTCCAATAAATTTTCTTGATTTGTTTTGTTAAAATCAACTCTTGTTAGTTTAAAGATTTGATTGTAATGTTTATAAAAAAGACATTCAATTATAAACAATTTCTCCTCATTTATTTTTTTATTTTTAGGGATAATCCAGGAGGCGAATGCTATATATTCAATATTGAAGACCCTACTAAATATCATGTAAGTCTAGTTTTTTTTTATCACTTGTATTCAGGAGATCTGTAAATGAAGGGTCAGGAGGGGGGGGGGGGGGCAGAGATATAGCCATGAAAATAGCTTCCCAAGATATAAATTTATAAAAAAAAATCTAAAACCATCCACGGACCTATGGGGTTCTTGAGGGAAGGATGGATATTTCTTTCAACCCTACAGGGTGAGTCAGAAAAAACTGAGTTTTTCGATTTTCAGAAACAACCAGAAGGAATACAGAAAAAATAATTATATATCCTTGTTCTCTGTACAAAAGCACATCAAACTTGTAAAAGGTGTTTTTCATTATCTCTAAAAAAGTGATAGGTGTATGGTGTCAAAAAATGACTTGTGTGAAAAATGTTGATCAAGAAAAATTAAAATAACTCATCTATTTCGTATAAAAAATCTTAAATTTTCAATATCTATTTAGAAAAAGGTCTAAGAAAAGTACTTTAATGAGTTTTAAAGGTGAAATGCTCTTTGGCTCCTCACAAAAGCATTTTTAGAATACTGCAAATTGTCGTTTTTTCATATTTCTTGATTGTGATGCATGTGGTTCAAAAGAATCTTCTGTAATATCGTAGTTTATAGTAAAAAGAAAGAAAAACCTTTTTATTTGACAAAAAAATCTCTTAAGATAAAAAAGTTATCAAGGTTTAAATTTTTTAAATGAAAATGCCTTTTAGAAACCCTACCCTATTTAAATGAAGTTATTATGATGGATTATAACACACAAGTATAATTTGTCAAAAGGGGGCGGAGATTTTGGAGATTAAATCCAGTCTTGCACCAAATATAGAGGAAATTCTGGGGGAGGGGGTAGGAATTTAGGTAACAAGATGAAATATTTACGGTCATGAACTGGTTTTCCGGTCATGGAGTTTAAATCTTAACAATAGATTACAACAAAACATTTGATTTATAATGTGATAATTTAATTTAAATAAATTGTATTTTTAAGATGTTAAATATTTACAATCTGTTGAATACAAATTTTAATAATCAAAAAATATGTTTGTTTATCTTTTTAGAATGGTAGACATTTTTTATTATTCATAAATCTACCTAAAATATACAAAATAATGGCCGAAAAAGTCATCACACACACTTTTTGAAATCTTTATGCTCTAAAAAGCGCCGTTGTTTTCAGAGATATTCAAAAACACCTTTTCTAAGTTTAATGTATATTTTTATAGAGAACAAGAACCTATAATTGTTTTTTCCATATTCCTACTGGTTGTATCAGAAAATCGGAAAACTCAGTTTTTTCTGACTCACCCTGTATACTTTTGATTTTATGTTGAATACTTATATAAATTATATATTCGTAGACAATGCTTGAGGGAGATTTTCCTACGACATCTATCGCCTATGGGAAAACTAATGATTGTATAGCAGGCAAGTTGAAAAAAAAAACTGAAAAACTGAATAAATAATACCAAGTATTATTATTAGATTTTAGTTGTAGTGTTAGACACTTTAAGCTTAAACTGTTTCACATATTGCAAAGTCGATGAGGATGTGGTGGTTTCGAATTTCGGCTCAAACCGCTAAAAATTTAAAGATAAAATATAAAAATTTACTATTGCAATATCACATGTGCAAAATTAATAGTTATAGTAGAGGGGAAATTCCTTGGTCAAAAATTTGCGCAGCAACAATTTGCCCTACGCTGTTCTTAACCGTCTCAGATATATAAAAGTAGTTATAAATATTCATAGGCATTTTTATAGGTATTTTTATAGCTAATTATTAACTACATTTAGGTGGGTGGCATAATGGACAGGTTTGCTGGTGGGACCTGAGGGTTCCTGGAGGCCTCCAGAATGTGGTACCAGTAGACACTTCACATGTAGAACCTGTCTACAAAGTGGTCTGGCCTAACTCTAAAACAGGTAATATTCCTTTCATAGTACCTAGCATACCAGTTTAGTATCTGTTGTAGAGGATAATATTAATAAGACAAAAGAAATTTGAGTATTAAAATTAATAGAAAATTAGAAGGTTGGGTATTATATTTTCTTTCCTTTTCCTATCCCTGTTTGGAGTATAACTTGAAGTGCCCTAACGCTGGAGGGTTAACCAGTATTATTATTTTCAACCTAACCCATCATGACCAAAAGTATTAAATATACAAACAACAACTCCACCCCACTCCCCTATCCCCAATATTTTGAGTTTCTTTCAAAATACGTGGAGAGTTTGCTTTGCTCAACTAAGAACTTTGGGGGAAAGCAAACTGTATGTGATTTTATAATTAAACAAATACCTGCAGAAAAATTAGAGTAAATCTAATGTTGTGGCCTGGATAGGTCAATAGAAGATAAGTAAACCTTACTTCCATATTTAAAATTTAAATGTTTCATAATATTTGTTTAGGAACTGAACTTATGACTTGTAGTACAGATGGAACTGTAAAATGGTGGGATACAAGAAAATTTAACATGGCAAAGGTTATTAGACCAAAGATCTTTAGTGATCTTTAGGGCATCGTTCATTTTGATTGAGCGTATTGCATTATATTAGGTTAATCATCAACCATTAGACATCAAACCCTTTTATAGCACAAAGTTTGTCCTAAAGTCCCTACTGTGCATGAAAATTAGACAGATCGGTTTATGGACCAAGGCATTTTTTCATAATTTATTGAATATGCACTGTACAAACTCGAACCTATATTATTAATAAAATGTTTTTGCCCAGGAATCCGTCTTAAAATTGGAGAACAAGCATATTTAAAGATCTTGCTTTACGCTATTCTATAATTAACTTTGTTTAACTGTCCGCCCTTTTGTTCGTCCATCAGTCCATACATCAATCAATTCAGACTATACGGTCAATCCATTAATCAATACGCTATGATTTTCTTGATTGATATTCAAGATAGAGAGATGGAATTTTTCGTGAATATTTCCTATACTGAGTAACATTCCGTTTGTTGGTTACTTGGTATTTTGGTCTGCCAGTCAAGCTACAAAAAAATATTGAAATAAGTAAAAACACATGTAAAAGTTTTTGTGATTTTTTCACTCCTTAAATTTGTGACTAAATCTAACTTTTAAGGAATCCCTGATTATAGATGATAGAGAAAAAGACATTAAGAAACATGGCAAATTAATCAGAGCCAGGTAAGGAGAAATAGATTAGAAAATTGAATATGAAAACATCAAAATAATGTATTAAAACACAGGAAGGAAGTGGATGTTGGACTGTAAATTCGTTGGCTTTAAAACTTTATGTACTTTTCTCGTTTTCATTCGAATCCGGTGGATAGGAACCGGTTCTCATCCATACGAAAAAACTATGTCTAGCATCGTATTATATCCAGCTTTCTACTAATATAAAAGGTACAATTATAAGATTAATATTATTTACCGCGGAAAGCTGTATAATACGATGAAAGAAATAACTTTTATTAAATCTTGATTGGTTGGTTTAATAAATAGCAGTGTTCATCATCATTGGGGCTGTACATCTATATATCTCCATTGTCCTATTCCTTAAAATCCCTGATTCAAAAAAGACTTTGAATTTATGCGCAGTAATCACTATTTAAAATTTGAGAATTAATACCAGGAACGGAGTGACATAGGACTCTAGATTAAACTGGTCTGGTACCCAGAGTTTTATAATCACGTTCTATCATTTATTGGATTCAAAACTTTGGATACTTATAACGTCATGTAAATGTGTTATACAAACCGGCAATGTCAAACAAACAATCGTAATCTTTAGAAGGAGTAATTATGTTTATTATCCTTGAGTATGTTTAACTTATCGTCCATTGGCTTATCCCTTAGGATCCCCTGACTATTATCCTCCTTTATTCTATGAAAATAAATGAATAAAAATTAATCATGTTGATTTAAACAAATTCTACCGTCTAAAGTGATTATTTTTAAAAATTCATGTCAACTAGTAATTATCCTTTTTTAATTATGTCATATTAATTTTGTCCTAATCAGAGGAGCCAGCATTATTGGATATGAATCAACTATTCCTGCTAAATATATGATTGGAACAGAACAGGTTATTTATACTTATGTAGAAGTAACATGATGATTGTGTGTCTGTTTTAAGTGTATATCGAAGATTTTTGCTAACTGTTAAACCAATGTGGTTCTCCTTTGCAGAGAAGCTTCTCATAAGTCAAAGGGAAGGTTCATTACTTTTTATTATTTTATTTTGCCAAATTCCACTTAAAAGAAATCTAAATCTTAAAGGAAAGCCAGAGCCAACGAATGGCACATAATCCTATTAAATAAATGTTTGCAGCCGCAGCCACTTTTCAAATGCAGCTTTTTATCAAAAATATTCTTAATTTATGAGATAACTTTTCAGGGCTTGATATTTAATTGTAACAAGAAAGGAAAGACACCAAAGGAAGCCATCATTAGCACGTAACTTCATTTTTAATTTAAACAAGGATGAACAAAATACATAAGTAGCAAAGAACAAACAAAATCATTGTTATCCAAGCGGGTAAATTGAGTTTTAGTGCAGATTATCAGTGGTCATGAAAACGAAAGGGAGTAAAAGAAAAAGAGAGAGAAATAAAAAGAATAATAAGATAATGATAATAAATATTCTAAAGCATGAAAAACAGATTAGCGGACCAAGTAAACTATATGCTAGATGCTCATTGGTAAAGAAATCTTTACAAAAAATTTCAGCCATCTATCTTTATAGTAGGCAAAAAAATCACGATTTACATAAACGTGTCTTACCGCCGGATAAGCGGATATTTCGAATTATAAAGTAGCTTCGCTACTAAAAAAAACAGCTATGGCATTAAAAAATTTTTTTCTGGAAATCTTCAGTGGTGGGTTAGGGAAGGTAAAAGAAAGGAAAACATGAGAGATGATGAAGTGAAAGTCCCCTCCCCTCCCCCGGAAAAGACTAGGAAATTTGAAAGAAAAGTTAACTATCTGCACTTCTCATATTAGAAATCAGGCCCCTAGCAAATACAGACGTACTGAAGGACATATATATATATATATTAGGGTTGGGCCGGATACTTTTTTGGCCGGATACCGGATACCGGATATCCGGCTGATTTCAAATACCGGATATCCGTTATCTGGCCGGATATCCGGTTAACGCCGACTATCCGGCAAATATCAGGTTATCCGGCCGGATATCCGGCTAAATTACCATATATTAAAGTAGCAAAAAAAATTTCTTCAGAAATCTTATATAAATTTACATAAAGATAAACATAAAGATAAAAAATGTTCTTCTAGCTTCAATAATAAGAAAGTTATAACCATTAAAAATTGTAAAAAGCAGAGATTTTTGGTGTAAAGCATAAAAAAATATATAGCCGGATATCCGGCCGGATAGTTTCAATATCCGGTATCCGGCTGGATATTGAAAATGGCCGGATATCCGGCCACACCGGATATCCGGCCCAACCCTAATATATATATAAACTAACCACTCATAGATTAGCTCCGCAACTGATCAGTCCTTTATTATAGATACAAAGCACACCATGGAACTGTGATGGCCTTGGAAAGAAACTCATTTTACACAAAATGCTTTCTATCAGTTGGAGATTGGACAGCTAAGGTAAAATTTTAACCAGGAAATATGTTCTACTAAGATTTCCTTCAATTACTTATCATCAAATTTATATTTATTTTTATATCTATAAAAAGCGATTGTAGCGTTAAAAAGCTCTAAAGAAATGACAGGTTTAAATATCAGATTACCAAATTACGATATAATTTAATTTATAGTAAGAACAAGCAGAATGCCAAAGCCCAGAACAGGCAAAACTAAATACCAGGCAGGTTGGAACGACCAGCCAAAGGTCGTGAACTCAAAATGCCATGGGTTCCTACAATTGATCATTGAAGATTTGAATTCAGATTTTTTCTATCTCTATATTTATTACTAGCGGCTTCGCCCCTAGCCTCTAGGGGCTTTGCCCCAAGAGGTTTGATCAACCTAATTTTTGTATTTTAGATTTAAAAAGAAACAGTAAAAATTTTTTTTTTTTTTTGAGGGGGGGGTATTTTTCATTTTTTGGGGGGGTTGGGGGTGTCCCACCCCCCGAGAAAATAGCTTAAAACCATCACAGGACCAGTAGGTAAGAGCAGAGCCCAATCGGTTCAGTGGTTACTGAGATCTTAAGCTTCAGACGGACAGACAGACGGACAGACAGACATCGTTCTACTTTGTATTATAGATTGTTTATATTAGTTATCATTGATAATTATTTAGATGTCTAAATATTCGTTATTCATATATATTAAGCTATAAAAATTGGAAAGAATTTTAATGAATATAATAGATTTGAAATCTGCATAAAATTTTAAGGAATTTTTATAAAATTCGTTTTTTGTATAATTCTTTATCTATAAGCGCAAATACAAATTAAGTTAAATAATTTTGACATCTGTGATTGGTGGATTGAAAACTATCTGCGCCCTGATTGGAGAAGCTTAAGTGACGTACATCATTCAACCAATTAGAGCGCAGGTAGTTTCCAATCCACCTATCCTATTGGTCAAAATTTATTAACTTAAATTGGATTTGCGCTTTTAAATAATGAATTATATAAAAAACGAATTTTATAAAAAAAATCCTTAAAATTTTATGCAGATTTCAAATCTATTATATTCATTAAAATTCTTTCCAATTTTTATACCTTAATATATATCTCTTAGATTTGGTGTGAGGATATAGACGAATCACCTTTGATGACTCTAAACTGTGGCACTGATAAAGTTACAGGTTAGAATTTATTAGGTAGATAATGATAGTTCATGTATTCTTTTTAAACGCCCATCCGTAACGGATGGCTCTAATTTTTAATTTAGGCATGTTAGAATTATCCTATCAAATTAAAACTTAGCATGGTGATTAGTTAGGTACGGTTTTTGAAAAATGATTCCTATGAAGATACAATGGTATACGCGAAGCATCTCTATAATCACGGTTTAAAATGTATGTATGTTCTTGAACAGTATCCTGTATTTGCAGGGATAAGGGATAGGAAACCTGGCCATAAATTAGGTCTCGGCTTGGTTTTGAAAGGGATCATGCAACTTTTACCATTTGCCTAATTTAATGACCTTACTGGCAGACGGATCATAATGGCTACCGCTCTAAACCAATAGTGTTCTGTGATTTGGGCTTGTTTTGTATCAACCAATCACCAATTGGCGGAAATTTTAGAAGCAGACAATTCTAGAAAAAATAATGATTTTGTCTGCTACGAAAAAATAAATATAAATGGTGTTAGATCACATTAGTTTAATTATTAAATCTGCTTAGAGTTAAACATTAAAAAAGGGCCATATAGAAAAAACAAAAATAACGGGATTATTTTTTTGGAAAGAAGGTAGCTACGAATTTTCATTTGGTAGTTTATAAATTAGATGTTGTATTTTGAATTTTAAAAATTTAGTACGGAATTGATACAACACCTTAACCCTAATTTTTGTGCAATACAACACAGTACAGATATATCATTACATTATAGTATCCAAAGAACTTGGTAGAATGTTACCCAAGTGCATATTTATTTATTTATTTTGAATTTTAATTAGCAATGAAATTTTCAAATAAAATTTTTACTCATTAATAAAAATGCAAATAATACAAACTAAAATCTGTCAGAGGGAAACCCAACGATAGCTTTCTGACAGTTCAAATTTCCAAAGTAAAAGATAAAACAATTTTGGGAGAGAAAAAACTTCATTTTAACAAAAGCCATTAATATATAGGTTTATAAAAAGTTATGTTTTTTACTTTAAACTAGCTACCTGAATTTGATTCTATACTTTATCTACACACACACACACAGCTTTTTCATTAGCGTTTAGGACGAACCACTGCGTCATCCCAAAACTGGTTTATTAGGCCTAGGCTTGAAATAGGCCTGAAATAATATTTTCCTACGTTTCCCATCCCTTATCCCTGTGTATTTGCAACAAATTTACTTACAATTTTCTAGCCTTATACAAAACATTTATATTTTACTTATTCAGTTCTGACATTCTTCAAATGTTAATATTCGTTTGTCCTCCTGTTTCAGAGCTGCGCTTTGATGGATTTTGTCATATTTGTTAGTCATGTTTTTTACACTTCTGATTTTGTCCCTAGCACATGTAGCGCCCGACCAAACTACATTTAGTTTTTTTTTAGAAAGAAAAGATTTTTTTCGTATGACCATGTAGTTTATAACTAAAGTAATCGGGGTCCCTTAAAAATAAAAGAATAAAAAGAACGTTGAATTTTGATAAATCATGTACATATCTTTTATTCTATTTATAACGTTAACAATAGACATGTAAGATCGATAAGGTTTGATTGCAGCTGAAAGGAAGAGGTCTTCATGCAGCTGAATTTTGTCAACCTCTATGCTGCATCCACCATTCCAAACTAAAAAAAAATTTACTCAAATTAAAATTTGATTGTTTTATGCGTGTGCCTTGAAAAGTGGATTTTTAATATTCAGGAATTATCTTAGGAGCCTGTAAATTCCTTGACAAAAAAATGAATAGACTAAAATTCTACATACTTTATAAATTAGGATGACTATAACTAAAAGGCCATACATAATTATGGTTTGTATGAACCCAGGGATCTTAATGAGTGAGACAACGGATGGTATCTGTGTTTAGTGCCCTAGGAAAATGCAGATAGAAGTCACAGCTGTTGGCCTACCTCTTCTATTGACGTCATAATAGAGAGAAAGGGAACGGTAGAAGAAACCCCCTAGAAAAGAAATGGGGTATAGGATATTTCCTGTCGTCAATAGAATAGGTAGGCCAAAAGCAGTGACATCTATACTTATTTTGCTAGTGCACTATAGACAGCTACAAATGGATGTATATCCCCAATAATGATAAACAAAATTTCCCTCATTTGTAGATTAAAATTGATGGTTTAAAAGTTGAGACACCTCTATTAGGTGTATAGGCTTAATTTACATTAGAAAGTTGACCTTTTCCCTGACTGAACCTTTCTCTTGACTGCACAACATTTTCTTAAAGTCCTTACTATGCCTATCTTTAATTATACTAGAATTACCCGTGCTTTGAACTGATTCCACTCTTGCTCATAAACTGTTAGATCAGTCATTACCCGCTCCAAATCACATCCAACCTAATTAAAGTAAGGTATATGATAAAAAATGATATTATAATTTTCCATTTAATATCTAAGAAAAGCTGCGATGCGATAAATAACTATTTAGAATTTTATATCCCTTTCACATCCTTATGGATATCAACATAATAAAATTATATTTCAATAGTCCAAAATATTATCATTATCACATGTCATGAATCCATAATTTTTAAACAAAGTTTCAAAAAGTTTTAAAACCATTTTCTTTGAATTTGCATTATCATTTCCTATTTGTTTATCAAGTTTACCGTGACAAATTTTTAAGTTGAATCCCAGCCTATGGTTTTTTTCTACTTACTTCACCATTTATAAATTATTGTTAGTAAATTGTTTACCTGGGGCTCTAAATGCTCTAGTTTTGCCTTGAAGGTACCAAGACTATGCGCATACTCTGCGAATGCATCAACACTAAATAATAGTTGATGTTTCAAACAGAAGAGTGTAGAAGGGGAGTGTGTATGCAAGATAACGAGTCGGTTTGCTGTCGGGAAGGTGTCAGGTTCCAGATGTTAAAAATAATACCTACTGCTGCTATATCAGGAGAGTTACATTAATGTTAAGATTAGGGGGAAGGCCATGCCCCATAAACAGACGCAACTCATTACTATGCACAGTTAAGACTTAATACACAATTATAATACACGAAGTATGTTTCAAGGTGCTTGAAGAGGTATACAACCCAAGGCGACACCAAGCCCCCTACAGGTCACCATCTACCCCCCCCCCTAACTGGCAAAATATAGGAGAGTGAATAAATCCTCCTCGGTGTCAACCTTCCTACACCCCCCTAGCTCTACACTACCCTAACACATCTCCATAAAACCGCTTGCTCTACTAAAATTTTTAGTCTTAATGACAGTAAATTACTATGTAATAGACAGTTAGGGTATTTTTGACCTCATCACTATCACGGGCCGCGATTCAGCAAAGTAATTCCATTTGAAATTGATGATTTTGATTTTGGCGTAAAACTTGTTTTGTGCTGTAACTAAAGGAAAGTGGTAAAGAAGGAAGTGGGTTGTTGGAAAAATTTCACTTAGAATTGTTTGTCATAATCCTAATCCCTTGTCTCTCGACATGATAGAATAGCCTGATCCTGAAGCCACTAGTGTAAATAAAAATTAAAACTAACTTTCTAAGTACAGCATAGTCTGCTGCTCTGTCAGGCGTTGGTATTTCATTCTAAACAAAATCCTTAATTCACAAAATCCAAAGATCCTGAAGAAAATAGTCTATAATACGATACGATACATGATTTTTCAATCGATTTCGAGGCCATACTGAGAAAAATTCACATTTTTAAAAATAATTTATTGAAATCATGTTTGATTTTATAGAGAATTTTCCAAATTTACTCTGAATTAGGTTTCTAGTTATATCAACGTTATCAAACGCTTTGGTGAGATCACTGAATTATATCATTCAATTCAATTAAACATACATTTTATTGAAAAAATCTTGCTGTAAGACGTACTATTATTATTGTTTGATGTGCACGACATAGAAATAGGCTGAATTATAGAGTAGCTTTGT
Source organism: Acartia tonsa (assembly GCF_053477335.1). NCBI lineage: Eukaryota > Metazoa > Arthropoda > Copepoda > Calanoida > Acartiidae > Acartia > Acartia tonsa. The sequence continues at coordinate 42,823,775 of NC_137261.1, read as the reverse complement.
AACCAACAAACATACAAACCATTAATCTTTGCCATCTAGCTTTTACAGCATCAAAATTCAACTCAGCCATTTTTCAGTCTAAAATATTTAATGATTAGGTTAATAAAAAATTTAGCGATCTCTCCCCTCGCATTTAGGAACTCGGTTTTCGGATTGGAGGGGGGCAAGGGCAGGAAAATAGCCTAAAACTATCAATTTCTAAAATTTTAATGTGATAATATAATAAAATAAAAACCATCCAGGACATGTGAAAAAAGCAATATAGTTAAATTCAAACAGTCAAACAAAAGCCTAACTACTTTACTTAATACGATTGATGAAACCTTTCCTTTATGTATAGCATAGAAAAGATTCGCTTTTAAAATTGAAATTGTTGAGCTAGGTTAAATGGTGGATGGGGAGCTATAGATATTTTTAGCAAGTATAAAAACAACAAGTTGTTGGTAGCTTTAAGAGTAGTTATCCTACTGAATTTTGTTAATGTTGTTTTGAAGAGTTAATAAAAATTAGATATAACTATATGTAAATGCGTTTGAGAGGCCTATCGGGGCTTAACTGCATAATATGTCATTTTAGTGTGTTTTTAATAAGAATGAAAACACCAATAAATTAGATTAACTCTATTCCAGGGGGGGGGGGGGTAAAGTTTTACTTACATTTTTAAACTTTATGCAGTGAAGCTTATCTTATAAAGATATACTTAATCGACCTTGAAATAGCAATTGCAAAGTGCCTTAAATAACATGTAAACGTAAAATAAGTGGGACCGTCAGAATGCCATCTGGTAATAATTTTAAAGCAGTAACACAGTAATAGTGTCTGACTGATTATGAGGTAACAAAAAAAATTAGCCAATGAGAGGCCACTATAAATTTTACCATTGGTCAACAACGGCCTCTCATTGGCTATTTTTTTTTGTTACGTCATAATTAGTCAGACACTATTACTGTGTTCTAATAATTTCAATCTACAAAAGGTGTAATTTTGTTTATCATCATTCGGAATGTTTATAAATTTATCCTTCATCATCCTATCCCTTATAGTTAGTACATTGTATTTGTAAGTGCATGTTATTGTATTTAGACAGGCCCTAGACCCAAGTCTGTTTAAAACGTGGATCTAGGGTCCTAGGCATAAAAACAGCATAAACAAGTATAAAATTATTAATAAAATAAGTCAGAAATTGGGTATTTTTAGTAAACATCTCGATGCGCCCTTAGAGGCCACTATAGACACTATTTTAATTAGAGTGGAGGGGGGGGGGGGGGGGGTTGTGTTGGACACAAACTTTTACAGTTTTAAAAGGGAAAAGGATAATAACAGAGACGGACGGACATAAAAACTTACAAACAGATGGATAGACAGACTGACTGAAAGAGGGATGGACGGATAGCAGGACAGACGATCAGAAAGACATCAATACCGACGGACATGTTAAATATATATTGTGATTTTTTAAAGTAATTAACGCAGTGCTTTGCTCCAATTACCAAATCATTTTTAAATTTGTATCATGCTTTACTTTTCCTAGAATTGCAAAATCAAATCGTTTAATTATTTTTTTTAGTGAAGCTTTTCTACAGTCTGGCCGTCCGTCTGACTGTAATGGATAGCTCTCATTGCTAATTTTGACATTTTAGAAGTTATTTTATACATGTGAAATTTATCCTATTGATTTCACACTTTGCATGATGATTCCTATAACAATTAGGTACAAATTTTGGAAGCGTTGCAACTCTGTAATCGTTACCAGAAAGTCTGTACGTCAATTTAAAGGATGCTATTTTTTAACCTTTTGAATAAAAATTTTGTGATATAATTATCCTATTTATATAATTTTGGAATAATAATTCCTAGAACATCAAGATACAATATTATAAGCAAAGCATCTTTTATTTTCAAATCCATTAAAATAAAAGAATGTCCTTTTCCTTTCCTGCAACAAATTTATGTACACTTATGTTTAGACTTAAAAATAATGTTCTGATTATTAAGTTCAGACGCCCTACAAGTGTTATTGCTCGTCTGTCCTTACTTTTGTTTTGTACAATGTTTTACATCTATTTGTCTTTATGGACCAATAAACTCTTTGATCAAGTCTTACAAGTATTTAAGTATTTTCATATTAAGCATCCTGTATAATGGAACTGATTTATACGAAATTTTTTCTCAGGCTTCTAGATAATGTTGAATTTGAAAGTTTTTAATGTTTATATGACTGTCCGTCTGACTTACTGGGCTTCGCTTATTCTAACATTTAATGTTTGTATTCATTCAAATTATAATTTGCTATTTTAACTAAATTACAATTTAAGTTGGCGAGATCTTTCGGTACAAACACACAAACATATAGACAAAAATATAACGACTTAAATATTTAGTATTTTCAATGTTGTGTCCACAAACCGTTCGGAAATACTAAATTAATAATTTCGAAATCATTACACTCATCGACATTATGTTGTTGATTATAAAAATAAAAATTTATGCAATATACAATAATTATCAATAACCTAAATAAAAATCTGTACAAAGTCAGGAATCTAAAGGGATAAGATTATGGCCGATAATTTGATGTACATCCCAACATTTTTAATACGCGCGCATTTTTAATATTAAATATTTAATAAAATTTAAGTTACCCCCCCATAAATTTTACCCCGGGGGTAAATTTTTTTTTTGGGGGGGGGGTAAACAAGATTTACCCCTGCCAACAGAATTCACGGGGGGTAATTATCTCCCCCCCCCCTAAAGTAAATTTTACCCCCGGGGTAAATTTTTTTTTTTTGGGGGGGGGGAAATTATCTTATTTGTCAAATATAAAAATTATCACCAATAAAAAATACAATGCTTAATTGATGGCTTTATTTAAATGGACGAAAAGGTATTTTTTTATATACACTGACTCCCTGAAAAAAATTGTAATAGATTTGCCATTGTTTTTATGAATGATATATATTTTATCGCGGTTAATAAATTTAAAGCTACTATATAACCATTACGTTCTTCCTATCACTTTTTGAGATTTCTTTTTTCTTTGTATAAATTTACTTTCTTATTTTTTCTTCCACTATATATTATCCTTTATAATAAAGTAACAGGATGTTTGTTTGTCTGTACCGAAGGATCTCGCTAACCGCTAAATCGGTATGATTTTCCTTTAAAGGGTAGCTTCTCATAGGTCCTGGGGTATTTATAACAATATTTGAGGAGGGTACCAACACCCTCCCAAGGAAAATCGACCCTAGAAACACCCCCCCCCCCAAAAAAAATAAAAAAATTATTCTTTTAAAAACTAAAATTTAAAAAAGAGGGGGGTGGTCGATCCCCCTCCAAAAAAAGGCCCCAATGTTTTTTTGTACTTTTTTTAAAAATCTAAAATAGAAAATTTGGTTATCGAATTCAACTCTCCCATTTTCAAGTTCCACCAGAGACCTCTAGGGGCGTAGCCGCTAGTCATAATTATAGGGCCCAAAGTATTTTTTTTTATTAAGACCAAAGAAATAACAGGCTTTTTTTACTTTGGGAACCAGTACAGTATAGAATACAGCCAAATGTCCCTTCCTCCCTGTGTGTTAACTAATTTTGAACATTATTGTGCCCGTTTATGTAGTACATCTCAATTGATAATATTAATAACTTAGAATACTTTCCTTTTTGTAAAACAACTTTCTAGCAACTTGGAAGGCGACTGAATCTAAAATATGAAATTTAAGCTTTAAAACAACTTTCTGTGGATGAAAATATTTAAATGCAATGCTGAATAAATGTAAATTTGATACTTTCTTAGTTTTATAACTAAAATAATTAAATAGCTCAAGAGATATGTAAATGATTTTTAAAGAGTCAAATTGATTTTCACCTTAAATCACCTTAGCAATGTTATTTACATGCTCGAATAGCAAATACTTATCACTTGATAGGGAGGGTAAAGACTTGCTTAATTTTTGAATGTTGATTTTTGGTTTGCATCTACGCTTGAAGCAGCTTATAGTGCCAAAAAAAGATGACATCATGCAATACAAATTATCAATGATAGGCCAGTACAATTTTTAATTGCTCAATTTGAATGAATAAATTTATATTTGAAATATATACGTCTAAATAAGGAATTAGACAAACTTGTATTACCTTCCAATATATTAGATTTCAACCCCTATTCATATATTTTGGGCGGGTTCCACCCTTTTCGCAAATCAGGCGAATTTTTTCAAACTTCACATACACAAAAAAAATGCGGGTAATTAACCATTGCCCTGCCAATGTAAATTTTCACTTGGGTAATTCTTTTTACTTAAAGAATTTCGGCTCGCTAGATATAAGAAGAAAGACAAAATAATTCCTTGATTTTATGAGTTTTAGATCTATTTAATTATTATTCCTTTATTACTCTTTATCAACAAAAAATATACAGAATAAACTTAAGGAGACTTAACAAATCATGCGATTTATTTTGTTCCATATCCCTTTCCAAGAGTTTCTTTAACTTGACAACAAGAATATATTTTAAATAGATAGTACATTTAAACAAATTGGGATCATTTTCAAATGATTCAAACAAATGGAAAAAATGTGCAATATTGCAAATTATTCCACCAAAGTACATTTGATTATATAGTTATATGGAAATATTTTTTATGTAGAAATTGAGTAATATTTATAAGATTATTATATCTAATAATGATTTCCTTCTTTTTACTTTGTATCCTCAAATTACCTAGTCGAACTAAGAATTCATTTTGAATTTAAATCTATATTGTATAGGTTGTTTTTCTTGAGTTTGTGCTTTACTTTAGGTCAGATTAGGTTTAGTAGTATCGGGTTGTTGTTGTTGTAGCCATGATTCTCTGAAGTTAGGACTCAGATGCACACGGAGACTGGAAGTGAGAATCCTTTGGCCAATCTTAGATTGGTAAGCTTGGCGCACAGCTGATTGTATTCTATGTTGCATTACAAGCTGACCCGCAATTCTCGTGGAAGCTACTCAATTATTACATCACCCTGGCCTAGAGTTTTGGCAGGTGTTCCATATTAAGCCACCCTAATTAATGACATTCCCATACGAGGAGCATAGATGAGGGAAAGCATGGTTAGAGCTGCTTGATTTGTAGAATCCTAACTTCCTACAAATCTCTCCCTTACAACCCTAGGGCATCTTAGGGAAGGTTGCGAGATCATAATCTGACAATTTGCGACAGCATTTGTCAACCAAGTTCAAAGTCTATGTGGGGACTTGAACTCGGTTTCTCCCAACCACAGCGTAGTGCGCTAACCACTACCTATGGTTAGTATCGGGTACAGGGTAGCCATGCAGGAATAAGGCATCAAAAGTATAGGCTTCGCAGGGTTAGGCATAAAGAAAAAAAACACCCTTTATTTTCAGTTTATTTAAAATCATATGAAGGGGGTGGATAAGGTACTATGCTTTTTATAAAGCTGATAAACGTTTGTATTTTTTAAAAAATAAAGTTGCTTTGATATCTAATCTTGTGATAGCAATTGTATATACTAAAGTACAAAGTGTATGACAATAACTGTATTTTCTCTAAGATATCATTAAAGGGACTGTGAACGAAAAAATTTCTCCGCAGATTATCAAACCTTAACAGTATCTCATTCGCATAATCTCAAAGTTAGGGCAAAACGGGCTCTCGTTTCCTTAAAAAACGGCTTTTTCCGCCGATTTTTAATACATCCAAGATTAGGGGAAAAAATTCCGGACTATATAAATGAGCAGTTAATTGTTTTTTTTTCTTCTATAGCTCAAATTAAATCTTTTGTGAATCTCTATTTTTCCTAACGGTTAAGCCTACTTTTAACACAATCCTTGCTTGTAACCAATGTATAGTTACTTCGAAATTGATAAAATAAGCAATATTTTTTATTTAATATCAAATACAATAACAAAGCAAAAAACAGGTTTTAAGTATCCAAGTAACTTTAATTGGCCCATATATCGCCCACCTTTAATTACAAATTTGTAAATAATAAAGGTGCAATATTTCATATAAACAGTCTGGTAAAAGTGTAATCTAAATCTCCTGAGTGGGTTATTTATTGTCCGACACAATAAAAAAGGATATTATCATTTCAAATAACCTCTGAGATTCAACCCTTTGTAGACAGTGAGGTTTTTTTTGTCAATAATACGAATTTAAAATAAATCTTTATTATCTAATTTCTATGTTATTACAACATGAATTAACAATTTTATGTCATAAAATAAATGCTTAACAGTAAGTAAATTGTTTAAACTATGTATGACAAGTTAAATATCTCTAGAAAATTCTTAATAAAGAAAAACGTTCAGATTTTCCCTGTTCTTCCAGTTTTCTTTCCCAAAATACCGAAAAATCAAGGCTTAAATCCTTGATATTTTTGTTAACCCTTACGGGCCCCAATTCCCACCTTAATAGATTGGGGGGGGGGGGGGCTCCAAGAGCCCCCCCCTCTATCTCGGCTCCTGGTGGTTCATGTGTATTTTTAGAGAAAATTACTTTTTCTAGTCATAGCAGTCAGACCGCTCCTTAGCCGCTTTTTAGCGGCCAGCCGCTAAATTTTAAAACAGCTGTAGAGCGGCCAATTTTGCAGCTAGGATGACCAAATTTTAGGACTAACTTTTATTTTTCATAACAAAAAAATTACTTTTTCTGATCATCGCCAAAAAATGGCAAATAACGGAAACCGCCATTTTCGGCGGTTACGGTGGTAAAACGGCGGTTGGCGGCGCAAATTAATAATTTTATCTGTTAATTATTGCTCAAGGATTTACCCAAAAAAATTATAGGTCTCTAGCTGTAATAGAAGCCACGATATTCATGATATATGTCTGTAGTAAAAGCCGGACAAAAATCGGTCATAAAGTCGGTCAGGGAGCGGTCAATCGGTCATAACATCACTTTTCTCAGAAGGTCATTGATATCTAAGTATTCACCATAAAAATTTAGGTTTCTACCTTATACACAAAAGTCATAATGTAGAAATTAAGATTTATTTAGAATTTTTTCAAATTTTTTTTGCTACCCAACCGACTTTTACCGGACACCAAGACCGACACAGACCAGATATCCTAATAAAATCAACTCTTGCCGACGTATAATTACTAAACTTAAAAAGTCATGAAAATACAGCTCTCCGTCATACCTACAAAAAAAATGAGATGAAAAAACTAGAGCCCCCCCCCCCCCCCGATCTGTAAGGGTTAATAGGACGTTTTTGGTTGATTAGTTTATTAAAAGGTGCTTAGAAAATGTTAAGATTTGATAATAGGATGAGATATTTTTTCATTCACACTCCCTTTAAACGTTATTATGATGTTAGAATGTTTGTGTAGAATAATCATAAGTATTTCAATATCATATATTTAAATTGTTTAAAATTTTTAGGTGGATGTCTTTTCATACGAAAACGTTTTTATTTATTATTAAGATTATTGAAATGACCCTATTATTTGATATAAAGTAGAAAGGTTTTTTTACATTAAGCTAAAGATCTCGGAAGTTTAGGGACGAAGCAACTAGTTTATATATTTAGATGGATGTTGGAGTTCGACAAGGCCTTCAGTCTTATTTACAGCTCTAGATAATGGTCATTTACAGGTAGTTTAAACCAATCAAAATTAAAAGTTTTAATTTAATTTATGTTATGTTCATTCGCCATAAGTCCATCCGTCCCTAAAATTGAAATTTGAGGGATATTTTCATAAGCTTTGTTAAGTTTACTATTTATTAAAGCGAAGCTTTACTATAACTAAGGTTGGTTCATCCGTCCCTCCGAAACGTTTAGCATTTTTCAAAAATTTAGATATGTTAGAACTAATATGTTGAGTATGATGATTTCTATAACAGATAGGTACGATTAAGAAAGTGTAGTAACTCTATAATAATTGTTGTCATCCTTGTTTCCTAATAAATACGTAATATATATTAACTTATTTATTATCAATTCTATATCTTATATAGATATGGGATATAATATACAAGCAGAAGATACCTACAATAACAATATAGATAGATAATTTTATATTTTATATAGATATGGAATATAATATACAAGCAGAAGATAACTACAATAACAATATAGATAGATAATTTTATATCTTATTTAGATATGGGATATAATATACAAGCAGAAGATACCTACAATAACAATATAGATAGATAATTTTATATTTTATATAGATATGGAATATAATATACAAGCAGAAGATAACTACAATAACAATATAGATAGATAATTTTATATCTTATTTAGATATGGGATATAATATACAAGCAGAAGATACCTACAATAACAATATAGATAGATAATTTTATATTTTATATAGATATGGAATATAATATACAAGCAGAAGATAACCACAATAACAATATAGATAGATAATTTTATATCTTATTTAGATATGGGATATAATATACAAGCAGAAGATACCTACAATAACAATATAGATAGATAATTTTATATTTTATATAGATATGGAATATAATATACAAGCAGAAGATAACCACAATAACAATATAGATAGATAATTTTATATCTTATTTAGATATGGGATATAATATACAAGCAGAAGATACCTACAATAACAATATAGATAGATAATTTTATATCCTATTTAGATATGGGATATAATATACAAGCAGAAGATAACCACAATAACAATATAGATAGATAATTTTATATCTTATTTAGATGTGGGATATAATATACAAGCAGAAGATACCTACAATAACAATATAGATAGATAATTTTATATTTTATATAGATATGGAATATAATATACAAGCAGAAGATACCTACAATTACAATATAGATAGATAATTTTATATCTTATTTAGATATGGGATATAATATACAAGCAGAAGATACCTACAATAACAATATAGATAGATAATTTTATATCTTATTTAGATATGGGATGTAATATACAAGCAGAAGATACCTACAATTACAATATAGATAGATAATTTTATATCTTATTAAGATATGGGATATAATATACAAGCAGAAGATACCCACAATAACCAAGAAGATAACTGATAACACTTTGCTGAGACTGGCTATTCAAGAAGATGGAGAACTTCTAGCAGTTGGAGGTAAAAACCCCGCAAGTTGTCTTTACTGTGTCATAAAAAGACCTTTAAAAATGCAACAGAAATTTTTATTATAAATATATACAAAAACAGACAGAACTGATTTGATGAAACTTTATTGAGAGCTTATTCAATTATGTAGTTAAAGAGATCTTAACGAAAATACATCAAAACTTTATCATCTCACGGATAGAAGAATTAAAACATAGCAAAAAGGCTTTGAAAACTATCAGACATTTTGTTAATAAGCAAAGTCTGTATATTTTTTCCCTAAACAAGGATGATAACATCCAATTATTATTTATAGATGATGAAGGACTAGTCCACATTCAACAATTATCTTCTAATCTAGGAAAATGAGAAAATCAATTTATGATAAATTAAATTATTCTGGGACAATTATCTTTATTTCAGGGATAAGACATTGGATGATAATAGTTATTTCTTTCATCGTATTATAAACGGCTTTCCGCGGATATAGAATGTACAATTATAAGATTAAAACCAGTTTTTTAGCCCCGAGATGCCGAAGGCATGGCATGGGACATAGTTTTTTCGTATGGATGAGAACCGGTTCCTATCCACCGGATTCGAATGAATACGAGAAATTGATATACCTCCCCAATAAGTATGAACAAAATTGTAGTTTATATTACAATTATTAGTTGAAAGATTTGTACAATACTAGTTCAGAACCAAATCAATTAAACGGTACCCAAAGTTTTCGATCCAACAAAAAAAATAGAGTTTCAAATCTTTGGGTACTAGTGTAAAAGCTTATTGTCCCCTCCTTCCCTGGTTTATAAAATTTTCTCTTTTATCGCAGCAACCTGTTCCCGAAATGAAAAAATGGCTGTAAGTATTATATTTATCAAATTTATTTATATTTAAAGAACTTGATTACAAGATGGGATTGGAGCATAGACGTCCAAAGGGGGGGGGGCGATTACCCCCCCCCTTAAATTTTTATACCCCCCCCAAAAAAAAAAAAAAATAGCTTGGACGTCTATGGATTGGAGGTTGAAACGATGTGTAATCGTAAATGATATAAATAGATATCATTTTACTTTAGTATAGAGCTTTTTAAAATCGAGGATTTCATAGTATATTTCATATTATATGTAAGAAGTAAAATGTAAGTATGTCCTTTCTTTAGAGATAGATTCTTGTATATAACAGTTTTGCAATAAATTTCGAAAAATTTTGTTAAAACTTCATTCATATGACTCTACAAGAGTTAATGTTAGTTTGTCCTCCCGTTTCAGAGCTTTATGGATGTAGTCATCCTTGTTTTTTTTTATGAAACTTTAATAAATAATTAATTATTAGGTAACAAATATGTTTGAGAGAGAGTCTAAACGTGAGAGAATACTTTGCAGTTTAAATAAGGTAAACATATAATCATATTTAATAAATCTCAACAATTCAGACAGATGTTTAAATGGACATGCTTAAATATTAAAACAGTATTACAGAAACGCTTCGCTTAAAACATTCTACTCAATAGTCATTGGAATAACTGTTCCAATAATCAAATGAATCACTTTGCTCGTTGGTCCATCCATATTTTTTGGCTACGTTGAATCTGTTCTTATGGGTGCTTTCATTCTTGTTTTTATTTAGGAGAACTTGCTAAGAAAGAAGGCGAAGGGAACTCTGAAAACAGCCATTAACACTGGCAGATTTAAGGTGCGTTTATTAAGATCAATCGGATCGACGTACTGTATGTCTGTAACGCATTCAAATTCTAGATTGAATAATATGATATTGATATACACAGTGTAGTTACACTATAAATTAAAGTCAGCTACAAATTTGTTTATGTCCGTACGTATGTAACTTGACATCTAACGACGCAGGTATGTTAGTTAGGCATCAATTGCTGCGCTGCTTATTGACATAACTTTCCTTATTTTTAAAAGCGAGGCTTTTCTATAATTAGATTCAGTCCGTAACGGTTAGCTCTTTTCGTTGATTTAGACTTGTTAGAGTTGTCATATCGATTTCAAACTTTGCATGGTAATTCCTGTAGTCCTTAGGTACAGTTTAGAAAGCGTAGCAACTCTATAATCGTTACCAGTATGTCCGTACGTCCATTTTAAACATGTTGATTTTTAACTTTTTTAACAGCAAATTTTTATATGATAGAATTATTCGATTGATCTGATTTTTGAAATACCTACTGATTCCTAGGACAACAAAGTACAATGTTATAAGCAAAGCTTCTCTGTACTCAAGTCCTAAAAATGTAAGTATGTCCTTAAACATTATCCTGTATTAGCGCAGTTTTTTATCAAGTTTGCTTAATTTTGTTTTCTTCTAATTGTATACATTTATATTCTGATTATTCAGTTATGGCACTCTACTTAAGTGTTAATGTTCGTTTGCCCTACCGTTTAAGAGCTTCGCTTTTATGAATTTTTATGGATGTGGTCAACCATTGTTTTATAAATAATTCCTCACAGTTAATTTGTTTGGCCTTTTGGTACTTTGGTAATATTTGATTTTGTGCATCCATCACATAGTCCTCTTAGGGGTTTTGGATGAATTCCAACAAGCTGAAGGCCTACACGTTCAAAATTATGTCAACCCGCCAGCTATAATCATAGCGTTAATTTGAAGCGATTATAGAAACAATATTTGTTTAGAAACTGACCACAGCGTTTACATCTATGAACCAAGATGGACCTGACATCGGGCCTTTGATTCAGTAAGTAGGTTTTCCATATGGCCCATGTTTTTAGTACATGATGCTTTCTCTGCAAGAGGCTCCTAGCCCTTAACAAACTTTACCTAAAATAAGCATTTGAAAGAAATTTCAAGGAAGATTTTGGGGTTCATTTGCAATATGATGAAATCTTCTAGTTTTAATAGCGAAGTTAACTTTTTCTTGAACTTCTAGAATAATTATTCTGATTCATATGATTATTGGGCATAATATTTATTAAACGACTAGCCTGTAAGATAAATTCTTAGAAAATGGGTATGTCCATATGCAATTCTAAATAAAAGCGCCGTCACCATTTCATATTCCCATTTCCTACTGTCTTAGTTGTTGACCTTTGATTTCATGGATTTTGTTATCATTGTTTTGTTTTAGAGCTGCAGAAGAGAATTTTTACGCGGCCATACGAGAGGAGAAGGAAAGACGGGGAATACAAAGAGATGGTCAAAGCGTGTTCTCTGATACCGTAGATCCATAAAGAGTATTAACCAATAAGCTTTGAGAAGGGGGGGATTTGGTCCAAAGTCTCCAAAGTTTTATAATATCGTTTTCTTATTCGTTGGCTTAACAACATCGGGCACATCTGGTTAGTGAATTCTGATTAGTTGGTTCATTAAGCTGAGTGTTCAAACGTTTAACCACTAAATGTAATCTACAGAAAGGTTTATTTTGTGTATCATTAATGGAGATGTACATCAATTTATCGGCCATTGCCTTATCCCTTTAGATTCCTGGTGTCAATGCCACATTTAAAATTTATTTGAATGGCATTCTCCCTTTTTACCCCAAAAAAAGATATACTATACTTGGGAAAACAGCATGCTCGCCACTGGTCCCGACAAAGACAAAAATATCCATTAGTCGCGAAGCAATATAAAGATAACAATAAATTATAGCTAATTACAGCTAAATTTTAGTCAATTTCGGTTTGCAAATTATTAATGATAATAATTATTATAGATACTATTAATAAAGTTGAGACACTTCTAACTCTAGGGTAATTAAGATTTTGTAATTAATACCAATGAATGCCACATATTTGTTGGTTATAAACTAAAGTCATCTATACGATCCATAAATTGGTAAAATGTGTCTGTAACTCACTCAGACGTACTATAGATATGCCTTTTTTTTAAAGTTGTAAGCTATTTTTGTCTAGAGCTTAAGATTTAAATAACTGCTGATTAAGTTCTCCTTTGTAGGGGATATTCACATAGATCCCGGGATGGTTTTCGGGCTATTTTAGTTTTTGTTTTAAGCATTAGGATGGTTTCAGGCTTTTTTCTGTCCCCTTTTTACCCCTTTGAATAAAAAAAGCTATGGGCGCAGAAATACTCTAGAAAGTAAAAGATGTCTTGGCATACAAAAATATAATTATATATACAATATAATAAAAATTTGTAATTGTTTTATTATTTAATTGTTAAATAAAGATAATTGTTTTGTCTTTTTCTGTTTATTTCATTTTCAAGTTTTAAATAAATAGGATATCAAGTACCGTGTTACTTACCCTTATTAAAGAAAATCTTCGCCTTTATACAATCATCCTTTTAGATCTAAATAGTACGTGGTAAATATTATTAATCTATTTATTAAGGCCTGTAGCTGCTACGCCCCCTAGATGCCTCTTGTGGCACTTTAAATGTTTTTTTTTATTTCAAATATCTAATTTGAGAAATAATTGTCTATGTTGCGTTCAGGTCTCTACGCAGAATTTTTTTTTGATTTTTTGTGATTTCTCTTGGGAGGGTGGTAGTGCCCTTCCCCAAAATAGTTATAAACCTTCCTTGGACCTATGAGAAGCTACCCTGTAAAGGAGAACCCGATCGTTCCAGCGGTTAACGACATATTTCGGTAAAAACATAAAAGCACACAGACATCCTGTTACTTTATTATAAGGTTGTAGTTGTTTGAATAAATAGAATTATTAGTACCTTTATTTTTGAATAAAAGCACGGCATTGGAGTATGTTTGTAAAGAAGGTGTATCAACTATTTTTTTTATAGCTAGCCGGTTCTTTTAGTAAGTAGTAGATGTAAAATTTTTCATAGAATTCAGATATGCAATCGGTTTTTTGTAGACCTCTTATTTTTTAAGTAATTTAAGTTTTAAAAAAAAAAAATTAAGTCGATTTTAAGGTACTAAAATGCAACAAAAAAAAGAAAGAAAATGGTCATTATGAACAAAAATAGTAAGATCTTTAATTTGACACCTTACTTTTTCAATTCTGTCAGGTAATTATTGAAAAAATCGATTTTTTTAAACCCACGAGAATAAAAACTTTGAACTTAATTTTATTATTTCACAAATAAAAAAATATGGGTTCATATATACCATTAGAATCAGAAAAATATTACGAATCCATTGTAAGCAAAATTGAAAAAAAAAGTTTACAATATAGTATATAAACTACAATAAAAGGAATTATATGAAAATATCATATTATGTTGTACAGGCAACGTCTTAATTCTTCAATTGAGTATAAAAATGGGAAGGGGGTAAAGAGGGGGTAAAAAAGGGAAAACAATAGTGTTGTCTGAACAAAAAAAATAATTGGCCATTTCTGTAATTTTTTAATTTTTTAATTTTTTTCAATTTTGCTTACAATGGATTCGTAATATTTTTCTGATTCTAATGGTATATATGAACCCATGTTTTTTATGTCTGTTTGAGAAAATATTTAGGTCTAAAGTTTTTATTATACCGAGGTTAAAAAAATAGATTTTTTCAATAATTACTCAACAGAATTTTAAAAGTAAGGTGTCAAATTAAAGATCTTACTATTTTTGTTCTTACTGACCATTTTCTTCTTTTATTTTGTTGCGTTTTAGTACCTTAAAACCGACTTAATTATTTTTTTAAAAAACTTAAATTACTTAAAAAATAAGAGGTCTACAAAAAAACCGATTGCATATTTGAATTCTATGAAAAATTTTACATCTACTACTTACTAAAAGAACCGGCTAGCTATAAAAAAAAAAGTTGATACAACTTCTTTTAATTTCTCATGATGTGCTTTAAATTAAATGTGTAGGAGACTTATCTATATTTAAGGTTTGTACGTTAAAATTTACTAGGTTTCAAATTATTACACTTACACTACCTTACTGTCATCTTTACATGATTGTCCTTGTTTATATAACATCTTTTATGTAATATTCTCCCCTTTAGATCTCGCTAACCTTCGAATAAAAGAAATAACCACACAAAATCTGCAAAAAAAAACATTTAAGCATTCTTTATTCTGAGAAAGATAAAAGATTGATAACTTATTAGTGTTGCACAATAGTTTTAACGAGCCACTACGCCCATAAGCTTGTAGGTAAACTTGAGTGAAAGAAAGGGGGTAAAAGTAAGTTTTATAAATACTAAAGAAAACAAGGATGACAACATCCATAAAAGCGAAGCACTGAAACGGTAGGACAAACGGACATTAACACTTGTATAGTGTCAGAACTGAATAATCAGAATAAGAATCGAAGCAAAATTGTAAGTAAATTTGTTGGAAAAACTGCTTGATACAGAATACTGTTTATGGACATACTTACATTTTTAGGACTTGATTATAGAGTTGCTAGGCTCAGCGGTTAACAAGATCCTTCACTGCACACACACACACACACACACACACACTGACATCCTGTTACATTTATATAGGGATAATGTACAAAGTACGGTTGTAAACAAAGTATTCTCAAAGGTAAAATGGCAAAAAAATATTATAAAAACTGGAAAAAACTAGAAAATAATTCTGAAAAAGTAAGTTAAACAGAAGTTTAACCCTTACAGATCGGGGGGGGGGGGGGCTTTAGTTTTTTTTAATGTCTTTTTTTTAGGTAAGATAATAAATCTTTTTAAATATATAATATAATTTGTGTATAAGGTAGAGACCTAATTTTTTTACTTAGACATCTGAGAAAAGTGGTGTTATGACCGTTTGACCGCTCCCTGGCCGATTTTATGACCGATATTTTGTCCGGCTTTTACTATGGACATATATCATAAATATTCTGGCTTCTATTACAGCTAGAGACCAATAATTTTTTGGTAAATCCTTGAGCAATAAGAAACAGATGAAAATATCAATTGGCGCCGCCAACTGTCGTTTTACAGCCGTAACCGCCGAAAATGGCGGTTTCCGTTATTTACCGTTTTTCAATGATGGTCAGAAAAAGTATTTTTTTGTTATTAAAAATAAAAGTTCGTCCTAAAATTTGGTTATCCTAGCTTTAAAATTAGTCGCTCTTCAGCTGTTTTAATATTTAGCGGCTGGCCGCTAAAAAGAGGTCTGACCGCTATGACTAGAAACATTTTTTTACATCTCTATATGTAACAGGAGCCGAGATAGATGGGGGGCTCTTAGAGCCCCCCCCCCCCCCTCCCCGATCTATTAAGGTGGGTATTGGGGCCCGATCTGTAAGGGTTAGGGTTTTCTATGCTGATAGGACGTAGATTGTTAAATGTTCAATTTCCATGAATATTTAGGCCAATTTTTACATGTTTTGATCTTTTAAATTCATTGAATATAAAAATCTAAATGTTGTTATAAAAATTATTAGTGATAAATTTAATGTGACATTTAACCCTTAACGGTGGGGGGGGGGGGGGGTTCTATCTCATTTTCTGTGTGTGAAAGATAATGAGCTTAAACTGTGTGACTTTCTAAGTATTAGTATGACACATAACTGAGAGTTGGATTTTTTTAATATCTCGATCCTGGCAGGCACAGGATGCCAACAAACCTGGCAGGGTCATCCAGGTAAAGAGCAAAAATATTTTTTTGCCTTAAACAAAGCATTTTTTCTTTCCAAAATACTAAAATATTCTCTAGTAGTACCTCCTAATATTAAATACAGGTGTTCAAGTCAATTTCAAGTTTCAGATATGTTCCTGCAGGTTTTCCCGCCGACCACCGATTGCGGCGTCTGGCAGCTGCCAAGTACAGCTGCGGCCGCTGAAATTTAAGTTTGATAATTCCAGTATAAATTTTACATAAAGATAAACATTTTCTGCCAAAAAAAATTCTTCTAGCTTAAAAAATAAGAAAATTTGGGTACCCGAAAATTACAGCAGTTTGATATTTTTAAGTGAAAAAGGACCCGAAAACAAAGGTTGTTAAATAAAAGGGTGAAGGAAGCGAAAATTAACTTTGCCTTTCTTAAGGTCGGAAATTCATTATCAAACAGGGGACTTGCACAAAAATGTTAGGCCCTCTAGCTCTAATAGGCACTGAGATAACCGATTAAGGTGCGGCAAGGGGCCCGACTGTTAAGTGACAAAGTGAAATGTTGACTAATTTGTTGACATCTTTAATATGTTTGTGCGTTGCTTCTATTTATAGCTGACTCATTATGCTAACGAAATGAAAAAATGTATGCTCTTTCTTCCTAAAATCTATACACAGTTTTATTCCGGGCCGACAAAAATTGTCTGTAAATTGATGCTATATATGATTTTTCAGTATGCCTGAAAACTAACTTCTTTCAATAGTGACTAAAAAGTGACCACCCCCCCGTATCCGTGATACATAGTAAGTTTAATTGTGTATGTTTCTAAATATTCTGTTCACATTACAAGGTAAATCGAAAAAAAACTTTCTAATTTCTATAAAAGGCACTATTTGTCTTTTGTCTTCAGTTCAAAAAAAGGCAATAGTGAGACTAATATTACATCAAGTATAAAATACCCATGTCGAACAGACTGCTTTTAAGCAATTTTTTTTGCCGCATTCTATTTCAGAAACTGGTTATCTTTGCTGCTGAAAGTTCTTGTATTGGTTAATTAGGATAATTTAGTCAAAGTTGATAAAGGAACTAACGCAGTCTTATCACAAATACTGCAATCATTGTTTGATCAGGGATAAGACAATCCTTATTTGAAAGTAACAGGATGTTTGTCTGTCTTGTATCGACGGATCTTGCTAACTGCTGACCCAATATGTTTCTCCTTTACAATGTAGCTTCTCATAGGTTCTGGGATAGTTTATAACTGTGTTAATCTGTCTATGTACAGGGTGAGTCAGAAAAAACTGAGTTTTTCAATTTTCAGAAACAACCAGAAGGAATACAGAAAAAATAATTATATATCCTTGTTCTCTGTACAAAAGCACATCAAACTTGTAAAAGGTGTTTTTCATTATCTCTAAAAATGCGGCCTCTATGATAGGTGTATGGTGTCAAAAAATGCCTTGTGTGAAAAATGTTGATCAAGAAAAATTAAAATAACTCATCTATTTTGTATAAAAAAAATCTTAAAATTTCAATATTTATTTAGAAAAAGGTCTAAGAAAAGTACTTTAATGAGTTTTAAAGGTGAAATGCTTTTTGGCTCCTCACAAAAGCATTTTTAGAATACTGCAATTTGTCATTTTTTCATATTTCTTGATTGTGATGCATGTGGTTTAAAAGAATCTTCTATAATAACGTAGCTTATAGTAAAAAGAAAACAAAACCTTTTTATTTGACAAAAAAATCTCTTAAGATAAAAAAGTTATCAAGGTTTGAATTTTTAAAATGAAAATGCCTTTTAGAAACCCTACCCTATTTAAATGAAGTTATTATGATGGATTATAACACACAAGTATAATTTGTCAAAAGGGGGCGGAGATTTTAAAGATTAAATCCAGTCATGCACTAAATATAGAGGAAATTCAGGGGGAGGGGGTAGGAATTTAGGTAACAAGATGAAATATTTCCGGTCATGAGCTGGTTTTCCGGTCATGGAGCATTAAATCTTAACAATAGCTTAACAATAGATTACAACAAAACGTTTGATTTATAATCTGATAATTTAATTTAAATAAATTGTATTTTTAAGATGTTGAATATTTACAATCTGTTGAATACAAATTTTGATAATCAAGAAATATGTTTGTTCATCTTTTTAGAATGGTAGACATTTTTTATTATTCATAAATCTACCTAAAAAGTACAAAATAATGGCCGAAAAAGTCATCACACACACTTTTTGAAATCTTTATGCTCTAAAAAGCGCCGTTGTTTTCAGAGATATTCAAAAACACCTTTTCTAAGTTTAATGTATATTTTTATAGAGAACAAGAACCTATAATTGTTTTTTTCCATATTCCTACTGGTTGTATCAGAAAATCGGAAAACTCAGTTTTTTCTGACTCACCCTGTATGTATCGACGGATCTTGCTAACCGCTTAACCGATATCTTTACAATATAGCTTCTCATAGATCCTGGGAAGGTTTATGACTATTTTGGGGAAGACCACCACCTACCTCTTCGAACTCTTCTCAAGTGCCCCTAGAAGCCTCTATATAGTAGATGTGCTTTGGCCAGCAAAATTTGTAAAATTCATGAAATTCTAAACCACCTATGTATTAACAGTTGATAAGTTGGGGGACAGTTCTACATAAATAGGATGGGTTAAGGGTGATCATAATAGCTAGATCCCTGCTATCTACATATTTAGGGGAAGGAATTCTCCTGATAACTCCAACATTTACAGTTTAAGGACAGGTTAAAATGGAATATATTTTCTCCATTTCATATAT
This sequence comes from Acartia tonsa, assembly GCF_053477335.1. Classification (NCBI taxonomy): domain Eukaryota; kingdom Metazoa; phylum Arthropoda; class Copepoda; order Calanoida; family Acartiidae; genus Acartia; species Acartia tonsa. The sequence goes on along the minus strand of NC_137261.1, from coordinate 42,804,438 downwards.
TTTGGGGAAAAAATGAAACAAATATAAAAATTACTATTTTAGGGTGGGTTAAATGGACTATACTAGATCCCTGCTCTATGTATATTTGTAGGGCAGGGAACACACACATAAATACATCATTTTATAGATTGGGTTAAATCAAATAATTGCGATTTCCTTCTCTTTTTGGGAAGAATCACATAGTAAACTTCATTTTTAGGTTCCAGGACAAACGCAGGAGTCCCAAACGTAGGAGTGGAAAAACGCAGGAGTGTTAAGATATTAATTTAATTAAGTATTTCTATACAGATTCGGTTAGGTTAGATTATGAATGTACAAATAAGCCCCCCGCAGGCTTTAAGTTGGTCTAAAATAGGTTAGTTTAGGTTAAGTGTCCACTCCTGCGTTTGTCCACTCCTACGTTTGGGACTCCTGCGTTTGTCCTAGGACCCATTTTTACAAGGAAATCATTATTGCTTAGTTAGCCTTTATTTCGGGTCAGTCCACTACACATACATTAGTACACATATTATATATAAAAAGGTTATGTAATTTTTATTTTATTTATTTTTTACGACACTGAACATCTACTCCATAACTTTGCCCGTTTGTCTGTAGAATGAAATAAACAAGTGTGACAACAACCATAAAGTATTTACCCCCCCAAAATTGTTTGGGGGGGGGGGGGTAAATACCTCCTCCTAAATGTTTAGGGGGTAAGAGTAAATTTTAAATTGGGGGGGGGGGGGGGTAAAATGAAAAAAATGTTTGGGGGTACCAACGGCACCCCCAAATTCGTTTGTGGGAAGTAATCCCCACTTAACCCCCCCCCCTTGGACGTCTATGTTCTTTACATGGAAATATTTAAATTTTACTCTAAAACTAATTAAATTTCACTGGCCTACATTGAAAAGCGTGGATGTAGCGTTATGAGAAAGACACGTACACAGATATTTGCAAAGAGAATTGGTTAACTTTCTAAACCAGATATTTGCAAAGAGATTTGGTTAACTTTCTAAACTTGGCTTAGCGCAATAAATACTTTTTCTTATGTTGTTAGCGTAGCTACAATATGTCTCTTTCCGTCCGTTCATGACAAGCGAAATAAATCTAAAATAATACTTGGGGTACAGATGACAGGTCGTCAATTTTAATAAGTGGTAGCCCCCAGCGACAGCAAAAATTATGTATAGGTTTCGTGATTTATCTAATTAATTTTGTTGTTGGTATAAGGTGTTTCTTTACGAATGAAATCATATCATTTAATTTACTGATAGATAAGATAGAATTATTTTCTGATATCTTCAACAAGAGAGACAAAAGTGGAATCTTATATTTCAAAAATCGTATCGGCGTTGAAGATATCTTCACCAAGAGAGGGGAAAGTGGAAGGGTAGATTACACTTTTAGAGGGTCCAAACCAAAATCATAGATTATATTTCTGCTTCTATAAAAATGGATTCAACTCCCTAACTGTATAACGCAATAGGACAAAATCATGATAAGTTAGATGGGTTTAAAATGATTAATGTTTATGAGATTATCAGCAATGTTACAACATAATAATAGACAGGCAAACTATAATTGTGAGTTTGATCTTGTGTAACATAATATGATAATTAATAGATGATAAATAATCTTTTTCATGGTTTTGATTCTATTCTTTTTTAGACTAGAAAGTTGTATCCACTTGTATCCTCGAAGTGGCTGGTTGAGCTAAATAGTATTTAATACTGTAGGGTGGGTCGATTTTGGAATTTCACATTGGTACACATTGGCAAGGGATACTGGGCCAATATAAAACCCTGAGAAACTTGAAAGGAGTTTTGTAATCCAAAAACAACGAGCGCGCGGGGGGTATAAAATGTGCCCACCCCCTTAAAAAATAAAAATTTAAATTCTTTCAAATTCCTATCAAAATGACCGTATTGAAATGCTGATTACGAATCTTAAAGCCCCTTTCAAGTTTCACAGGGTTTTATATTGGCCCAGTAACCCTTGCCAATGTGTACTAGTGTGAAAATCTCAAAAAGCTTGTAAATCGACCCCCCGCCCTATAAATACCCCCTCTCCCCCTCCAAATTCTCATATTTAAAATAGATAGAAAGCATTATAGGGAGGTGGGTGTAGTTTTGGTTTCCTTGTTTTTTTTTCATTTAGGATAGGTTAGGTTAGTTTAAATTGGGTACTGGGTAGCCCCACAGGGATTTTATCATCCGCAAGTTTAGGCTCTATTGTTAGATATAGGGGAAAAACCTACTGCCCCCCCCCCCCCACCCACCCTTCCTGTACATATTCTTGATTAACTTCAAAGATAATCTTTAAAGTTTGAGATGACAATTAAAATTTTTATAAAAAATATATAATATTTTACCAGATTTGATTTTAATTTTCAGATTAAAAATGAGAAGATCAGTTTTACTAAATATTTTTAAGAAAATTTCATTCTTTTTAGGATTTCTTTTTATAACACAATGTAAGTAAATTTAACACAAAAAATATACCTACGAATCGTTACTATATATTGAACAATAATTTTATATAAACAATTAATCTAATTAAACATTTTTTTTCAAAACTGAAGAATGTTATTAAAAGCATAAAGACCCTTTGGGTGTAGTCCCTTTCGTGACAACGCCTCTAAAGGGGCGTTTTAGGATCATCTCAAAAAACGCCTATCTCAAAAAAACGCCCCTCTCAGAAAACGCGTTTCGTAGTATTTTCACAGTAGATTTTCTAATATTTCTAACCCTACGGGGCATTTTTTTAACCTAACCTAACCTATAAAAAGCTACTGTAAAAATGCGACGAAACGCCCCTTAAGAGGCGTTGTCACGAAAGAAACTATACCCGACAGCCCTTTTTATAGAGTAGGTAAATTGTCAATAATTTGTTTAAAATTAGAACTTTGAAAATTCATATGTAGTGCGCACTGTATTGTGAGGGGGGTGTAAAAAGTGCATCCTAAAATTAAATTTTGGGAGGGAACAGAGGGGTGTATTACAAATAGCAAGAGTCGTTAGGGGGTGTCATCCTAAAGGTGTTTTGCTGAAAATAGCTGGAAAATATTTCTTTTGAATTTCATTTGCTTTAATTTGATCATTCTTTATTTTAGCATTATGTCAGGCCAAAAAATATTAGGCAATTACTTTTTTGAGTGAGTCCGCCTGCTAAGCTGATATAAAAATGATATATGCTTATGGATGTTGTCATCCTTGACTCTTATTCGAAAATTTTAAAATTCTTAAAGAAGGTGTATCAACTTTTTTTTTATAGCTAGCCGGTTCTTTTAGTAAGTAGTAGATGTAAAATTTTTCATAGAATTCAGATATGCAATCGGTTTTTTTGTAGACATCTTATTTTTTAAGTAATTTAAGTTTTTTTAAAAAATAATTAAGTCGGTTTTAAGGTACTAAAACGCAACAAAATAAAAGAAGAAAATGGCCAGTAAGAACAAAAATAGTAAGATCTTTAATTTGACACCTTACTTTTAAAATTCTGTTGAGTAATTATTGAAAAAATCTATTTTTTTAACCTCGGTTTAATAAAAACTTTAGACCTAAATATTTTCTCAAACAGACATAAAAAACATGGGTTCATATATACCTTTAGAATCAGAAAAATATTACAAATCCATTGTAAGCAAAATTGAAAAAAAGTAAAAAAATAAAAAAATAAACAAATGGCCAATTATATTTTTTGTTCAGGCAACACTATCGTCTTCCCTTTTTTACCCCCTCTTTACCCCCTCTTTACCCCCTTCCTATTTTTATACTCAATTCAAGAATTAAGACGTTGCCTGTACAATAAAATATGATATTTTCATATAATTCCTTTTATTGTAGTTTATATACTATATTGTAAACTTTTTTTTTCAATTTTGCTTACAATGGATTCGTAATATTTTTCTGATTCTAAAGGTATATATGAACCCATATTTTTTTACCTGTGAAATAATAAAAGTAAGTTCAAAGTTTTTATTCTCGTGGGTTTAAAAAAATCGATTTTTTCAATAATTACCTGACAGAATTGAAAAAGTAAGGTGTCAAATTAAAGATCTTACTATTTTTGTTCATAATGACCATTTTCTTTCTTTTTTAGAAGCGAAGCTTTTCTATAATTAGGGTTGGTCCGTACGTCCGTCCGTCCGTTCGAGATAGATAGCTTTTATTAGTTAATTTAGGCATGTTAGAATTGTCCTATCGATTTCAAACTTTGCATGATGGTTCCTGTAGTAGTTGGGTACGATTTAGAAAGTGTAGCAACTCTATAATCATTACCAGAATGTCCGTATGTCCATTTTAAACATGTCGATTTTTCTACTTTTTTAACAACAAATTTTTAAGTGATCTAAGGGGGGGGGGAAGTTTTGACACTTTCGCTTACTCCGTGATTATTGGGCTAGGTATTAAAGTTAGACTATAGGTTATTTGGGATAAAAGTTTACTTTTGGTTAGTACTTCACGGATTTTTAATCATTTTTTGGATAACCCCACCCCCTAGCCCCCCGGGGCTCAAAATCCCCCTAAAAATGAACCTAACCTTAATTTTCTCAGGAACCATTTGACCAAAAGAGATGATTTCTTAAACTTAAGCTTTTATGCTTATAAACTAACTTCAGATTTAGAAGTCACCCCCCTGCCACCAACCCCTAGCCCTCCGGGGCTCAAAAAACCCTAAAAATGAACCTAACCTTAATTTTCTCAGGAACCATTTGACCAACAGAGATGATTTCTTAAACTTAAGCTTTTATGCTTATAAACTAACTTCTGATTTAGAAGTCACCCCCCTGCCACCAACCCCTAGCCCTCCGGGGCTCAAAAAAAACCCTAAAAATGAACCTAACCTTAATTTTCTCAGGAACCATTTGACCAACAGAGATGATTTATTAAACTTAAGCTTTTATGCTTATAAACTAACTTCTAGTTTAGAAGTCAGCCCCCTGCCACTAACCCCTAGCCCTCCGGGGCTCAAAAAAACTCTAAAAATGAACCTAACCTTAATTTTCTCAGCAACCATTTGACCAACAGAGATGATTTCTTAAACTTAAGCTTTTAAGCTTATAAACTAACTTCTTGTTTAGAAGTCACCCCCCTGCCGCCAACCCCTAGCCCTCCGGGACTAAAAAAAACTCTAAAAATGAACCTAACCTTAATTTCCTCAGGAACCATTTGACCAACAGAGATGATTTCTTAAACTTAAGCTTTTATGCTTATAAACTAACTTCTAGTTTAAAAGTCACCCCCCTGCCGCCAGCCCCTAGCCCTCCGGGGCTCAAAAAAACCCTAAAAACCCTAAAAATGAACCTAACCTTAATTTTCTCAGGAACCATTTGACCAACAGAGATGATTTCTTAAACTTAAGCTTTTATGCTTATAAACTAACTTCTAGTTTACAAGTCAGCCCCCTGCCACCAACCCCTAGCCCCCCGGGGCTCAAAAAAACCCTAAAAATGAACCTAACCTTAATTTAAATTTCTTATTTGTAGAGTTAGAGATACACTTATTATACCAAATATGCTTATTTTTGGATGTTATTGACATATCTCCTGAAAAAATTAGAATCGGCCTCCAGGTTCAGGTGCTGCAGGCCTCCAGGTCCACTCAGGAGACAGGTAAAAATTTAAATTTCTTATTTGATGGTTTAGAGGTACACTTATTAAACCAAATATGCATCTTTTTGAATGTTATTGACATATCTGCTGAAAAAATTAGAATCGGCCTCCAGGTCCACTCTGGAGACAGGTAAAAATTAAGATTTCTTTTTTGAAGAATTAGAGGTAAACTTATAAAACCAAATATGCATCTTTTTGGATGTTATTGACATATCTTCATATTGGGCACATTTTATACCCTCCGTGCACCCGTTGTTTTTGAATTTAAAAACCTCTTTCAAGTTTCACAGGGTTTTATATTGGCCTAGTAACCCTTGCCAATGTCTACTAATGTGAAATTCCAAAATCGACCCACCCTAAGTAAGTTGTATTTTTGTATTTTTTAACAAATAATTTAATCTGCAAGGTATTTTTTTCAGAGTTCTAAAATGGCGATAATATTGCTCACTGGAAATAAGTAGCTATCATATAGGATAACTTTAGATCTTTTATACCTTGATTAAGTTTCTTGTTGTACATATTTTTTATTTCTATTTAGTAACCTTTCATCTTAATTCAAACATTACACATAAGGATTTTTACCTGTTGAGCAGGCCCCTGGAGCCTGTCAGGAACACATATTGAAGCCGTAAACAATAAATTTGACTATATTGTTTACTTTAACCTTACTCTATTTAAATATATTTCCTCTAAATTTTAAACTAACTATTTTAGATATTCACCTGAAGCTGGAGGCCGATTCAAATTTTTTCAGCAGATATGTCAATAACATCCAAAAAGAAGCATATTTGGTTTAATAAGTGTACCTCTAACTCTTTAAATAAGAAATTTTAATTTTCACCTGTCGAGAGTGTACCTTGAGGCCTGCAGCACCTGAACCTAGAGGCCAATTCTAATTTTTTCAGGAGATATGTCAATAACATCCAAAAAGATGCATATTTGGTTTAATAAGTGTACCTCTAAACCTTCAAATAAGAAATTTAAATTTTTACCTGTCTCCTGAGTGGACCTGGAGGCCTGCAGCACCTGAACCTGGAGGCCGATTATATTTTTGTTCAGCAGATATGTCAATAACTTCCAAAAAGAAGCATATTTGGTTTAATAAGTGTACCTCTAACTCTTCAAATAAGAAATTTTAATTAAAGTTAGGTTCATTTTTGGGTTTTTTCGGAGCCCCGGGGGGCAAGGGGTTGGCGGCTGGGGGGCTATTTCTAAACTTAAACTTACTTCATAAGCATAAAAGCTTAAGTTTAAGAAGTCATCTCTATTGGACAAATAGTTCCTGAGAAAATTAAGGTTAGGTTCATTTTTAGGTTTTTTTGAGCCCCGGGGTGCAAGGGGTTGGCGGCAGGGGGGTGACTTCTAAACTTAAACTTAGTTCATAAGCATAAAAGCTTAAGTTTAAGAAATCATCTCTATTGGACAAATAGTTCCTGAGAAAATTGAGGTTAGGTTCATTTTTAGGGTTTTTTGAGCCCCGGGGGGCTAGGGGTTGGCGGCAAGGGGGTGACTTCTTAACTTAAACTCAATTTATAAGCATAAAAGCATAAGTTTAAGAAATCATCTCTGTTGGTCAAATGGTTCCTGAGAAAATTAAGGTTAGGTTCATTTTTAGGTTTTTTTTGAGCCCCGGAGGGCAAGGGGTTGGTGGCAGGGGGGGACTTCTAAACAAGAAGTTAGTTTATAAGCATAAAAGCTTAAGTTTAAGAAATCATCTCTGTTGGTCAAATGGTTCCTGAGAAAATTAAGGTTAGGTTCATTTTTAGGGTTTTTTTGAGCCCCGGAGGGCTAGGGGTTGGCGGCAGGGGGGCGACTTCTAAACTTAAACTTAATTTATAAGCATAAAAGCTTAAGTTTAAGAAATCATCTCTGTTGGTCAAATGATTCCTGAGAAAATTAAGGTTAGGTTCATTTTTAGGGTTTTTTTGAGCCCCGGAGGGCTAGGGGTTGGTGGCAGGGGGGTGACTTCTAAATCAGAAGTTAGTTTATAAGCATAAAAGCTTAAGTTTAAGAAACCATCTCTGTTGGTCAAATGGTTCCTGAGAAAATTAAGGTTAGGTTCATTTTTAGGGTTTTTTTGAGCCCCGGAGGGCTAGGGGTTGGCGGCAAGAGGTGACTTCTAAACTAGAAGTTAGTTTAAAAGCATAAAAGCTTAAGTTTAAGAAATCATCTCTGTTGGTCAAATGGTTCCTGAGAAAATTAAGGTTAGGTTCATTTTTAGGGGTTTTTTGAGCCCCGGAGGGCTAGGGGTTGGTGGCAGGGGGGTGACTTCTAAATCAGAAGTTAGTTTATAAGCATAAAAGCTTAAGTTTAAGAAACCATCTCTGTTGGTCAAATGGTTCCTGAGAAAATTAAGGTTAGGTTCATTTTTAGGGGGATTTTGAGCCCCGGGGGGCTAGGGTGGGGGGTTATCCAAAAAATGATTAAAAATCCGTGAAGTACTAACCAAAAGTAAACTTTTATCCCAAATAACCTATAGTCTAACTTTAATACCTAGCCCAATAATCACGGAGTAAGCGAAAGTGTCAAAACTTCCCCCCCCTTATCCGTTTGATCTGATTTTTGGTATATTGATTCCTGGAACAACAAATAACAATATTATAAGCGAAGCAACTCTATAATCAAGTCCTAAAAATGTAAGTATGTCCATAAAAATTATCCTGTATCAAGCAGTTTTTCAACAAATATACTTACAATTTTGCTTCGACCCTTATACTTTTATGTTCTGATTATTCAATTCAGACACTATACAAGTGTTAATGTCCGTTTGTCCTACCGTTTCGGTGCTCGCTTTTATGGATGTTGTCATCCTTGTTTTGTTGCATTTTAGTACCTTAAAATCGACTTATTTTTTTTTTTTTAAACTTAAATTACTTAAAAAATAAGAGCTCTACAAAAAAACCGATTGCATATCTGAATTCTATGAAAAATTTTACATCTACTACTTACTAAAAGAACCGGCTAGCTATAAAAAAAATAGTTGATACACCTTCTTTATAGATTTGTTGATCAATACAGTTAATAACAACCTGATAAATATAATAAATTCAGGTAAAACACGTTTTTAGTTTCTATAGAACCAGCAGCTAAGCCCCTAGAGGCCTCTAGGTGCACTTGAAAGAGGAAGAAAGGGGGGGAGGCGACCCTCTAGATTTTATTAAAAATGAAAATTATTTAATGAGTAATTTTTTTAATTGGGATATTTCTTTTGAGAGCACTGCGACTCTGATAGGAAATTGACAACATATTCATATGTGCTGTACTAAATCAATCATTACTTGGACTAATTTAACCAAATTAGTTTTTTTTTAGGTTTTTGATAATTCATACAACCCCCTTAAGTTATTCATTACAATAAAATACAATTTTAAAATTTATTTACTGTGTAAATATGCATAAATATGACGTTTTTACTGACAATTAGGTTGATTTTTACTCAAGGCATATTTCATGTAGACAATAAATTGATTATAACTTTCGTTCTATTTAAGATAAATTGATGAAATAAAAAGTATATTCAATTTTATTATGCTGAGAAGTCACTTATTGATTTTAAGAAATAATAAACCCCTTTGAGTGGGGGAGGGGGGGGGGGGGGGCGTTGAGTATCGAAAAAAGAAACTAATGTAAATTTCTTTTCTATTGTGGGTTTTAATGATTCATATAGCAGCCAAACTGTTTTTAGGCAATACCCATTTGTCTGTCTGTCTGTCTGTCCATCTGTATGTCTGTCCTTTTGTCTGTCTGTCCCACCACTTGTCTGTCTATCTGTCTAACTGCCTCTCTTTTGGATTTCAATGAATCATCTAGCATAGCCTAATTGTAATTTGTTAATGCCTCAAAGACTGTCTATTACTATTTACCTGTCCCTCTGTCTGTCCGTCTGTCTATCCCTCCGTCTGTCTGATCATTCACAGGTTCTCTATTGGATTTTATCTAATTAATTGTCTATTATATTTCTCCCTCCCAACATTAACTTTGAGCACTATTGTAAAATATATTAAAAGTTATAAACATATATCTATCAAGATCATTAAAGGAATTAATTCAATTTTTTTTTTGGGGGGGGGGGTTTAATGCAACCATCTCGTAATCAATGTGCAAATTGCACTTAGAATTCGAATTTCATTACAAAACTTGGCATGAGTAATCCTTGGTATATCTATTTTCCCAAAATGAAACAAAAAGTTAGAAAAGTGACGGCTAACAGCTGGCGGCTTAGTCGTTTAGCCGTTTTTGGGCTATATTCAGGGCAAAACTGTCATTAATTACATAGGAATCAACTTTTTAAAACATATTTTTGCTTTAAATATCCATTTTTAAAATTTCTTGTACCAGCTGCTAAATGGTTAGAACTGGCTGAAAAAGGCTGGGAGCGGCTAAGAGTATGAAGAGTAGATAGGGCTTTTGACATGTCTAGGGGTAGGTTTTTATTGGTACCGAGCTCAAAAATACTACTATAAATAGTGGGGGTCCATCCATTTGGCAGCTGGGGCTGTTACACAGACTGTTAAAAACCAACCTAGAGACACGTCACAAGCCCTATCTACTCATTCTACTCTTGGCCGCTCCCAGCTGAGCTGGGGCTGTTAGCAAGCTGCCATATGGATTTTGTGTGGTATTTTTGAGCTCAGCACACATAAAAACCTACCCTTAGACACATCAAAAGCCCTATCTACTCATCATACTCTTGACCCCTCCCAGCTGTTTCCAGCCAGTTCTAGCTGTTAAGTGGGTGGTACTGAAAATTAAAATATGGTTATTGGTATAATTTAACATACATTAAAGCAAAAGTATGTTTTTAAAAAAAACCTACCCTAGACATGTCACATCTTCCAAAGTCAAAATTGCATACATATATAATTCAATTTTCAAGGTCATAATTTACTATAAATACTAAATACAATATGTTATAATTGAGACTGCTCCATTTTTTTGGTAAATTTCAGGTTTATATTGACATACTAGAATTGAAATTTTGTAAAAATCTTTAAAATTGAGATCACACAAAAGAACTAAAAAAACATTTTTTTTGCAGATTTCAAAAACTTTGCAGTGCTCATGAGGTCACAATTATTGCATCACAGAAAAAATATTTAGCATGGGTCATTTTTTTGCTTAAATCAACCAATTTTTACTGGGGGCAAAACTTTTATCAAAATTTTTCCAGGGTGGGATGATTTAATCTACAATATATACTTTTGGCTGTTGACAGCTGTTCTCGGCCATTTTTGGCAGTTTTTAGCTGTTATGACAGCGAAATCTAGAAATTAAAAAAAGTTCTTTTAGTAATATGTCCATGACATAAAGTTACTAGAGTTGGCTCGATATAACTATCTCACTATTGGCTAGTTTTCTATAAGTACATATCTATTTATCTATTTCACTTTTCCTCCCTCGCAATTACTATCTAAAAGAAAGAAGTAAATATTTAATAATTTAAATGATTTTGAAAAAGATTTCTTCAATTATATTTTTTATTTACATTACCATCACCAAAGGGTTAATATGATTAAAATTTTAGTTTTAATATTTGAACACTACGGAAGTGTCGCCACAATCGAATTTTTTTAAAACAGAGTTTTCTTTGATTTTCTATATTATGAACATATATTTTTTGTTTATTAAATCAAGATTATATACTTCAATGTAATTCAAATATCAACATGGATTGAAAAACTTTATTCATTCCATAAACAAATAGAATAAAGGTTTTATCGCTTTGGTCAATGAGAGTTTAATGAGGATTATTGGAGCACTATGAGTTTTGAACATTTCTTTCTTGGAAGACTTGAGCTCATTTATAGACATTTATTTCCTATATAGATCTGACATGGATCTTGAAGCAATAAAGCAGGCTGTTTTGTAAATGTTAAAAATTGGAAGAATCTATTAAATAAAAGTTATCGCAAATATACTTAGTAAATAATGTTAATTAAGAAAAGTTTAATTCCATGGAAATATTCATTTTTTTATATCCTTATAAGCCATTACCCAGCTGCCACTATTTTTGGTAGTATTTTTCAGCTCAGCACCCATTAAAACCTATCCCTAATGGATGATTCCTACAAGATTATTGATGGATTTGCCCTGAAAATAGCCCAAAAACGGCTAAACAGCTAAGCAAACAGCCATTAGCCATTACTTTTCCAACTTTTTGTTCCATTTTGGGAAAATAGGATTACTCATGCCAAGTTTTGTAATGAAATTCGAATTCTAAGTGCCATTTGTGCATTGATTACGTGATGGTTGCCTTAACCCCCCCCCCCCCTTAAGCTTAACTTTTTGTTACATTTTGAAAAACAGACCTACCAAGGATTACACATGCCAATTTTCATAACAAAATTTGGATTAATTGATTATGGGATGGTTGCATTAACTCCCCCCCCCCCTACATATGTATGAGAGCTTCCTCATGTATCAATTTACTAATTAAAAGTTGTACAGTACAGTTGTACAGAATATTGCAAGATTATTTTAGTAAAGTCTGGTAATTAATTTATCTAAAAATAGATAGCATATAATTATCTGAATCTGTGACTTGCTTATATACACCCTCCTTAAACAACCCCAACCCCACTTTATTTTAAGGGGTGTAAATTTATTTCCTTTACACCCCCTTGGAATTTATAGAGGGGTGTATCTGAGGGTGTAGGCTCTTGTCAAGAGGGTGGACATGGGTGGACACCTAGGGAGGTGTATCCATCCCCCTTAATTTTACAAGGGTGGTGTAAACAACCCCTATACCAACCTTTTGCACGCCTTTGATCTTAACTATACTGAGTCCATAAAGTTGTAAATTCTGTAATTATTCTACAAAAATTATCTTCCTAAATTGATATATAATTTTCGGGGTGACGTGGGGTGGACTAAACATTAAAATTTTATGGAAAAAAAGATATTTTTAGAACATTCATGACTTGAAATTATCCCCCCTTTGTACTCAATACGCATTTTTTATTCTAAGTGCGTCAATTTTGCGTCTAAAGATACCCTTAGTTTAAGCATTAATTTCTCCAAAAAATGATGAAAAAAGATAAATTTTTTTTTGATAAAATGATAAAAGTATATGTGAAATAAAATAAAAAGCAAAAAAAATTATAAAATTACGTTAAATAGAACGAAAATTAGAGCGTTTTGTATTCCTTATAAAATGCGTATTTCTCATTAAAATTGTTACGATTTCGTGTGTTGAGTAAAACTTTTATAAGTTTCCCATTTCTATAAGTGAGCGAGCCGCAGTGAGAGGGAGGTGTTACCATCCCCCAAATTTACTATAAACCTTCACAAGACCTATGAAGAGCTTCGCTGCAAAGGGGAATCATATCAGTTGAGAGGTTAGCTAGATCCTTCGGTACAAGCAGACAGCAAACCTGATATTTTTCTGTAAGAATTAGTTGGACGTTTGTCTATCTGTTCAAAAGTTATATTTTTTTGAGGCACTAAATTTAAAAACGTTTGGCCGAAAAATTCCGAATTACGTTAAATTATAATAATGGACTATTTTAATATGACGTAATTTTTTTAAGGCATTACAAAGAACTTCTTGTCTGAATAATATTTTTTTCAATACGTTGCCATATATAACATTCATGAATTATTAATATTATTCATTTTTTTAGAAAAAGATCTTCCTGATATAAACAGAAGAATTAGAAAATGTGACAAGTAATTTACTTATCTTTTTTAATTCATTCATTTTTTTTAAAGTAACACTATTTAAACCTTATTAATATCCGCTGGATTAGAACCGGTTCTCAGATATACTAAAAAATCATGTAACATTTTATTATAAACAATTTTCTGCGTTTTTAACAAAATAAAAATAATAAAATTAATACCAGTTAATTTAACGATTATTTCATTCCAACTTTACCTGACCAGAGATGAAGTTGTAAGGTTTTTTGTTTGTCTTTTTTTGTCTCAATTATAGGTAAGCTTATTATGTAACTGTTTTAGACAAATGTCTTTTGTTAATTGAAGTCTTGGAATCAGTGGCGTGCAGGAGGTGGTGTTAATACCCCATTAAAATTTAAATTTGGAAGGCCTACCTTCCCCTTTTTTACCCCTAAATGATTGTAAATCCCACTGATGAATCTCTGTGCACGCCACAGCTTGGCATTTTTTAAATCTTGTCTCTCCCTCCCACTTCAAATTTAGATTTCAATCTTCATAATGAAATACAAAAAAAAATTTGAGTGAAATTTCTCAGATTCAAAATATTAAAACTTGTTTTTATTTAGAACCAGATTAATGGGAAAATACAGTAATATAAATTGGTTAATTTGTGTTAAAGATATTAATGAGGTAATATCTATATTTTTTATTTCTTTATGATTTCCACTAGCAGCTGTGCTCCAAGCATTTAGGAGCTCTGTATTTAAAGGAGTAAGGAAATTAGTAAAATAGCCTAATACCTTATCAAAATCTTAAGCTACAGACAAAAAAGCTTACTACTTTATATATGATTTCCATAGATTTCCATGGCCACTGGCTATATGCTCCATAACTCACTTCCTCCTTAATTTTTGCTTCGCTTTTTATGGAAGTTATTTTTTTTTAATAATTAGATTTTGTTTTCTTTATTTTAGCATATGAGTAATCAATATGCAGATTTTGAAGGTTAGTAGCAATGAATATAGTTTATATGGAAAAATTTAGCAGTTTATTTAATTGCATCCAATAGTATTCATCAAAACTATCGGCTGCGCCAAAAAATCTAGGGCTTTTTATTCAAAGAGAGACAAAGAGTGTACATGAATATATATGCTAAAACCTTCTCAGGAATTAAAAATAAGATAGCCCAAAACAATTCTGGGCCTATTTAAAACTTCCCTGAAACTGGTTCAGTGTTTAGCGAGATCTTAAGAAATAATACTGAATAAGCAGTCCGATAACTAAAGACAAACAAAACTTTCTTTTTTTAAAAAAAATTCATCAAAAAAGTTCTAAATCATACATAAATCTTAGATATAGGATGACTCAGCACTTTTTAATAGCGGAGCTACTATATTACAAAAGTATTTACATATATAAACACAGAGGTTATTTTTTTTAACATTTTATTGATGGAAGACAATTGTGTCACTATTAAATAGATCATAAGTTCTAATTAAGATATATTTCTTTGCATTTTAATTTGTCTATAATAAATATCCGTCTGACTGTAAGACTGGGTGACAAAGCAAGTTAAGATAAATGACTCCTCAACCAATGAACAACGCGGGTAACATTTATGTGCATCTGCTATACTTGAAATTGTTTGTTCTAGTACACATAATTGATGTATTAACGTTACGGAAAATGTATAGACTAAACGCAAACATTTCACCATACGCTGTTTAGTAGCAAAGCCACTCTATAACTTGTATAATTTGTCATGTCTAAAGAGGGAAATGTTATTTTTCCAGTTACCAGACTAATGTTTTTTTTGAGAATATTCATATTTTAACTAAACCGTCCGTCTGGTAGAAAGGGGGATTGGTGTGTGTTTAGAGGTTCACACGACTGTGGTTTCTACACAAGATTATCATGAAATTTTGTGGGAAAGTTGACAGTTCAGCCTGTAAGTCTAATTGTATGTTGACACTATCTTTCTACCCATGTTATTACCCATTTATCAATCTATCTATCTATCTAGTTGTAGAAGAAGGAACAGCCTGTTCTGTCTATGAGGCTCTACTTATTTTTCCTAGAGCAGCTTTTCTAGGTATAGTAGTTTTAGTTTAGTATTTTAATATAAAAGTAACAGGTGTCGTTCACTGTGTATGAAGCGAAGGGTATTGTTTATCGCTGAATTAATATGATTATTTTAAAAAAGGTTTAAAAACGCTACCCTTCTAAGAGAAATCGCCCGAAGAACAAAATGACACCCAGAAATAATAACTTAAAAGTGGATGATCAACATCTCCCTGCGCTCTTCTCTCAATTGCCTCTAGAAGCCTCTAGGGGCGTAGCCACAAGTAAAATTTAATGTGTGTATTCATCCACACACAAAAATTGAAAATATACATATATTTCGCCCTGGGGAAAAGGCACATCCAGTAGTAACATATATGGAAACAAGGATGACAACGTAAATGAGTAGCGAAGCATATAAAACCATGGAAGAACAAAGAGACAATGTGAGTTATTGAGAAGATGTTAGATAATAAGATAAAAATCAAAGAAATTCAAAGGCCGTTAACAAAAGTTTTTATGTCTTTTGAAGCATTCGAACGACAGACAGCTACAAAAACAACAAAAGAGGTCCTACGACAAACGCAGGAGTCCCAAACGTCGGAGTGGACAAACATCGGAGTGGACACTTAACCTAACCTAACATATTTTAGACCATCTTATAGGTTTTTTAAATGCCTAACCCTAAATGCCTAAATGCGGGGGGCTTATTTGTTCGTTCATATCTTAACATAACCTAATCTGTATAGAAATACTAAATTAATATTTTAACACTCCTGTGTTTGTCCACTCCGACGTTTGGGACTCCTGCGTTTGTCCTGGAGCCACAAAACATTGTATGGATTAGAGGCTCACATGTCATAGGAATCTACAGAAAATTTAACCTGTTTTAAATAACAACTGAGACAATAACTGAATGACTTTACTGACTGACAAACAGTTAAAAAAGAATTATAGAGTAGTTTTGGCACAAAAATAATTGAAATTTGTTTGGACATTTTTTTTATTGAGATGTTGGAAGTAACCTGGGTTATTATTCTTTGATGGCAGCTTCTATTGGTCACAGGTATCTAGCATTTCCATCCCCATAATCCTAAAGTTTTTTTAGTTACAAGCCTACTCTATAACCATCTTTGTCAGTCCGCCTTTCCGTCCAGCTAAAGGGGAAATGGAATTTTCTCAGTTTCTATTATAGATAGAAGACAGCTTATTTTTTGTTAATATGCCCGAATGAGTGACCATTTTATGATTTTTAAATGGTTTGAAACAAATATAGAATATTTCTATTTTATTCATGTCTTATTTTTATGTTCATCTGCTATTTGAATCACTTTGTCTGTTTTTCCGTCTATGATTTATTGATGCTGCGTTAGTTTTTGATGTTTTTAGACTTGTTGATTACTTAAATTAAATAATTCAATTAATCATGAGATAATATTTTTTAGAGCTTATGCAATAGATCCAGTGTTAAAGAATTTGGCTTACATAAGGTAACTACTTTTAACTAGCAAAATTTTCTAAATAGGTCAATTATATCACAAGACATTAACAAACTTACAGTGGTTTAGATAATTATATAAATGAAATATGAAACATAGGCTAAGTTTTTTACATGTAGCATCGGTTTGTTCATGTTTATTAACCCAGGAACAAGGGACAAGAAAATGAACAATAAATTTATTTATAACCCAGATGATGTTGAAATTACTCCTTTTGTATAGAAAAAAAATAATTGTTTGAAAAATTTGGTGACTGCTAGTTTGGAATCAACCAATCAAAATTCAATAATAGTACCTAAAGATTTTGAGCCCATATATTTAGGTACCAGAATATTTTAAAGTCCATCATTCCCTCCTTTTATGTAATAAAACATATAAATTATTATTTTATAATATTTATAATAATTATTATCTTTATATACTTTGAAATCTTTTAATTGTTTCAGAAAAAGTGGTGAATTGAGTGGAACTTCAGGAAACATTACTTTGATAAATAACGCAATTAGGTAAACATAGTTTTACAAGATCATTATAAAAAGTTAACAAAATAGTTTATAAGAAGAAAAAGAACATTCTTGGTTTAATAAAGTTATTTATCTATAATACAAAGTAGCTTGATGTCTGTCCGTCCGTCTGTCCGTCCGTCTGAAGCTTAAGATCTCGGTAACCACTGAACCGATTGAATTCTACTCTTCAGGGTATATACCTATCGGTCCTGTGGTGGTTTTAAGCTATTTTCTTGGGGGGTGGGACACCACCAACCCCCCCAAAAATGAAAATTTACCCCCCCCCCAAAAAAAAACAAAAAAAAATTTTCTTGAGAACACATTAGACTATGAGCAGCACCAGTAGTAATTTTCTTGAGAACACATTAGACTATTTTTTTTACGAATTTTGCGAATTCGTTATTTAAACGAGAAAATGTTTTCCAGCTGGGTAGGTGCGAAAATTTGCAATCCGTTCTGCTAGGTAAGTAATAGAATATGTAATTATACCTCTTGGGGCAAAGCCCCTAGAGGCTAGGGGCGAAGCCGCTAGTTATCAATATAATGGTAAGGGAGGAACATTTATTGCCCAAGGGAATAGAGGATGGAGCTTTTGCTCTTTAATTTACTTAGCTTTGTCTATTTTTTAATCCAGAATATTTTTGTGATTTATATTTGTTTCTATTAATTTTAGTGACGAAAATAATGTAGTCATCCCATACAACCAATTTCACGAAAATGAAGGTAAAAAAATAATACTTAAATTAGATTTCATGATTTTAATTAAACATGGACATATTTGTCTAAAAGAAAGAGAGCAACAACAAATGAACGGATGCGTGTTCATTACCCTGTCCCGTTTTAGAAAAATTTTGGCCCTTAGCCATAATATGGTTGATTTATGCAAAAAAAATGACCCATGCAAAATAGTTTTTGAAATTCTGTAAAAATCTTTAAAATTTAGATGGTACAAGAGCTTTAAAAACAGGTTTTTTTGGCAAATTTTAAAAACTTTGCAGTGCTTGTACCATCGCAATTTTTACATTACAGAAAAACTATTTTGCATGGGTCATTATTTTGCATAAATCAACCATATTATGGCTGGGGGCCAAAATTTTTATTCAAATCTTATATTCAGTATTACACCTCCTTTCGATTTTGTCAAAATTTTCACATCCTCGGCTCCTAGCAAAACCTTGTACACGCCATAAATTCTAGCATAACCTCAACATTATCTAAATTACCAAGTATGAAAATATCCATAAGTGGCGTAACAGTTTAAATAAATGAATGGACAAAAGGACAAAGTGAGTTATAGTGCAGATGTTGAATTGTCATAAAAAGAAAGGTATAAAAAGAATAAACAAAAACAAAAACTTTTTAGATATAAGTATTTTTGTCTTTTGGGGCATGAACGACAGGCAGACGAACAAAACAATGTATATACTAAAATTTCATAAAAATTGATAAATTCATAAAAGATATGTATATTAGGTATGGTCACAATGCTAACAGAAGAACAGTACAACAAGCTAACTTATGACGAGGTAACTTATGTTTTAACATTAATACATTGCCTTAAATAGCTTATGGTGGACGGGATGCACAATGAGATCTTATTTTGGTGTATCTCATTTTTTTTAGAGGGGCGATTTCTCCTGGGAGGATTGGGGTAACCTCCACCCAAAATAGTTATAAACCTTCCTAGTATTTATGAAAATCTACCCTGTAAAGGAGAACCACTTTAGTTCAGTGGTTAGCAGAGATTCTTTTACTTTCTTATTATTATTACAGGGTAGGTTAGGTTAAATTTAGTACCAGGAAGCCCTCAATGCCTGTCTGTCTGTCTATTTAACTATCTGTCCTTTTGTCTATCAGTAATGTGAGATGGTTTTTAAATTCAAATTCTTAGAATTTTTACATTTCCTTTCTATTTTCCTCCACTTTCTTTCCCCGTCGCTCTTCGTTTCTCATCCCTTCACTAAATCTATTTCACTTTACATGTAGAAGACCCTTTTTTTAGAAAAAAAATGAAAATATTTATAATTTTAGAAACTAAAAACCCTACCTGGTATCCGCACAGTCACGTTGAATCAATTGTTAAACCATATCCAGGAAGACACAGTTATTCTTAAAGTGGATGTTGAAGGGTTTGAGTGCAAGGTAATACAAACATAATCTAATGTTCTTAAACTCAGATTTCAAATGCAATATCTAAATTGTTTATGCAGTATACTAAGCTAATAGATAATATGCACTTATTAACTTATTAATTTTAGCCCTATATTTTTTTAATTTGGATTTTAAAAAGTTATATTTTAAAAAGTATTTAATTATTGAAAATGAAACCTAAAACATATATTTTGTTTTTAATTTATAAACCTTTCGAAGTTAAAATGTTTTTTAAATTTAGGTTCTCAACAATTTTCTTGAATCTCCCGACAAGGTAGGCTCTTAAAGGGACTGTAAACGAGAAAATTTCTTATCAGATTATCAAACCTTAACATCCTCTCATTCATATAATCTCAAAGATAGGGCAAAACTGTTTCTCGTTTCCTTAAAAAACGGCTTTTTCCGCCGATTTTTATTACGTCCAAGATTGGGGAAAAAAATTCCGGACTATATAAATGTGCAGTTTTTTGTCTTTTTTTCCTTCTATAGCTAAAACTAAACTTTTTGACATAGTTCTCTATTTTTCCTGACGGTTAAGCTGACTTTTAACATAATCCTTGCTTTAAACAAATGTGTAGTTTCTTAGAAATTGATAAAAATATTTTTTATTGAAAACCAAATACAATGTGCAGTTAATTGTCTTTTTTTCCTTTTCTCGGCTGCTATTGAAGACAGGTTCCTATGAAAACTGCGCAACCAGTCTATACATTTATTTGCCTTTTTGTATGTCGGTCATGTTTTAAAAGACATAAACCATATTTTTTTAAGGTTTCGTGATTAACTTTAAGATTTTATATAATCTCTATCTTTTTTTTTCTTTGTTATGACAACTAAATTACTGAACATTTTCTCTATATCTTTCTTTGTCCGTTTGTCTAATCCATTATTTTTGTTATCATTTTGTTATCATCCTTGTTAATAATAAATTATTTTTTTAGAATTACTATGTGCCATATATTGTGATGGAATGGACTTGGGTCAAGGTTAATGTCAATGGATTCTGCCCTAATCCCGGCCAATTAATTAAGGTGTTTTTTTATGGGAAGATTGTTCATGAACCTCCTCTTTAGTCATGTCATTTGTATTTAGGTTTGCTTGATGCTGAAAAATCATACAAATATCCCTTTCTTCTTGAATAAATGTTTATTATTCCCTGAACTCTAAACTAAAATGAAATAATCAACACGTATAGTAGATTTTCGGGGGGCAAGCCATAAATCCATCTTTGGTAATTTTAACATATTCCAAAAGCCAGTCGCAAAGTCTTTGGCTTCTCCTTAAAACTACTAGTAATATAATATCTTGTGGATTATTAGTAGCGAAGCTACTTTATAAGTCCGAATGTCCGCCTGTCCGTAATTAATGAATTGGGAAACGTGATTTTCTCGGCTCCTATTAAAGATAGACAGCTGAAATTTTTAGGGAAGATCCTATGACATATGCCCATCTAATCTGTACATTTTTTGTCCATCTGTCTGTTATTTGGGGTGCTAGATCGATTCCTAGATTTTTAAGTTTTCGTGATTTTCTCAATTCTTTTTCAAGATAAAGGGATGATATTTTCAGGGATAAATTGATTTTACATTACATATGTTCACCAAGTTTTATGAAGATTTGTTTATTAATTGGGGTGCTAGATCGATTCCTAGATTTTTAGGTTTTCAAGATTTTTTCTATTCCTATTCAGGATTGATGGATGAAATTATCAAGGAATGATTATGCCCATATTTTACAAATATCCATCAAGTTTCAATAAGATTTGTCCATTAATTGCAGTGCTAGATCGATTCCTAGATTTTTAATTTTTCGTGATTTTAAAGGTTGCGAGATTTTAAAGGTTTCGTTATTTTATCAAGTTTAATGTTTGTTGTATGACACTGCTCTATTGTAATTTTTTCCCGATATCCATTCATAATTTTTGAGCTTCGCTACTTATGGATGTTGTAATCCTTGTTTTCTGTTGGTTTGCAGTAAATATGTATATGTATTGTATTAAAATAATGTTTTTTTTTAGAATTTCGAGCTGGCTGGATATACAGCTTACAACGAGGGACTTTTAAAAGAATCACTTCAGCAACCAATAAACACTTCCAAGTAATACAATTATCATTTTGATATCTAAAATAATAATTATTATATCAGTAGACTTGTATATAAAACGAAGGCGGTTTTTTCAGAGGGAGAATGGGGGACATTGGGCTGTTTATTACACTACTCCCCAAACATTTATCGGTTTTAATATAACTTTGGGGAATTTGATTTAATTTTGAATGGTATTTTCATTAAGTTAGTGTCCAAAATTTTAACTACTAATTGTAATCTCCTGAAGGTGTAGCTTTGTGTATCATCATTGAGGATGTACATTAATTTATCGGCAATTGTCTCTATATCCCCTGATATAAAACTAGCATGTGAAATTTTTAAAAGCGAAGCAACCTTATCATTGGAAACGTCCGTCAGTACGTCCATAATAAATGAAATGGAGGAAACTTGAAGATTCCTATTACCAATAAGCATTCAGTATATTAAATTACTTGTTCTGTCGGTCTGTCGGTCATGAAAGAAAAAATGGACCGATTTATAAATAAAGGTTTTGTTATTTTCTATTTTCTATTCAATTATTTTTTATGGGCGTTGACTAATTTTTACTTCGTTATTTATGAATTTTAGGTTGGATGAATATGACAACCTCGTTTGGATACACCACAGTGCAAGAAACACAATTTTAAAATCTTCAGCCATTCTTTGAACATTAAAAGAGTAGCGCAGTGCAAGGAAAAATGTTCCTTGTAACGAATATCTTCAATTTTTAAAAGCTTCTAGCTGCCAAACGGCTGAACATACATACTATGCCCGCATACCATTGTATAAGAAGCCTAAAAAGGTCTAAAAATAATCTGGAATTGCCAAGATACTATGATGCACACGGAAAGCTACATTGAAAAAAAACGCGTAAAATTGAGTCTTTTTTGCGCATTTAAATGAACTGCGAGATAATTGTGGATTATTGATTAATGAATATTTCAGATTATTTGTAGACCTTCTATTGTAGAGTAATATTAAAATTGTAGCACAATTTATACGTTCCACCGTTTTGCCGTTAGAAGCCTTAGAAGTTCATAGATTTTTGGAAATATTCGTTGCCAAGAACATTTTACCGTAAACTGCAGTTAACCCGATTGTTAAGTAAACAAGAACGATAATGTATCATTAGTGTGGCAAAGCTTCTTCTAAGTAGTTTAATTATTTTAAAATATTTTTACTGTGATTATGTATTTTTTTTATTTATCATTTTCGAAAAAAATAGAAATTAACTTTTGGTCATGTTTCTGATTTTTTGATAATTTTAATTTTTTCAGTTGTATTAAACCTTTCAAAAAAATGAACTTAAAGAGAAAAATGACAATTACTGGAATATATAATCTGTGCATTGCAGTTTTCCTATTGTTAATGATAAATACGTTCCTTCTTGTAAGGTGAGTACTTTCAATTTTAATAACTAGTGGCTACGCCCATGATGAACTTTGAGGTTGGGAGGAGGGAGGGAGAGGTTGACCCGACGCTGTAAGTATAAGTTTTAGAAAGGAAAGTTAACTTAAAAATATGGAGTGCTATTTTTTCTAGGGGCAATTCCTTTAAATGCCCCTAATAGTATAAGGCAATATAATTATCTACTTCTAAGACACATATCATTGAACGACAACTAATAAAATTATCTTTTTATAGGAAAGAGAATATTCTACAAAGTCATACAAGCAAACAACATAAAAATGGAAAGGGTAAATTATACATTTTTTTTCTTCAGGTTTTTAGTGGCAAAGCTACTCTAGGGGAGTTTTGTCTATCTATTGCCTGCCTGCCTGTCAATCATTAATGTTGACTCAAATGCTCTCAATGTAGGGTTTATTATATTATATGATTTCAACAAAAAAAATGCTCTTGAACGTAATTGTCTTTGTTATTGTTATTTAAGTTGAGCTTCTCTACATTTAGATATGTACAAACCTTTGATCGTAAAGAGAAACAGCTATGCTCTAAAAGAAGTTGTATCAACTTTTTTGCTTTTTATTTAAGATAGCTAGCCGGTCCTTTCAGTAAGTAGTAGATGTAAAATTTTTCATAGAATTCGGATATGCAATCGGTTTTTTTGTAGACCTCTTATTTTTTAAGTAATTTAAGTTTTTTTAAAAAATAATTAAGTCGGTTTTAAGGTACTAAAACGCAACAAAATAAAAGAAGAAAATAGCCAGTATAAACAAAAATAGTAAGATCTTTAATTTGACACCTTACTTTTAAAATTCTGTTGAGTAATTGTTGAAAAAATCTATTTTTTTAACCTCGGTTTAATCAAAACATTAAACCTAAATATTTTCTCATACAGACATAAAAAATATGGGTTCATATATACCATTAGAATGAGAAAAATAATATGAATCCATTGTAAGCAAAATTGAAAAAGTTTTAAAAAATTGTAATAAAAAATAGAAAAAATAAAAAAGTTATTTTAAGAATTGTAACTACTAAACTAGCCAATCACAAATCGCAAAAATTGACGAATCGGGAAGCTTAATCTATAAAATTAACCTATAGAATTGCCAGAAAAAAAGGAGAACGTTCATACAATATATACAATAGATACTACAATAAATATAGTGATATTAAAGAACATGTAAAGAATGAAAAATTATGAACAAATATGCATCAGTCTGTTTATAAACTTCAAAACAATGCAGTTAAAAATACATTATTGTTTCTTGTGTTTAAAAAATATCTGCTACATTGCATTGTCTTTTGTTTAGGTTTGGTTCAGGTTTGGTTCAAGCTAACCCTTTAAAGCCGAAAATTATGATTCTTAAAATAAACTTATTTTTTTTATTATAGTTTTATAAAACTTTTTCAATTTTGCTTAGAATAGATTCGTAATATTTTTCTGATTCTAAAGGTATATATGAACCCATGTTTTTTATGTCTGTTTGAGAAAATATTTAGGTCTAAAGTTTTTATTAAACCGAGGTTAAAAAAATTGATTTTTTCAATAATTACTCAACAGAATTTTAAAAGTAAGGTGTCAAATTAAAGATCTTACTATTTTTGTTCATACTGGCCACTTTCTTCTTTTATTTTGTTGCGTTTTAGTACCTTAAAACCGACTTAATTATTTTTTTTTAAAAACTTAAATTACTTAAAAAATAAGAGGTCTACAAAAAAACCGATTGCATATCTGAATTCTATGAAAAATTTTACATCTACTACTTACTGAAAGGACCGGCTAGCTATCTTAAATAAAAAGCAAAAAAGTTGATACAACTTCTTTAGAAATATTTTAATCTTTCTATCAATTTTAAATCTTAGATGATTTTGCGTAGTATCTTTATAGTACCTTATTGCGCTCTTAAACCCACCTCCTGCCTTCCTTATTTTTAAAATTAATTGAAAATAAGGGTGATTTTTTTATTTGTTTATAATTGATGTAAGGTTAAATTATGTAATATTGACGAGTACTGTGTAGCTCAGCATGGTTAGAGCACCGCAGATGTAGACCTTACAGTGTCAGGGCTCCCTTATTTTCAGAATTAACAGGAGGGAGGGGGGGGGGGGGAGGCTTATCAGTGCTCAACAAGTACTTTAACAATTTTGTAATTGCTCGGTTGTATATATAAATGTATCCTTAACTTCACATATTTTAAATTTGAAATATCTTGAAATATTTACTTTTTTAGATTTACTACTGGAAGCACTTGATAACTACAAGGCCTACGCGTGTAAAGAAACACTTCCCTACAGCAGGCACCAGTTTAATGTTTCATTCATTATTTGCTTCAAAGATCCTGCAGTTGATCCGGTAATCTTTTTTTGGTATTTGTAGGTTTGGACTTCTTTTTTTATAATTATTTTCAATAGAGCACTTTTTAACACAATAATTTATAAAAAATATTATGTTATACATATACATTAAAAAAAGTTATTAATGTAGTCTTGTATAGCTTAAAATGTTAGATGTTTGTACGACTGACTAATGTTTTTTTTAGATGCTGTCTACATATTTTCTAGCAAATGGATGTAAGTATATGATTTTAATTTCTTGGTTTTATCCTTATATGAAATTAACAGGATGTTTGTCTGTGTATATGTATTACCTAAAATCTCGCTAACAACTTTACCGATATTGTTCTTCTTTAAAGTGAAGCTTCTTATGGTACCTCCACCCTCCCAAAAAAAATTCTCCCCTAAAAAATCCTTTTTTTACTTTTTCACCTTAAAACTAAAATGTTAAGTGGAGAGTCGACCCTCCCTCTCCAATCGAGTGCTACGAATTTAATTTATAAATAATCGCCAAACTTTTTATTATATAAATGATATCATTTTAGTTTGTTTAAACTACTAAAAGAAAACGCTCTAAAAGAACACAATATTGATATTCTAAAGACATCAAATAAAACACACGATAATCTTTTTATCCCCACATGCACCCACTGACTTACACACACACACACCTACTAATACCCACGCACACCCACACAAACACTTTGTTTTCAATTTGTCTGGATAAAGTTGTCGTTAACCCTTTTGAATAGGCAGGGATATGAATTTAGTATATAAGTTCGTGGATAAACAGGGTGTTTTTTTTAATTTCTTCATTGGGTTGGGGCATTTTGTATAAGAAAAAAATATCAACAAATTATGCTTAAAAAACCGGTTTTTCCAAAGTACCTATTTTTGGAAGATTTTTGGATCATGACCAATTTAAAGAGTGTGCAAAAATGCGTACATTTTTAAATTCAAATTGCGCGGCTTGAGTTAATAGTAGAAAAATGTTATGCATATCGTTAGAATCGTCATAAACTCTATTTTTTGGGTGTTTAAGAACTAATCCTGTGCTACGTATAGTTTAGGAGCTACGTGGTAAAATGTCCCAACTTACTTAAAACTTTTCAACCTTTCTCACATTTTCCAACGTAGCTTCTATACTACAAAATGCATGAATAAAATACATATAAATATTTCCAAAAACTAGAGTTTATGACAATTCTAACGGTATGCATAACATTTTTCTACTATTAACACAAGCCACACAATTTGATTTTTAAAAATGTACGCATTTTTGCACACTCTTTAAATTGGTCATGATCCAAAAATCTTCCAAAAATAGGTACTTTGAAAAAACCGGTTTTTAAGGCATAATTTGTTGAAAATCGCTAAATATTTTTTTCTTATACAAAATGCCCCAACCCAATGAAGAAATTAAGATATAGATTATTAATTTCTGTCAATGGCAAGTGGGTTATATTAAGCAATACTTTTGTTCCATTAAAAAAAAACACCCTGTATTGACAGGGTATTTGTCGTCAATTTAGCTTGCTATTATACACCTCATTTTTTGGCCAGTTTATTCATCCAGCAGGAGTTAGGAGGATCAGGTAAAAGGGGTGGATGGTGATTATCGTTGTTTTAGCCTACTTCGAGCATTACTTTAGTCTTTATCATAGTACATGGAAATCTGGTGCAACATCCAAGTAATAATATATCGATTGGCAGAAATTATAAAGAGTAGACAATAGGAGGGAAAAAACTTTACCCTTTTTAAAAGTATTAGGATTAAAATGAGAAACTCATTTATTTCTTTATTGAAATTAGTAAATGTTTTGAACTGACAGATCAACATTACATTTAAAATCCAAAACCCTAAATTTCTATAAGTCCTGTTTACAAATTGACACATGGCATGGAGCGGAAGTTAATTTTGTTGATTCTTTCATAGTAAATATGGCATTTTTTAACATGGAAAAAAACTTAAAACAGTTAAGATATCACCACTCACACATTCCCTATTTTTGGTAAGCTTTATATAGGTTCCTGGCGTTATATTTATCGATTTATCTATATTTATTCCTATAATCCTTTAATTTGATTGACAGATTAAAATATAATCTCATAATTTATCCATGATTTGTAATTAAATGTTTTTTATAAAAAATAATTCATACTTCAATAACTTTTTTGTCTTAAGAGATTTTTTTGTCAAATAAAAATTTTTTTTTCTTTTTACTAGCTATGTTATTAAAGTTTTTTTTTCTGCAAAAGCATCCCAATCAAGTAATGTGAAAAAATGACAAATTACAGTTTATTAAAAATGCTTTTGTGAAGAGCTAAAAAGCATTTCACCTTAAAACTCATTAAGGTACTTTTCTTGGACCTTTTTCTAAAATAATATTGAAATTCTAGGATTTTTTTATACATAATAGAAAAGTTATCTGATTTTTCTTGCACAACATTTTTCACATAAAGCATTTTTGGAAACTATGTACCTATCATAGAGGCCGCATTTTTAGAGATAACGACAAACACCTTTATAAATTTGATTTACTTTTTTACAGAGAACAAGGACATATACCCTTTTTTTCTGTATTCCTTCTGGTTGTGTCAGAAAAACGGAAAACGCAGTTTTTTTCTGAATCACTGTGTAGATATTAATGTTCCCTAACAGATTTTTGAGGTTAATTATAAATTATCCCTGTCCCTCCATAAAAATATAAGCCACTTTTAGTAGAGGAAGGTCTTTTAATAATTTTTGTGCGGTTTTTCGTACCCCCTCCCCCCAAAAAATTAAACCTTTGACATCCTAGATAAAGGCCAATTCAAGATATAAGATATAATCCTCCGGGATTTAAATAAACTTTGATTGCTTCTGTCACTGTGGTCACAACTTAAACTTTGCAATAGAAACTTGAGATTCAAGATGGATTGGCCAACCCATATTCACGTTCTGAAGAATAAATTTAAGGAAAGAGTACCGAGGGCTTGGGATAAACCAAAGTTAAAACTATTATGTAATACTTTTTCATAATTAAAAAATGTGTTAGATATGGCAATGAAAGGATTTGCGGAATCCAATAATACAGGCACTTCTTTAAGGTATAAGTTTTTTTTATTTTTTTCATATTTCTGATTTTTAAATATAATATGTACTGTTCAAATGCAACTTCGAATTTTTTATCCTTAAATTTCTTTTTAAATCATCTTTTTTTTCTATCTACTGCATTGAGCCATAGCCATACTGAGCTCCAATCCTACAGGGGTTATTACATCTTTCGTTAAAAGTTATGTATACCACCCTCCTCCCGATAGTAAAAATTAGCGAAATAGTGAAATCAGCTTTGAGAGGCAGAATTTCACTTATATTCTGAAAGATGAAAGGGAATTGTTTTACTGGTAATTGGAAAAATATTGTTATAATCTTATAGGTTTGAAGAGCATTTGATAAATGTTTGGTTGACTTTGCTACATAATTATCCTAAAGCAGTTGTTCTTGGTAAGTATGTTAATTTAATAGCATAGCTATTCTATAACTGTATAATCATTTGTATAAAAGTATCAGGAATAATTTGTTTGTTTGTATATATGCCTGTCTGTCCAGAAAAGGTTATCATTATTTTGGAGGAGGGCATAGACGTCCAAGGGGGGGGGGGGGGTAAAGGGGTGATTACCCCCCCAAATAAAAAAAATGCCTCTATGAAATAAAGATTACCCCCCCCCCAAAAAATTTTATTTTCAAAATTTTACCCCCCCGCCCCCCAAATTAAAAAGCTTGGACGCCCCTGGGAGAGGGTAACTTTTTTTTAAAATTCTTGAAACTGTTCTTTAAGTAATCGTGTTTCTCTGTCGTCATTACTGCAAAATGCTAACTATCTTTTCTACTCTCCCTCTTTCTCTCTCTCTCTTGTGGTTTTTAGAAATGTATTGTCTATTTTTATGAAGTCATAACTACAAATAAATTTCTGT
This sequence comes from Acartia tonsa, assembly GCF_053477335.1. Classification (NCBI taxonomy): domain Eukaryota; kingdom Metazoa; phylum Arthropoda; class Copepoda; order Calanoida; family Acartiidae; genus Acartia; species Acartia tonsa. The sequence goes on along the minus strand of NC_137261.1, from coordinate 42,775,231 downwards.
TCCAGTGAATTTAAATTTATTGGAACCATAAAATGACCTAAACTGTTTTTTTTTCTTATTAACTTAAACCTTTTAAATAATTCATGGATAAAATTCTTCAAAGAATATGAAATTTATAAGCTGTTTATAGTGCTTATAAAAATGACGTCATACAATACAAATAACCAAAGATAGGCCAATGCACAGACTAAATTATTAATGGACCAATGGTAGGCCAGTATGACGTCAATTTTTATAGGCACTATAAAAAAACTTCTGAATTTTTTTCATGCAGGCAAACATTCATCTTTTTCAGATATTGGAAGTAATATAGGAGCCTATACTTTGGCTAGCAGAGCTATGGATAATCCTGTAATATCTGTTGATATGGACCCACATAATCAGGCTCTACTATTCAATAGTTTAGGTAAGATTACTATATAGATATTAGAAGCTATGTAGTAATAAATATTTTCTTGTTTTTTCCAAAATGATGCTACTTTTACGTTTTTAAAAGCGAAGCTTTTCTATGATTAGGGTAGGTCCGTCCGTCCGCCACAAACGGATAGCTTTTTCGTTAATTTAGGCATGTTAGAATTGTCCTATCGATTTCAAACTTTGCATGGTGATTCCTTTAGTAGTTAGGTACGATTTAGAAAGCGTAGCAACTCTATAATCATTACAAGAATGTCCGTATGTCAATTTTAAACATGTTGATTTTTTACTTTTTTAACAACAAATTTTTATGTGATATAATCTTCCGATTGATCTGATTTTTGGTATACTTATTCCTGGGACAACAAAGCATAATGTTATAAGCGAAGCAACTCTATAATCAAGTCCTAAAAATGTAAATATGTCCATACACATTATCCTGTATCGAGCAGTTTTTTAACAAATTAACTTACAATTTTGCTTCGACTCTTATACATTTATATTCTGATTATTCAGTTCTGACACTATATAAGTGTTAATGTCCGTTTGTCCTACCGTTTCAGTGCTTCGCTTTTATGGATGTTGTCATCCTTGTTAATTATACTTTTTATGGCGTTTTTATAAATATTTATAAAGCCCCTATATTGAGCTCTGACCCTGTGTTACATTACCCCTACCTGGATCTCCTAACCCTAACTCTTAAATAGGAAATAATCTAAATATTAATGTAGTGTTAAGTGAGCTTAGTGATGACAATATTCAACTTTTAAATCCTATCAGGTATTGATCTATTATTATATAATATAGTGTACAATCTAATAGACATTACAAAATAGTAAATTCATTCTGTCAACAATAAAAGAAGATCATAATAAGAAAATATTCTAATATACTCTAATAGCTTTGATTCTATATGATTCTATAGGCACTCTTATAGCATTCATTCTAAAGCAGAATACAACACTTTTTATTTAGTCAGTCAGTAACAAGAGCTGATATTTACAGAGATGCTCAACATCTAAAAAATAAGATGCGCTGATTTAAACTGACCGTTTGGTATTTTCAACTCTATCTAAATTTACAATTTCATAACCATTGTCAGCGTAATGTTCGTTTGTTTGTTTGTTTAAGATATCTTTGCTTTAATGGATGTTGTCATCTCTGTTGACAAATTTAATTATGAGCACAATAAAGTAAATTAACAAGGAACCCTTGGATATTGGAGGTTTGTCCAAATTCATTTTGTCACAAAGAAGACAGAATATTGAAATCCTTAGTTTAAGTTTTTTAACAAGTTTTCTAACATTATGATTTCACTTTTTTAAAGTCTACTGGCTTTTGAAGCTGTTTCCCTGAAAGTGATAAAATAAACATGGGACTCTTGAAAACCCTTCTGTTATATTGATAATTTTTTCAGTGATGGTAATTATGAATACAGTAAAACAAATAGACATGGCACACTTATGGATCCTTCGGATAAAAGTAATGAGGTATCAACTTAAGTATATTTCATAATTTTGAATGTAAGACCGTCTGATTTTATGCTATATTAAAAGGGAATATTATTTTTTGGATGCCATTTAAAAAAGATCTACTTTGAATCTTCTTATGATTGACAATCTCTGTACCTGTCTTTGATTTATGCACATGAGCTTCGCTTCTTATGTATTTTATATGTGTTCTCATCCTTGTTTGTAAGTTTATAAAATATATCCTATTTTATAAAGTAATAAAGTTTTTTTTGTCTGAAGCTTAGTATTTGAATATCTACCGAACTGATTGAGTTCTCCAGTTTAGGGATGGTTTTATGATATTTGAATTTTATAAATGGTTTTTGGGCTATTTCATTATTATTATTATTCTATTATCTTCCATTAGAGAGCCTCTAGGTCAGGGGGCGCATCTCTAGTACATATATAAGATAATACATATATGAATTATATAAATATGTACCCTTTCAACTATACAAGTAACAATTTTAGGAATTGTCAGAATCCTTGAATCTTGATTTAACATCCATTACAATATTGGATATATTTGGTAAGTTATTCTATGGATGCGAAAACTTGTATAAAAAATGCAGTGATGATGCCAGCTGTCCTAAAATGTATTTTTAATTACTTTGTATAGTTGGAATATGAAAAATGTAATTAAGCCCTTTTAAAGAATAAGTTTGAAAACAAATTTTAAAAAAGTAAAAGTCAAGGGCTATTCTAAGATCAAGAAAATTTACCATTCAATAACTCACAGAAATCTAAATCAATCTTGTATAGAAAATTGAAAAATGTTAAAGGTGTCAACTCAGAGTGTACTTAGATTTGTTTCTTTAGTGTTTTTATGCTCAACTTTCTATATTTTTACTGAATTTTAGTAACCATGCTTAGATATAGGAAAACTTTATCTTAAATCTAGAAGAATAAAATGTTCCGTAAAAAGTACTTTCATAATAACATACAAATTCTAAAGTATAACTTTTGATAACATCTAATGATATTGGTTTTGTTTCAGATAATTTGTACACAGATCGAGATACCTTTTTAATAAAACTTGATATTCAAGGGTTTGAGTGTAAGGTAAAAGCTCTTTTTATTTCCTCTTTTGATCAGGTTTTATTCTAAGTTATTAGGTTTTCAGAGGTTTCGGAGTTAATATCCCATAACATGTATGGCTCTAAGAAAATTTCAAATTCTTATTCTATTACATAAAGTAGGTTGTTTTAGTTTGTTGGTTAAGGTCTCGCTTACACTGACTGACCCTATATTGTGTTCTCCATTTTAGGAAAGTGTCACATAGGTTCCAGGTTGGTTCAAGGCTATATTTAGATTAAAATCTTTGAATGATTTTAGGGCTATTTTGCTGTCCGCTTACTTCCACCTTACAATACGCTTAGATGCTATAAGCTAGTATTTACTATAAAAATTGGTTGCTTTTTAAACCTACATATTCTGGTAAGATCTTTTAAAAGGTTTACCTATTATAAGTTTTTTTTTGTAAAATTGCAACGTTGTTCGATGTATATAATTGCCCTGTAAAAATCTCCTTGAACTAACCTTTAAAAATTGATTTTGACACTGGCTAAAATACATACATAACTCTTTTACAGGTGCTGAGACAATTTCTAGAGATGGAAGCTAAACCTAAATTTGTACCTTACATTCAAATGGAAATGATAATGCATTGTGAAAAAGGTAATCTCAATATTGAAAAGCGAAGCTACTCTACCTATCCGTACTTTTTCTGGCTATAGAGAAGAGTCTCATTTTTCTTCAAATATGATTATAATTATATTTAAAATCTGATTTTTATACATATGTACATAAGTGTATGTGTAAGAAAGTAAGTATTCTTTTTAACAAATTTTATGACCAAATTAAGTTCATTAATATTTCAAGTTAATACACTCTAAAATATATCAGTTTATTGCCTTGTTTACAATAAAAGGAATGTCCAATTTAAAAAAAAACAGTGGGTGTGAAGTTTTCTGTATATTGATTCATAAGTAGGGTACAACCGACAAGCAAACTAATTAGAAAAATAGTTTAGCTTATTGCATGATTATAGATTATACTTTTAATTGACTTAAACCAATAAAATTACTTTTGGACTGGATGCTACAAGTGGCAGTCCTATAGTTCATCCAAAAAGTTTAAATTTCTAATCTCATAGCTTTGATAATGAATGTCGGACTTTCCCTTTTTTCATCGCTCTACAATTTCACATCCCTTTGATGAATTGTTGTGCACGCCACTGTTACTATATAAAATATTTCAGATAATAAGTACTCTAATTTTGGATATGCAAGTCCTTGTGTAAAGACATTTCACACTGAGTTTCTACCTCTGTTGGAGAGGAATGGGTATATACCACATGTTCCCTGGCCTATTTCTTTTCAGGTAAGCTTTTCCTACAACTTAAGCTACTGCACATTAACAGCAGTATACGCTTCTTGTTAAACCCCGTCATAACTTAAGGCGTATAAATGATAACTACGACTAGCATCTAGTATGTAATTTAATTTGTACATCGATATTTCAATCATAAAACAAAATTTAAGTATTCTGTAAAAATACAAGTAAAGGTTTCGTGATTTTTTCCCAATACGATCTTACCTTTAAATTATTTTGTCCATTTTTTATTTCTTTGTTATTCGCTACTTATTTAGAGAGTCATTCTTGATTAAATAATTTCCTTTTATATTTTAGGAGATGAGTAAAGTTTGTTACTATGATGTTCTGTTTGTTCACAAAGATGCAAAACCATTCCCTTACTGGGATGAAAATCTTTCCAAGAATAGTTTTCTAGTCAACTTTCAAAGAGATACTTTAGAAGAAAATATATAAACATTATAAAAAATATTTTTAGATTTATTGTTTTATTTACTTAAAATTTATTATATTAAACACAAACGATTGTGTCCAACAGTAGTAAAGCAGTTTTAATTAATAAGCAATATATATATGTCGACAACTGAAACACCCCTTACCCCCAAAACGTTAGGGCTTATACCTGCGGTGCCCTAACCCTTCGGGGTTACCTTGTACCCAATATACTATACAAAAGTAACGGGATCAGTGTCTGATTCTGTGTAACAGTGTAACTTCTCATAGGTCCTGCGAAGGTTTAGAACTATTTGGGGGAGAGTACCACCAACCCCCAAAGAGAAATTAGACCTAGAAAAAATGCCCCCCCCCCCCAAAAAAAAAAAAACACAATTATTTTACTTTTTCATATTAACACAAAATTAATATTGGGGGGGGGGGGGTAGAGGTCGACTTTCCAAAATAGCCAACAACCCTCAAGTGCCCCTAGAGTTACTAGTATTCAAATAAAGTAATAAGCAATGAAAAACCTACAACACCATCCTCCATGAAAACGTTTTGTTTGTACTTGAAAATTATTTGGTCTATATGAATATTCAGCAAATATTATATGTTCGTAATAAATACAAGTGTTTAATTTATTATATTCACACTTGATAAGAAATTAATTTCATAATCCACGTATAAATAATGTTCATCATTTAAATATTTTTAGAATGTTTTCAAACATTATAAATTTTGAGTATCTAAACTGAATAAAACTCTGTTATGAGTAATAATACTATCATTAATGACTGCATTATTATTGAAGAAAAAGTTTGGAGTACCCTAGTTTGCACCAACCAATAAAGCTTGAATAAAAGTACCTAAGTTTTTTAGTCAATAATTTAAGTCCAATGTTAGTTGCAAATAAAATACATCATGCTTTTTAAGGACATATTTATATTTTTAGGACTTGATTATGGAGACGCTTCACTAATAATATTTTACATACTGTTGTCCTAGAACATATCATGAAAAAATGTTGTCAAAAGTTAATAATCAGCATGTTCGAATAGGATGCATGGTCTTTCTCGTAACGTTTAAAGAGTTGTTGCTATACTTTTTATAAGTCGTACCTACTTGTTATAAGAATCATCGTGTAAAGTTTGAATGTGATAGGTCAATTATAACATATCTAAATTAATTAAAAGGGCTAATAGTTAAGGCCATACGAACGGATATACATTTTTTAATATTTTGTGGAAAACCCTTTTTTCTATGTAAATCATGTAGTTTCTAGGAAATCAACGGTTTTTTCCATCAAATTGTTTTGCTAAGCACAAAAACCCCTCCTCTTTTTTTTGATGAAAAAATTTAATTAGAGGTAATTTTTCGTAATTTTTGGTTTCTTTGTTTATTGCTTTTGGTCAGGTTAGGTTAGGTTATATTGAGTACTGGTAAATCCCGCAGGGTAAGACCACCGCAATTGTAGTTTCCCACGAGGGAATAAGCCTTAGAAACCACCATCCCTCCCCCAAAGCCTGTTTTTATTTTAAAATAAGAAGTGGGGAAATTGTTTTAAGTACTGATCGATAGGGAAAGTACTAACCCAACAGCTTATAATGGTTTGTTTAAATAAAGAACAAATTATTAATTACTTTATATTTGTTCAGTCTAAGGAAATTAAATGGCTATTAATTTATTACTCATTTTACTTTCATTTTAAAATTACATTTATAACGTAGATAAAACTTTTCTTCAACGTCTGGTAGCGTAGCTGTTGAAACTATAAGTAAAATATATGGCCAAACTTTAACCCTTTACAGTCGGGCCCCTTGCCGCACCTTAATCGGTCGGGGGGGGGGGGCATTCAACGCCCCCCCCTTATTATCTCAGTTTCTATTAGAGCTAGAGGGCTAAATTTTTTTGTGCAAGTCCCCTGTTTGATAATGAATTTCCGACCTTTTATAAGTCTAAGTCAATTTTCGCTTCCTTCACCCTTTTATTTAACAACCTTTGTTTTTGGGTCTTTTTTTACTTAAAAATTTCAAACGGCTGTAATTTTCTTATTTTTGAAGCTAGAAGAAAATTTTTTTTCCAGAAAATGTTTATCTTTATGTAAATTTTACATTAGAAATATCAAAATATAAATTTCAGCGGCCGCAGCTGTACTTGGCAGCTGCCAGCCGCCGCAGTCGGCGGTCGGCGGGAAAACGGCGGCGGATCTTAATGAAATTTTAATACATTATGTAGACATGTAAGAAAAGCTTAAGTTTAAAATTTGAAGTCTCTAAGTCAAAAATTGCGGCCACAGGAGCCTTTTAAAGATTTCTGGAGACCTGGAGGATCAGGACCTGCAGGATCATACCTGGAACCTGAAAGTGACTTGAACACCTGTATTTCATATGAGGATGTACTACTAGAGGATTTTTTAGTATTTTGGTATGATAAAATGCTTTGTTTTAGTCAAAAAAATATTTTTGCTCTTTACCTGGATGACCCTGCCAGGTTTGCTGGCATCCTCTGCCCGCCAGGATGGAGATATTCAAAAAATTCCAACTCTCAGTTATGTGTCATACCCATACTTAAAAAGTCAAGCTGTTTGGGCTCTTTATCTTTCACACACAGAAAATGAGATAGAAAAAACCGGATGGGGGGGCGTTCAACGCCCCCCCCCCCGACCGTTAAGGGTTAAAAGGGTTAGATTTATTGATATGTAAAATGCTATGGTGGACCCGCGACCGTCGCTCAACACGTAAAGCATCGAATCATAGTCCGGGAGTTGATAGGTTTGAATCTCGGTCCAACACCGCGTCATAACTAAAGACGTTAAATATGGTTCCTACTGCTGTTATGTTAGGTGTTCGATAAAAAGTTAGAGTGGGGGGAATGTCTTGGACCATAAACAGGTGCAACACATTAGGACATGCACAGTTAGGACTTCTCAGACAAAGGTCATTTAATTAAAGGGTTGGTTGTCTGTTACTTAACATAATAATTCGCCATTGGGCGTGAGAGTATTTCATTACAAGTGCGTGATGCCCTTGGGTTCTCTAGATTATCACTAAAATTAAAGGAGAATCGTGCCCCAATTTGGTAATAGGTAATAATAAAATGTTATGGGGAAAATATTATGACATTTCGAAAATTCAGATAGATTTATAGTTGCATGCAGTGAATGGGAAAGGGATGGAAATAAATTAGATTGGGAAGAGGAGAGGGAGATAAGGAAGTTTTGAGGGAAAAAAAGTTCTTTTCATGCACTAGGTATATACAGACAGAAAGACAGAAGTACAGACAGACCAACAATATTAAATAGAAAAAGCTTTGCTTCTAATTAACATACAGCTTCGAAGGAGCAAATGTATGTATGCCCGTGACTGAGACGAATTAGAAACCCATACCTGGTTGCAAGTTATTTTATTAATCAACTTAAAGCTTCTCTGAAAATGAAAACTCAATTGGTTGACGAGATCTTACAGGACAAACGAAAATACTCTACTACGTTAATAAAAATGATAGAAAGTTTTCTAAGCAAATAGAATTCTGCAAATAAGTAACCAAAAATAGTGTAGTTGCAAAAAGGTTTCCACAATGAAAGGACAAATACTTTTGTTTCTTTCATTTATTGGATTCATAGATGCTAAAAATTTTTCATTTAGAGGTACTGATTATAACATAAGGACATAATAAATTTTTTTTTTAATGTTTATTCACTAAAAAAGAAGACCACATATGAAATTAACTGCAAATTTGCATACAATGTATTTTTTTAACATGTAGATAAAAAAAATCCCATAATATTGCATCAAAAATACAACAAAGTAAAAAAGTTTTGATTCTCTTTTTAAGTTAGATAAAGTAAAACACATTAACAAAATCTGTCAATTGTCAAATTGTTAAAAGCAAAATATTTATAAAGAAAGAAAACAAATTCAAACAAATCTCATACATGTTAAAAACATGCAGAATATAACATAGACATAAAAACACACCTAACAAACATGCATAAATAATTCTATTATTTTATAACCAGCTATTAATTTTCAAACATTAATTTTAGACTACCAGTGTGCAGTGAGTATATTGAAAATTTATTTAGGTTTAAACAGAGAAGAAATAATGTTAAACAGCAATGAAGTATTTTCTTGTGACATAGGAACAATAAATTTAAATATTACATTAAAACTTAAATGAAGATTAAGAATATCATTTAATATATTTTAACATATTTTTCGTATTTTATTTCATTTAGTATTGTTAGATAGTTTTTGTTTTTTATCTAAAATTGTTGTTTACATTAAAATTAATCTCTCAGTTTAATATCCTATTATATAAAGTAGTATGCGTTTTTGTCTGTCCCTAAGAATCTCGCTAACCGCTGAACTAATATAGTTATCCTTTACAGTGAAGCTTCTTATAGGTCCTGGGAAGGTTTTAACTATTTTTGGACAGGGTGTCTTCACCCCCCTCCCCCCTAGAAAATATTTTTCTAACTCTTTTGAAACTCAAATTTGAAATGGGATGAGGTCGATTTCCCCCCCTCCTATCAATGCTAATAGAGGCTTCAAGGGGCGTAGCCTCTAGTGTTCTTTATAGAAACTTGTCTCTATTTATTTTGAGGGGCGTGGGTGGGGTGCATTTTTATGGTCAAATTTTTTAAAGCGAAGCTTTTCTATAATTAGTGTCGGTCCGTCAGTCCGTCTGGAACGGATAGCTTTTTTGGTTCCTGTAGTATTTAGGTACGATTTAGAAAGCGTAGCAACTCTACAATCGTTACCAAAATGTCCGTGCGTCCATTTTAATCATGTTGATTTTTAACTTTTTAAACACAAATTTTTATGTGGTAAAATTATCCGATTGATCTGATTTTTGGAATACTGATTCCTAGGATAACAAAGTACAATGTCAAAGGCAAAGCATCTCTATAATCAAGTACTAAAAACGTAAGTATGTCCTTAAAAAATATCCTGTATTATAACAGTTTTTCAACAAACTTACAATTTTGATTCGACATTTATATACACATTTATGTTCTGATTTTTCAGTCCTGACAGTCTAAAAATGTTAAATTTCGTTTGTCCTACCGTTTCAAAGCTTCAATTTAATGGATGTTGTCATCCTTGTTTAAAGGGAATTTACTTTGCTTTCATTAAAATGCCATAATGAAACAACACTTTTAGTTATTTAAGTAAATAGATTTAATAATTTGATAAAAAGACTTGACTAACTGTATTGGAAGCCTTAATACAACAATAAAAAGAACTGGTAACAGTCCAAACTTTGTTTGGAACATTACAGGTAATCAGTCTAACAGAGATCTTATTGACATCTCATTAATAAAGACATGAATAGCTTTTTATTATAACCTTGATGGAAAATTCTTATTAGTATCAAAAATAATCTAATATTTTATCAATCCCTATAATAAAGTAACATGATGTCTTTTTGTCTGTGTGTATGTTTGTACCAAAGGATCTCGCTAACCACTAAACCGATCTCCTTAACAGGGTAGCTTCTCATAGGTCCCGGGAAGTTTTATAACTATTTTGAGGGAGGGTACCACCACCCTCCCAAGTGAAATTACAAAAAATTGAAATTTTAAAAAATATCTTTGAAGACTTCTACGCAACATAGAAATTAGACATAAATATTTGAAATAAAAAAACAAACATTTAAAGTACCACTAGAGGCCTGTAGGAGCGTAGCCGCTAGTCTATAACAAAGCACTTTTAGATCAAGAAATGAAGACAATTCTACAAATGACTGAGGTAATTCTGGAAATAGAAACTAATCACAAGCCTACTATCTAATCAATAATCTAATCTAATTTATACTTTTGCTTATCATCCTAATTTATGCATGACAAAACTATGCAAATGTTATTGAGATCATATTACCCTTTAATGTTGTTTCTCTCTTTTGATTACTCACAATAACTAAGTATTTATGGATGCTTTGAGATTTTGTGTAGTGCGACGGCGCAAATCCAGCGGACACATATGACAAAACCGAGTGCAAATTATAGAGATGCTTCACTCTTTAATCAAAAACACAGTGTGTTCAAAATATATACAAGTTTATTCTGAGAAAGTCAACACAATAATAGCTACTGTACCTATCCAGTTTTGTCCAGCTATAAAATAATAGGATTAAACACATTTCCCTTTTGGTGTATTTTTGTGGAGGACTCTATATACAAATGATCATAGGTTAACATCAAATATCATTACTATAACCTGACTATACAACAATCATTAAGCTTTTTCAAGGGATCGAAGCTACTTTGTTTTAGGTATGTCCACTACACTTGAACTATTCATTGGCTATACAAATTTCTTACTGTGTTAAGGGTGCAACAATACTTGGCACATGCAACTGGACTGCTAATGATTCTAACCAAGAAGATCAAATCACTTTAAATTTTCATAACTGTACATCAGGTAGAATTCCGTTAGATTGATTACTAGCAGCTAGGCCTCTAGAACCCTTCAGGAAGGCGGGGGAGGGGGGAGTGAGCCAACACTCCTCAATAATAAATATTAGTTCTAAAAAGAAAACTAAAAAAAAAATTTCTTGGGGGTATTTCCTTTGGGAGGGTGATTGTACCCTACCCTAAATTTTATAAATCCTTCCTATCAGAAGCTAAACTATAAAGGAGACCCATATCCTTAAGTACAAACAGACAAACATCCTTTTACTTTTGTGTCACGAATATTTTTTTATAAATATTAAATTGAGCTTTTTTAAGATGAATTCCCTTGTGAAGATGGATCGTGTGTGGATATGTTGGCTAGGTAAGCAATTTGCTGTATAAGAGTGGTTAATTCTCATTGCCATTGTTAATCAACAATATACTCTGATTTAAGTTATTCATATGTGTTACCTGATTGGAGAATCCACTACTGAAGTTTTATTTATTAATTATGATAAAAATTAATTTAGATGTAATTACACAGCAGAATGTACAGATAAATCTGATGAGGAAAATTGCTCAAGAATAAGTGTAAGAATTTTAGAGATTTTGTAATAATGAAATTGCAAATGAATATTTTTTTCCAATATGGTTTTTTAATTTTAATTTGTTTTTTTACTTTCCATGGAAAACTATAATACCTTTCTATAAGTGGTAATTAAGAATTTATATCTGATTCTGGCCAAAACAAACCAATCATACCAATCTTAAGTATTCTCAGTTTTGTTATGATTTATCTTTGATTTCAGATTAAGGATGGATATCTGAAAACAGTCCCAAATTCTTTAAATCATGATACTCCAATAGGAAATATACATTTGCAATAAAATCATTATTCTTCAATTCTAAATCTTTAGTCTTTTTTAAATATAAAATAAGTTAAGACAAAAATGTATAAAATCAAGAGTTAAATATGACAACAATTTTTGACACTATGATTAACCTTAACTATGACTCTAAAAAACTGGCACTTAGACTTACTCTTATCTTGACTTGGAGGGATCCAGGTTATTATATTATTCCTTTAATTTTTTTTACAGAATATATAGCACAAGGATGATTGTAATTACTATGATATTATAATAATCAATTTAGGCCTTAGATTTAACAATCTACAAAGTACTTCAAGGGCTAATGCTTTACAAAATTCAGGTAAGATCATACACAACTAATAACAATCACAACCCATAAGATTATTAAACTTTTTTTATAGAAATAGATCAAATTTGGAAACCTGAAATAGTGTTTAATAATACAGAAAACAGAGACTCAACTTCTACCATCTCCACTTCTAACAGTCTTGTTGTAATTCAAAAGTATTGTATATACTAATATTTTAAATATCTTGAATACTCTTTAAAAAACATATGCTTCAAAATTCACTCATTCTGTTAGATTGTCTGAAAAGGCAGAACCAGATGACCCTACAAACCTAATTAAAGATTCTGTCTATAAAGGAATTGATAATATTATACAACAGGAAAATATAAGTTGATTATTTTTTTAATTCATTTAAAAATGCCAACACTAACATATTTACAGCTATAATTATATATAATTACCATGTTTGTAATAACTGATCATGTGTTGTTACTTTTTAAAAATTGGGGTTTAAATTATATTTCCGGTAACTTATAAAACATACTTTCATACTTTTCAAAGTTTTTAGTCTAGTTTTTATGAACAAAATTGCTAATATCATACTAAATTTCAGTAACAGTATAATAATCAACATTCCATTGTGTTACAGACCACATCTTATGTTGTTGAATTCATGTGTGATTTTAATCTTGCATATTATCCCTTCCAGCCCCAGAAATGCTATGTGAACCTGACTGTAGCATCATTCATACCTTCCTTGTTAGATCTGTCCAATGCTTGGGCACAAATCTCTGGTGTTAGCTATCAAACATACACCCTGTCAAAAGGAATTATTTATCAATCATAATTCAAGATTATTTTTTACAGTAAAGAAATTTTGCTTTTGCCAGTTTCTACAGTGTGTTTTTTTTTATGAGAACTTTTTTGAAAGCAATTTTACCCCACTTATAGTTATCAGAATTTAATGATTAATGGCTTATTTTCTTCGTTTTTTAAGGCAATTAATAGAACAACAAAAAAATATTTCAGTTTTTATTTAAAAAGTACAGTAAAATCTTATTTCAAATCCTCAGTTAAAAACATCAAACTGAGAATTATAGTAGCATATGCTCCTACAGAACAAGCAGATACAGAGGTCAAAAACGAATTTTATGACCAGCTTGACTCTGTATTTAAGAATGGTCATAAAGAAAAGGATCTGACCATGCTCCTAGGAGATTTCAATGCTCAAGTGGGGAGTAATAATGAGAATTTAGAAGAAGTCATGGGCAGATATGGCCTAGGCTTAAGTAATGGCAAGGAGAATGACAATGGAGATAGACTTGTAAGTTTCTGTACTGAAAACAAACTTATCATTGGTGGAACCATCTTTAAACACAAAAAGATTCATACTGCCACCTGGAGATCACCAGATCAAAGAACCTTTAGCCAGATTGACCACATATGTATATCTAGACGTTTTAAAGGTTCTCTCCTTGATGTCAGGGTTGAAAGAGGACCTGATGTTAATTCAGACCATTATCTTCTATCTTCTAAAGTTCGGCTTAGATTTAAAAAGCAGGACACAAAGCCTAACCCCAGGAAGAAATATAATTTAACAACCCTTCAAAACTCTGAAAAGTTACAAGAGTTTAAGCTCACTCTAAAGAATAGATTTGAGTTGCTGACTCTTCAAGAGGAAGATGGAGTGGAAGATATTTGGCAAGGTATCAAAAACGTTTATAATGATACTAGCAAAGAAAAATTAGGTTTCAAAAAGGCTAACTAAAAGCCGTGGATCACTCAAAGATCCATTGATCTCATGGATCAAAGAAGAGAGGTAAGACAAAAGACACTCTCTAGAAACTCTCCAGAAGATAAAGACCTGTACAAGAGGCTCAGCAGGGAAATGCAAAAAAGTGTCAGAATTGACAAAAAAGAACACTTGGAAAACCTTGCCTTGCAAGCAGAAAATGCTGCTAATCAAAATAGAATGAAAGATGTCTATGAGATTACTAAGAGCATTGCAGGTAAAGTACACAAATCAGGATCACACATCAGGGACAAGGATGGTTCACTCCTTAAAACTGATGAGGATATTCTAAATAGATGGGCAGAGCATTTCACTGAACTGCTGAATCTTCCAGTTCCAGAGGAAGAAACTGAGATTCCACCCTCAGATGCACTTGACATTGACTGTCGAGCGCCAAATCTATTGGAAATCAAAGAGGCCATTAAAAGTTTTAAAAATAACAAGGCCGCTGGACCTGATAACATCCCAGCTGAGGTCATGAAAGCAGACCTAGACACATCTGCTGAGGCATTCCTACCTTTGATCGCTAAGATATGGAATGATGAGTTATGCCCAGAGGACTGGAAAAATGGACATATCTCAATACTGGCCAAAAAAGGAGACTTGACCCAATGTGGAAACTACAGAGGGATAATGCTTCTTTCAGTACCTGGCCGTATCCTTAGTAAGATTCTTCTTAATAGAATAAAGAAGAAGGTTAATGAAAAGCTAAGACCTAATCAGGCTGGATTTAGACCAAACCGTTCCACTATTGATCAGATAACCTCTCTAAGAATCATCATAGAGCAATCCAAGGAATGGAATTCTGAGCTTTTTGTAAACTTTATTGACTACAAAAAAGCATTTGATTCATTAGACAGGAAATCTCTCTGGAAGATCTGCCGACACTATGGCATTCCAGAAAAGATAATCAATATCATTAAAGCTATCTATCATAAAGGAGGTGGAAATGTTATGTATAAAGGTAAACTATCAACCTTTTTTGAGATTGTAACAGGTGTCAGATAAGGATGCCTTCTCTCTCCCTTCCTTTTCCTCCTTGCCATTGACTGGATCATGAAGAACTGTGAAAGCAATGATGGCATTCGCTGGTAGTTATTTGGCAATCCCAAATATTTGGGAGATCTGGACTTTGCTGATGATATTGCTTTGTTAACAAGCAATAGAAGTCAAATGCAAAGAAGGACTAACATGATAGCTGAAACTTCCAAGAAAGTTGGACTTGAAATAAATGTTCCAAAAACTAAAATACTCAGATTAAATGCAAACTCCCAAGAACCAATAACTATTGGAAACCAAATTCTTGAGGATGTTAACTGCTTTGAGTATCTTGGAAGTAAAATTGATGAAGCTGGAGGCACTTTGACAGATGTTAAAGCTAGAATTAACAAATCTAGAACAGCCTTTGCCAGCTTGAACAAAATTTGGAATTCCAACAACATCTCCATAAAGACCAAGTTAAGACTTTTCAAGTCAAATGTTCTCTCTGTTTTGCTGTATGGGGCCGAAACTTGGTTCCTAAACACAGCAGTGGTCTCCAAGCTACAGACATATGTCAACAAATGTCTTAGGAGAATCCACAAGATCTTTTGGCCAAACAAGATCACAAATGCTGAGCTTTTAGAGCGCAGTGATATGTCAGACATCAAACTGACAATAAAACAGAGAAAATGGAGATGGTTGGGGCACACTCTAAGGAAAGGGCATGATGATTTAACCAATCAAGCCTTGACTTGGGACCCCTTCACAGGAAAAAGGAAACCAGGTAGACCAAAAACAACCTGGAGGAGGGAATTCCTTGAGGAACTGAAAGAAAATAATTTTTCATCTTTCAGTGGAGCCTCTACTGAGGCCCAATTCAAAGATAAATGGAGAACCATTGTGCGTGGCCTACGCTCTGGAAAGAAGAGATAAATGGCGATGATGATGACAGTAAAATCTAAAATTCATAACTTTGGTGTCAACAACTAAAAATGGTTTTAGCGCATTTTTCTTATGCTCAAATAATCAACCTTTTGCAAGAATGGCTGCTAAACACTTCAAAGTTGAGATATAGAGCTAAAACTGTATACAGATACTATTAGGGACATGTACTAGAACATATCAAAGTTTGAAGGTCATATCTCAACCAGGGAGGGAGTACTGGCCCCCCAAAGTCGACTACAGAAAATCCATTTTTTAAGAAAAATGCACTAAAACCATTTTTATATGTTGACACCTAAGTTTTGAAATTTAGATTTTACTGTACTTTTTAAATAAAAACTGAAATATTTTTTTTTGTTCTATTAATTGCCTTAAAAAAACAAAGAAAATAAGCCATTAATCATTAAATTCTAAGTACTATAAGTGGGGTAAAATTGCTTTTTAAAAAGTTCTCATAAAAAAACACACTGTAGTTTAAAACTAATTTGATTGATAAAATAACTTTCTTCAGAATCTTTAACAATTGTGGAGTCTGTTACAGAAGAAGATTCTGTCATAATAGGTTTTAGAATGAAGCAAAATATCTCACCTTTAATTCTAAGTACCTACCTACCCATTATGGGTAACTAATTTTATATTTCTGTAGTGTTACTTTTCAAATAACCTTATATAAAATAAAAAAATATCACAGGTTAAAACTTCAAAAATTGCTGTGATAGTTTAGGATAAAATAATATTAATTATTGTTCAGTGTTACTCCTGATAACCCAGATGACCACTTACCTTGGGTCAGAATACTTTGAGCCAAACCTGGCAGTGAATGCAACAGTTCTAATGACAGTGGCCTCACTCTTTGTATCAGATATATCTGGACTACCTAAGACAAATTATATCAAGGTATGTTAGGATAACTATATTCTCTTGCAACCAATGGCAAAATTTGTCCTATGAAAGGGAAAGAAAGTTTTGCTCCGTGTATTATTCCAATGTCTTTGGTGATTTTGATTATGTTCACAAGAATTTTAAAATTTTGAAGTGATAATGATTACACACTTTTCCTCAACAGTTTAGCGGATTTTTGACCAACACGCAACAAGCGGTCAATGGATCCTATAAATAGACATATTTGCAAAATCAAAACTGGTTTTAGCTAAATTGTATCTGCTCCTTCTTCCGGATTATAGAATTTTTAAGAATTAGACTAAAAATGTGTGCTAATTTGACTTTAAAATAGCCTTTGATGTAAAATGTATATTATCTCTAACACATGAAAGCAGTAGTTGTTTTAAAACTTTTTTTTGTAGATTAATTATAACTCATGAAATTGTCAACGGGGGTACCTTCTGGTTTTAATTAATGCTTTTTTTCTTCAATTTACCTTGAAATCTTAAACTTAGAAAGTAAAAACAGTAATGAAAAATCAACATATTATTTAACTAAACAATTATGACAACATCCATAAAAGCGAAGCACTGAAACGGTAGGACAAACGGACATTAACACTTATATAGTGTCAGAACTGAATAATCAGAATATAAATGTATTAGAGTCGAAGCAAAATTGTAAGTAAATTTGTTGAAAACTGCTTGATTCAGGATAATGTTTATGGACATGCTTACATTTTTAGGACTTTATTATAGAGTTGCTTCGCTTTTAACATTATACTTTGTTGTCCCAGGAATCAGCATACCAAAAATCAGATCAATCGGATGATTAGATCACATAAAACTTTGTTGTTGAAAAAGTAAAAAAATCAATATGTTTAAAATGGATGTACGGACATTCTTGTAATGATTATAGAGTTGCTATGCTTTCTAAATCGTACCTAATTACTAAAGGAATGTTAAAGTTTGAAATCAATATGACATATCTAACATGCCTAAATTAACGAAAAAAGCTATCCGTTTGTGAAGGACGTACGGACGGACCGACCCTAATTATATAAAAGCTTCGCTTTTAAAAATACTGACAGTATTGATTTACAACATATTTACTGTTATTAAAAGCGAAGCTTTTCTATAATTAGGGTCGGTACGTCTGTCTGTCCGTCAGTAAAAGTTAGATTTGAAGGTGGAAATGTTAGCTTTTTTAGTGGAACGGTTAGCTTTTTTCCGTTAATTTAGAATTTACCTATCGATTTCAAACTTTGCAAGGTTATTCCTGTAGTATTTAGGTACGACTTAGAAAGTGTAGTTACTCGTTACCAGAATTTCCGAACGCCCAATTTAAACTGTTCATTTTTAAAAATTTTAAAACAACATATTTTTATGTGATAAAATTATCCAATTGAACTGGATTTTGGGATACTGATTCCTAGGACAACAAAGTACAATGTTATAAGCGATGCATCTCTTTATCAAGTCCTAAAAATGTAATTATGTCCTTAAACATTAACTTGTATTTAAACAGTTTTTAAACAATAAGCAATTTAACACTCGAATTTTGTATGAAAGACACAATAGTATAAGTTATCAAACACATAAACATTAGATTGTTGAAGAAATTAGGCATTTAATTGATTATATCAAAGGAAAGTTATTATAGTATAGTCTAATTAGTTAAAAACTGAATAGTTCATTATTCGTTAAATAGTTTTACTATTAAGTAAATTTGTTGCAAAATACAACATACTGTTTAAGGACATTCCTACATTTTTAGGACTTTATTATATATGTGCCTCATTTATAACGTTGTACCTTGTTGTAGTATTTATTACAAAAAGGTTTAAAACTTTTTGTCGAATTGCTATACTTTCTAAATCGTACCTTACTACTAAAGGAATAACCAACCAAGTATGAAATCAATAGGATAATTATAAAAGGCCTAAATTAATGATAAGAGCTATCCGTTGCGGACAGACAGACCAACCCTTAATAAAGAAAAGCTTTACTATTAAAATCAAACATCAGAAAAAGTCTTGTTTTTTTAAATTACAATTATAGATTCACAACGACCAAAATCTTTGACCTATGTAGATTATGATCACATTTAAAAAAAGGTTTTGCCATGTCTTAAATAAGATACAAAATTAAATAAAAATTGTTTTTAATTGCTAAATAATCTTTAATACACCATACATTAATTTGATGTTAAATTAAAATATACTATATATATCTCAATATAAAAAAATAGCGATTGTGCCCCTAGCATCTAGTTGGTCTGTTTTCTGGCGTAAGGCATAACAGACTTAAGACTTAAATCTAAAAATCAAATAGCCTGAACCCATCCTGGAAACTATGTACGTGAAGCTTTCCTAGCGTGTAGAACTAAATCAGCTATCGAAATCTTAAGCTACAGATAAAATACATACTGTTTACATACAAAACATATCAGATGATCATTATCAAATTTTTGTCAACTTTAATGCAATTAAAATTAAAAAACATTTACTTTACCTAGTAACTATTAAGTAATAAAATGGTAAATGAAGTGTATTCAAGTATATCTTTTAAAGTAATGTTTTTAAATGAACCTTTCGTGTCATATATTATCCCACTTACTGTTTCATTATATCAAAATTTTATCCATATAAAATTTAAAATGGTTTAGAACAGAAAAGATAGACTTTTGTGTAATAAACGGCTAAGTATCTAATCAATTAGGATTAGTACTTTTTACATGACTTTTTATATCACTAATAATGCATAAAATAACCACTGTTATACATCCTAAATATACAGTGTTGAATTGTCTATAAAAATATTTTTTTAAAGCCTCAACAAATATGACAAAATTATATTTACAATCTTTAAACTATAAGATGATTTTTGATTAAAGGTTATTTTAAAGTCAAATAATCACATATTTTTATTAAAAATCTTTGAAATACTATAGACACGAAGAAGGAGCAGATACATTTTAGGTAAAACCAGTTTTGATTCAGCAAATGTGTATATTTATAGGATCCATTGACCGCTTGATGCGTGTTGGTTTTAAATCCGCTAAACTGTTGAGGAAAAGCGTGATTATTCACATTTGTAGTTACATGAAGTCTGGATGACAGTGTCTTTCACCTATCCATTTTTCATCATTGTTCAGGTATAATTAGAATGGCTAATTAAGGTCAAGTATTAAGGGAAATATTAAGAACAATTCCATTTCCATTTAAATATCCCACAACTCCCCTGCGGGTGGTAACAATTTTTAACATATATTCTTTGCTTCCTAGTCAGTCTCTGCATAGACGTCCAAGGGGGGGGGGGGTAATGGGGTGATTACCCCCCCCCCCTTAAAAATGTTTTACTCCCCCAAAATAAAAAGCTTGGACACCCCTGAGTCTCTGTAAAAGATTCAAAATGCAGACATATTTTTTTAACTAATATCTTTAACATTGTATTCCATGAATAAAATAAGAAAATAAAATATAAATTATATAAAGTTGTAAGGTTATTTTGTCTAAAGCTAAATATTTTGATTACTACTGAACCAATTGAGTTCTCTATTTTAGGGAACATGTACTATAGTTCCCAGGATGGATTAAGCTATTTTATTTTATTTCCAGAGATATTTTTAGGCTAATTTTCTGTCCTTCCTTGCTAATTGGAATACAAAACCCATCAATGTTAGGGTCGCAGTAGTGAATATAACTTTTCATAGTTATATTATTCAGTCTACAGTAAATATAAGAAATTGATTTTTGATGTTTACTATTGATTTCTAAAGTATTTTGAAAATATAAAACCTCAGTCTTGTAATTTATTTTACATATTATTATTTCTACTTTTATTTTTTAGGAAATTATTTGTAGGCTAGCTGTTGATAACCTTAGAATTGTAAATATACTGGAACTTCTTGTAAGAATTGGTCTACCTGTGTCATACATCATCTTTAACATAGCATTCTTTACTGCACCTCTATGGATCTAGAATAAAATCATTCATGACAGATGATTCAATAAATAAAACAGAACCATATTTTTGCATATTTTAGTAGCAAACCTACTCTATAATTTACTGTCCCTCAGTAACGCTATGGAATGACTTGACTATCCAACAAAAGACACAATTTTTTAAGATTTCATGATTTTTTAATATTTTCATATCCTTCTTTCTTTATCTTCCTTTCTTATATAACATCTCTTTTACTAATTTATAAATTTATATGTAATTCTTGGTTTTGGTGCCCCCCACAACCCCCCTTGCCTCATATTTAGATTAAAGGATGTTATAAACGTCTAAACTTATTTTTTACTAAGTTGAGAAAAGCTTAGTTTTAAGTTATTTGTAGAACAAATGGCAGAATTTCTAACAGATTGAAATATCTTTAAGAAACATTCAAACAAACATCATATCTCTTTTTTTATAAAGACTAGTATCTATGTATTTATTTGGATGATTTCATACTTCATTTGTAAATCTTAAGCAAAATTTTCTAACTTTAACCCTTACAGATCGGGGGGAGGGGGGGATCAATCTCATTTTTTTTTGTAGGTAAGATTGAGAGCTGTAACTTCATGACTTTTTAAGTTTAGTAATTATACGTCGGCAAGAGTTGATTTTATTAGGATATCTGGTCTGTGTCGGTCGTTGTGTTCGGTCAAAGTCCATCCCCCCCCCCCCATTTATTAAGGTGGGAATTGGGGCCCGATCTGTAAGGGTTAAATACGACTTTTAATTTGTACTTTATTTTGACCTACGACACTTTGTGTTATACGAAGCTTCTTCCCTTATCTATAGGTAATTAAAAAAAAAGAAATAAGTACCTTAAGGCGCCCGCACTACTTTCTATTCTAAAAGATTTAGGGGTATTTTTTGTTTTTGTGGGGGCGTTGGGGGTGTCCCACGCCCCAAGAAAATAGCCTAAAATCACCACAGGACAAGTAGGTATATTCCCTGAAGAGTAGAATCCGATCGGTTTAGTAGTAGATCTTAAAGGACAGACGGACAGATGGACAGACATCAAGCTACTTTGTATTATAGATTAATTTTCTGTTTTGTAATTTTTGGGCCTGTTTCTAAACATGTTTCCAATAGAAAGCAATGTCTACATAGCAGACATTAGTGTTCACAAAAACACCTGTTTATGTTTATATATAATACATAATATATCTTTTAAAGTTAATTTTAGTGTATACATAGATTGTAACAATTGTTATCCTTTTGAAAATTAACAGGTTGTTAAAAGCGAAGCTTTTCTATAATTAGGGTCGGTCCGTCCGTCTGTCCGTCCGTAACGGATAGCTTTTTTTTGTTAATTTAAGCATTTTAGAATTGTCCTATCGATTTCAAACTTTGCATGGTGATTCCTTTAGTAGTTAGGTACGATTTAGAAAGCGTAGCAACTCTATAATCATTAGCAAAATGTTCGTACGTCCATTTTAAACATGTTGATTTTTTTTCTTTTTTAACAACAAATTTTATGTGATCTAATCATCCGATTGATCTGATTTTTGGTATATTGATCCCTGGGACAACAAAGTATAATGTTTTATCTATAATCAAGTCCAAAAAATGTAAGTATGTCCATAATCATTATCCTGTATCAAGTAGTATTTCATCAACTTTGTTTACAATTTTGCTTCGACTCTTATAGATTTTTATTCTGATTAATCAGGTCTGACACTATATAAGTGTTAATGTCCGTTTGTCCTACCGTTTTAGTGCTTCACTTTTATGGATGTTGTCATCCTTGTTTATCTCTATATTTATGTGTCTGGTTGTAGCAAAGTATCTTGCTAACTGCTAAAACGAAATGTTTATCTATTACAGTGAAGCTTCATATTGTACCAGGGAAGGCCATACCTCCACACTTTAAGAAAAGGTCGTCAGAAAAAAGTGGGTTTTTTAAAAATTCTTTTTTAAGATTTCACTCGCTACTAGTCCGATTGAATTCTACATTTTAGGCAGCTTCACATAAGTCGCAGGATGGTTTTATGTTATTTCACTACCCACCCGTCCCTCTATGCTAGGGATGCATGCAGCCGCTAGAGTATGTATATGATATATTTCGTGCTTTTGTAGCTTAGCATTGGCAAGGTAATACTAATATTACTTACTTGGAAACAAGGATAATGTTGTTCATAATTTTAAAGCAGCGTAATATAAAGTTAAATTCAGTATGAAAAAAAGATGGATTAGGAAGATTATCGATTAGTATGCCCCAAAGCAAAAGAAAATCAGTGCAAATAATCCGACCTCTATCTATCATAGCGGCTGTAATTATCCAATTTTTTAATCCCAAAATTAAGGGCGGGGGGATGGGGTTCCATCGAAGGAGGGTAATGCAAGATTCAGTCCCAAGAACGTACTCTTGAATTATGATAAGTTCTTCATAAATCTGATATGATATCATGTAAACGGTTTCTATAAATATTTGATATTCGAGTATCACAGTAATCATTCACTGTACATGAAAGAAAAAAAAATTATGGTTGAATTAATTTACAACCCTTACTCACCCGTTTATAAAACTCATAAAAAAAACAGCAAAAAAAAACGCGAGCAAATAAGTAAATCATATTTCCCACGTAGTTCCAAGGAATCTTTACTATAATATGACAATCGTGTCAAGAGCATTACAGATGGACAGACAAAGTGAATTTAAAGTCTACCATTAAAATAGAATTTTAATCGGTTATGAAAAATCTATTTAGAAATGTAATGAACATGAACAAGACATTTCAGGTCCTTTAGGACAGTGTCATAGGAAGCTTTAGAAAATTAATAGATTTAGAAAAGGACATTGGACTATGAAATATAACAGTATTGTAAACATGTTTCCTTATTAGTTGGCTTAAATAGTTTACGGACCTTTGAGTTTAATGTTGTTAACCCCCCCCCCCCCCACTAACATGACAAAATCTGTTCTTGTTATAGTTGTATCTTGATAACAGTGTTCGTATTTATTTTCAGAGATAAGACAATGGACGGTAAATTGATGTATATTCCAAATTGTAATTAACAAAATTACCCCTTTTTAGGTTTGATTTTTTTGGAAATAAAAGGTTAAGACACTTAATTTAAGTCTCTAATGTTTTTAGAATGGGAAAACATGTTTATAAATCTATGGGGACCAGTATAATTTAGAGACCAATATCCCATCCCCTCTTTCCCTGGTTATTTCTTGTCCGAAATAATCCGAATCGCATTTGTATTTCCTTATCAGCATATAGCATGGCCTATTGTTTACTTATGCTATTTCCCGGATTATTTTATCTCATTCAATAACAGCATTGTTAAAGAAGAGTCAGGGTATGTAGTAGACTGTGACTGTAAGATTATATTATCCTAGACCCGTGAATAATTTCTACATTATTGCCCAGTTTTCTTCTTAGATTGGTTTTGTGAAGTTCGTTTATTTTTAGTTATAAAATGAAAATATATATATATATAATTTAAGTGCATGGTAATAATATAGTTATTAATCGTATAAGTAATATTATTATACTGTCGATATTATGATGTTAAGCCAATTATGACAACTTTTATAAGAGCAATGTAATACCCAAAGGTGTTAAACAAAATTACCCCTTCTGTAGATTAAGATTATTGGTTAAAAAATTTGAACTCGAAATGTTTTGATTTAACAACAAATGAAGATTTATCAAAAGTACCAAAATTTTTTGACCCAACAAAGGAATAGTTATTTCTCGTATCGTATTATAAACGGCTTTCCGCGGATATAGAATTTACAATTATAAGATTAAAACTAGTTTTTTTTAGCCCCGAGGTACCGGCTAAAAAACTGGTTTTAATCTTATGATTGTACATTTCTATATTCGTAGAAAACTGGATATAATACGATGCTAGACATAGTTTTTTCGTATGGATGAGAACCGGTTCCTGTCCACCGGATTCGAATGAATACGAGAAAAATTAGTCCAAAACTTTAAGTAGGTGTGTAATTTTGTTGTGCCTCAAGACTACATAATTAATTATGATTATATAATAGCTGAACATTTGCCAGTTTTGTGATGATATAATAAAGCGCCAAGACTGTAATAATATTTTTTCTCGTATTCATTCGAATCCGGTGGATAGGAACCGGTTCTCATCCATACGAAAAAACTATGTCTAGCATCGTATTATATCCAGCTTTCTACGAATATAAAAATGTACAATCTATATCCGCGGAAAGCTGTTTATAATACGATGAAAGAAATAACTATTCTCGTATTCATTCGAATCCTGTGGATAGGAACCGGTTCTAATCCAAACGAAAAAAAACTATGTCTAGAATCGTATCATATCCAGTTTTTTACGAATATAAAAATGTTCCTCGGCATATCCGGGCTAAAAAAATGGTTTTAATCTGAATATTTTATATCCGCGGAAAGCTGTTTATAATACGATGCGAGAAATAACTATTATGTACTTCTTTTATTTTTCATTTTGAGTAAACGGCTTTAATAAAAAAGTGGCCATTGCTGACATATTAATGACATAATTATATTCTAACTATTTTATTAAATAATATTTTTTTTAGAAAGAAAATGTCAGAAACACGAAAATGTATATTATCAGCTTATTTAGTATTTTTCATCAGTCTTGCTGTGCTATTTGTTAACTATGACAAGTCTCCAGATAAGGGATACCCTTTACCGGTAATTAATCATAAAATAAAAGCAACAGAATGTCTGTATGTACTGAAGGAAATATCTAACAGCTAAACCGAAATTGTTCTCCTATTCCATTTAAATTTTTAAAAGATAAAGTTTTTTTTAAATGGAAAAGTTCATTTAGTAAGTATATTTACATTGTAAAAGAGAACCATGTCTGTTCAGCAGTTAGCGAGATCTTTCGTTCAAAAAGGCAGACAGACAGGCTAAATCATAGACATCTTGTTACTTTATATAAGGATGTAAAATTGTAAATATTTCTAGGATTTAAACACATGGAAGGTTTGGTTGACCCGCCTATATTCTGGTTCTACTTCTGGTGATCTGGCAGTCGACATGAGCTTCTATACCTGTTTTATCGTGGCAGCTGTTTGCTTTGTAACAGGTATGTAATAATTTGAAATTTCGTTGCTTTATCCTATGGAACTATAAAAACCAACTACCTTATTATAAAATTAATTGAAATCAATGGGGTAGAGTAAGTTTCTCTCTATAGCTAATCCTGCGGGGCCTATACCTGCAAGGCTTACCAGTACCTAATTTTACAAAATTTTTCCTTTACTTCCCCCCCCCCCTTTTAAATTGTAACGAGGTGAGATTTTAAGTTTATAACATGATTACTCCATTGCCATTTGAATGGAGGTAGAATTAGGATATAGTTGCTTTTCTAGGTATGTGTGACCATAGTATACACCCCCATAATTTTCGTAAATGGTAAGTTGTCAACCCCTCAAGAATACCTACTCGATGATCAACCCCGTTTTGAATGAGACTTGACATTATGTAAAAAGACAAAAGCTGCTGATTAATGAAAACCTATTTCAAGGAGAGTTGACTGGTAACTGGAGCCAGGTGGACAAACTCTGGAGCTTGCTTCCAGGTAAACAGTTTCCTTGTTCACTCTTTACACCATATATCACCTGTCTGTGGTGCCTGTACTCCCCTAGATATATTTTTTTGGAGGGAAGGGTACTTTTCTAACCAATTAAAACTATTCTCCATAATTTGCAAAAATTTCAAAATATCTACATATTGTACAGAAAACCTATTCAGATTAGATTTGTTGATTTGAACCACTTGATCATTCAGGCAATTTATTTATCTATATTTAGTGGCGTACACATGGATTTTCACATTATACCATCCAAACACAAGACTTTGGTTGATGACTTTGGCTGCTTCAGTTTGGGGTTTAAGGTAAGTTTTTTTGCTTGATTTTAAACCAAAATATTATTTTCAAATTATGAATGGTTTGGTGAAGATCTAATGTTACAACTAACAAAAAAATTGAAATCATTTTGAGCTAAAATTTTTTTCTTTCTATTTTTAGATTAACGTACAATTTTGTTCGTCGTGGAGGCTACGGTTGGCCACCCTGGTCTGGAGAGGAAGATTACAGGTAATTCAGATACATAGGTTGGGCACCCTGGTCTGGAGAGGTAAATTTCAGGTAATTCAGATGCCCAGATTGGCCACCCTGGTTGGAGGGGAAGATTACAGGTAAGAGATATCAAGGTTGGCCACTCTAGTCTGAATAGGACTGGTAATTCCGATACTATTCAAGGATAATGTACGCTATGTTAAAAAGTAGAAGGGCAAATTACTTAATAAGTTGGTTCAAACTTTTCGACCAAAAATTTAATCCACTTAAGGAACTGTTTTTTTATCATAATTAGTTTAAATATCGTCGATTTTCTTACCTTTCAATATCTTTAAATAAAGAACAATCAAACAGTGGCGTGCGAAGCACTTTGTCTAGGGGGGGGCATTTTGAAGATTTTGTAAAATTTTGCCCCCCCCTAAATCAAAGTGCCCCGGGGGGGCACTTTGCTTTAGGGGGGGGCATTTTGATTATATATACTAATTTTAAATAAGGGCGTTGTAAGGGGTGGGATTATATGATTATGGGCCTTCTAGTTCTTATCCCTTCTTCCCCATCCCTTCCCCCATCCCTATTTCCCATTTATATCCCACATCTCTTCCCCCCCATCTCTTCTCCCCCATCCCTTCTTCCCACCCTGCAATGACCGAAGGGAAGGGAGCTAGAAAGCATCTTCGAAAAAAAAGTACAGAAGATAATTTAACCTTCCCCCCCCCCCCCCCCAACACAAAACATTTTTATGGGTGGAAGGGGATGTTATAAAATCTCAGCAGGAAGGATGAATACTCCATTAAAAAAGGGGGGAGATAAAAACACTCATACCAAAAATTAACCTAATATTTAAAACTGATTTTAAATATTTCTTTATTGTATGACAACAAGGATGACAACATCTTTAAGTAGCAAAGCACAAAAAATCATTAATAAGAATACAAACAAGTAGATTTAAAGAGCATCTGTTGAAATAAATATATATTTTAGGTAGAAAAAGTAACAAATCCTTTTTCCTGTATGTTGTGTGATGACAGTCAAAGTAAATTACATACTGGATGCTCGAAACAGCAAGAAATTTTATTTTTTTAAATATTATGATCCACAAAAAAATTTATCGTACCATAAAAACCAAAGATATAAAGAACTATGTAAAAAATAAAAAAAATTACTTGTCCTTTCATCTACAGATATAAAATTCTCTTAGAAATATGGAAAACTTTAGGGTATAGTCTCTTTAGTTCAACGCCCCCCCCCTATTATCTCAGTTCCTATTAGAGATAGAGAGCTAAAAAATTTTGTGCAAGTCCCCTGTGTTATGATAAATTTCCGACCTTAAGTAAGTCAAGGTCAATTTTCGCTTCCTTCACCCTTTTATTTAACGACCTTTGTTTTTAGGTTCTTTTTTACTTATAAATTTCAAACGGCTGTAACTTTTTTATTTTTGAAGCTAGAATAAAAATTTTTTGCAGAAAATATTTTTCTTTATGTAAATTTTATATTTGAAATATCAAAATATAATTTTAGCGGCCGCAGCTGTACTTGGCAGCTGCCAGCCGCCGCAGTCGGCGGTCGGCGGGAAAACGGCGGCGGATCTTTATGAAATTTTAATACATTATGTAGACATGCAAGATAAGCTTAAGTTTGAAATTTGAAGTCTCTAAGTCAAAAATTGCGGCCACAGGAGCCTTTAAAAGATTTCTGGATACCTAGAGGATCAGGACCTGCAGGATCATATCTGGAACCTAAAATTGACTTGAACACCTGTATTTAATATGAGGATGTACTACTAGAGGATATTTTAGTATTTTAGTAAGATAAATTGCTTTGTTTAAGTCAAAAAAATATTTTTGCTCTTTACCTGGATGACCCTGCCATGTTTGCTGGCATCCTGTGCCCGCCAGGATGGAGATATTCAAAAAATATTCAACTCTCAGTTATGTCTCATACCCACACTTAAAAAGTCAAGCAGTTTGGGCTCTTTATCTTTCACACACAGAAAATGAGATAGAAAAAACCGGATGGGGGGGCGTTCAACGCCCCCCCCCCCCCAACCGTTAAGGGTTAAAGGGCATTTCGTCATATTTTCATAGTAGCTTTTAATAGGTTATTCTAGGTTAAGTTAGGTCAGGTGATTTCCCCGCAGGGTTAGGCAATTGGCCCCGCAGGAGCTATAAATAGGTGAAAAGCTACTGTGAAAATACGATGAAATGCACCTTAAGAGGAATGTCACAAAAGGGACTATACCCCAAATTTAAAAGATACAAAAATAGCCAAAAACGTCCTGAAAAGCAGTCCGACCTCCATGAATTTTTAATAGTTAATTATACTCCATAATGATGGGAATGTTAACATTAAGTTTTAGCCTTCTATCTTTAATTGCAGTTGAAAAAAATCACATTTCCCCCTTAGCATTACGTACTGACAGCCATAGTAAATTATAGAGAAGCTAAAAAGTTATATCAACATATCCTACCCATTTTAAATGGCACTTTAAAACTCTGTTAATTTTTTATTTAGTTGTGTTTCCAAGGATTTATAAGGGCGGTGCGTGAAGCGCACCTAAAAATATTTACTCCCTCTTTGAACTAAAATCAATTAAAGACAACAAGAGTGGCGTATTTTAATAAGTTAGGAATATGGAGTGTAGATAGTTTTAAGGGTTTTTAATGAAAATTGCCATAAAAAAACATGTCTTTTTGTAAGGGTATGTACACCAAAAAAATGATAAACTTATCCTGAAAATAAAATGACATCATATATAGTTATTCATTTAGACAGATATACAGTGTTGATAAAAAGGCTTAGATAAATATCAACGCTGTTTCTTTTTTATATAAAATAACTTTTTGATTAAATATTTGTTGTTTACACATGTTTTTATAGAAATAAAAACAAAATATACAATGCAATGTGATAAAAAGCAGAAACCATTTGGAAGGGCGCGAAGCGCAAATTTTTTTCTTCAAATATGCAGGGAGAGAGAGGTTTTTGGGCTATTTATTACACTAGTCCCCAATATTTCATATAAAATTTTCTTATTCGTTGGCTCAACAACTTTGGGGACTTTAATGGAATTTTGATTGATTGGTTAATTAAGTCGAGTTTCCATACATTTCATCCACTAATTGTAATATATATAAGGGGTAATTTTGTGTATCATCATTGGGGATGTACAAAATTTCTTTGGTAAAAAGTTTATATTATACAAAATAAAATACTATCTATTACCTGGTTTGTTATGTTCAGTGAAAAAAGATTATAACCTAATTTCTACACTAATTAAAAAATTTGGTAAGTTTAAATGAATAGCAACTGTCTGTTTTTTGAGTATTTCTTGATCTTTTTTTTTGGAAACTGGGATAGTTTTGCTTTTTGTAGGGTAGGGGGCAAAAAGGGGCATTTTTGTTGACCAGGGTGGGGCAAAATGGGGCATTTTTCAACATTTAGGGGGGGGCAGGGGGGGTGGTGGCTAGGGGGGGGCAGGGGGGGGCGTTTTGGTCGCTAGGGGGGGGGCGATTGCCCCAAATGCCCACTTCGGTTCGCACGCCACTGCAATCAAATCTACAGACATCCAACAAAAATCTAAGATTTATATCTTGTGAGTGACATTTTATGTCTCCAAAAACATATAGTAATCAAATCATGTACATAACAGTATTATAATTTTATGAAGGTGGAATTATGTAAGAAAATGGCCAATAGTTGGAACTAGGATTGGTGGTGCCATCTTTAATTTCTCTTTCATCTGTATCTATCAGGTATTAAAAGTTTCAGTAGCAAAGCTACTCTCTTATTCTAAATGTCTGTTCGTCTGTCAGTGTAAGAAACGGAATGAGAGCAATGTGAATTTATCAGCTGCTATTAAGGAGAGACCGCTGAAATTTTGGTGCAGATTCCATGTACAAATAAGCATGTAATATATGATTTCGGTAATGCTACAAAAGAAAAATAAGGTTATTTAATTGTCAATCGATGATTTTTTTGCTTTGCTACTTATGAATGTTGTCATCCTTGTTTTAGCTCCATTTGGGTTAGTGCATTGCAATTAAATTAATTTCTGTAAAGTAAAAATTTTGCTTTTTCTAGCTGACAATTATTGTATGTTTTAAAAACATGATATGTTATTATTCTTAATACATAGCTAATTTTTAATTGTTGGGGGACTGTTATATTTTAATCAAGTGTTATTATTCATGTTCATCCCTTCCCTCCTTAGTTAGATAATCTACACAAATAAAACAATTAGAGGTTAAAATTTTAGTGTAAGAATTTTGAAAATGTGCTAAAATTGTGTCAAATATGATCCATGTGACGTAATAAAATGGGGGAGATGAGAAGAGAAGGGGGAAAGAAAACCCCTAAAAAAAGAGATGGATAATCCCTCATTTTTGTTACGTCACATGGATTATTTTTGACACAATTTTAACACAATTTGGGCTTTGTCCCTATTTTATCTATTACAAATTGAATAAATTTCAGAATATCTTACTGTTTTTGACTGCCAGTCCAGCGGTTATTTGTAGGTAATATTTCCTTTATATATTTTAAACGGCTGTGCCCTTAGCATCTAGGGGCTATGTATTCAAAAGGGAATTCATGAGAGAGGGCAAAAATTGAATAAAAACTACCAGAGACTTATGTGAAGCTTCTCCTAATTTAAGAACTTAATTTGTAATGTGGTTAGTGAGATCATAATTGGCAAACAAGAAAACTTTGCTACTTTATGCAATGAGTTTTTTTTTTAAATTACAAAATTTAAACTTAAGATATCATTTGAAATTCACTAAACCTCTCCGACTAAATTTTTTTTTGCAAAATTCAATATTTTAGACTTTGTAAATATTTTTGAAAATATTTTAGAACCAAATTTTTGTGTCAGACAGAGGAACGTATGGACACAATACAGTTAATAAATAGTTTTAAAAGAAATTAAATAAAATAGATAAAAATGGTATGCAAAGGCCTTTCTCTAAGGGAGCATCATACAAATACTAAATTGAAAAATTCATAAAATAAGAAAGGTAATTAATTTTGAATATTTTTTTTAGTAAATATGCAAGATTAGATTCATGGGAAGACTATGCTCTAACTCTCAGGAAAATACCTTATTTTTTTAGTAAAACATACATACACAATACACATTATAATTTAAAATTAAACAATTAGAACTAAAAAATCTTGAATCATTCAGTTGATAAGTTGTGAAACTTGCATTGTATTTTCATTATTGGTAGATTGGTTTGAGCACTATTACACATTGTTGATTTTTATTATATTACAAAATAAGGTATTCAAATCTTTAGTATAATTTTGCTGGTCTACATTGAATACACAGCAGATCAACAGCAGTATGACTTCCAGACTTACAAATACTCTCTCATCAATAGTGAACAAAAGTTGCACCATCCCTACAAGTAAGTGTATAAGCACATATTGGTTAGATCTAAAGTTGCATCATCCCTGTATTTTATAGTAAGACTCCCACACTAATAAATACCCTCATCAATAGTGGACAAAAGTTGCACCATCCCTACAAGTAAGTATATAAGCACATGTTGGTAATATTTAAAGTTTCGAAAATAATGAAAAAAACCTTTAATAGCAGATAAAAATTGTACCATTCCTTTAACAGCTAAATTCTTTTGATTATTAGTGGATAAAAGTTGCAGCATGCAAAGAGTTGTATACCAATATTTTTTTATTTTCATCACGGTTGGTTTTTTATTAAATGATTAAGTTAGGGTACAATGTTTGGCACTTTTGATATAAGTAAATGATAACAACAAAGCCACAGAATACGATAGTGCCTTCAGAAAAATCGATGAAAATAGTTTTCATACTAAATTTTGTTTTTTTATATTTTTTCTAAAATGTCATGACAGAAGATGCAAAATGTCGTCTTAGTTTTTTGAAAGGATTAATCTTCTCTGAAATCTAAATTATCAAAATATTTTTTTTGGTAAATGATTATACGATATATGTCAAACATTTTATCAGAAAGAAATATTTAAAATTGTGAAGTAGAAACCTGAATAATTTTTCTTGTGGAAATAGTTTTCTGCAAATGTTGATAAACATATGTCTGCTAGCATTAAGATGTTTGTACTGCCAATACACGTTGGGTTTTATTTAAAGAATTTCTTTAAAATGTTTTTTTTTACATTGTATACCAATAACGCAATATTTGCTATCAGAAAACCCCCGACTAAGACTCGCCTACGACCCGATCTTTTAGGATTGCTTTGTAATTTACATTTTTGAAAGTCTTTCAACAGTATACACAGCAAATTCTTTTTTTTTTTAACTAACTTTCCGAATAATATACCTAAAGCATTTGAATTGACAAAGGCTATGCTAATAGTTTTACCATTCAAGTTTATTTAATATTCTAATAAATAGCGCAACCCTCCAAGTTTATGACTACTTTTCATGAACATATGATCTAGAGAATAAGCTCTGACGCAATGTCATATAAGGATATTATAATATTCATTAAAAAAATGGTTTTTTTTGCATATATGTTACATTTTACAGTGTTTTGTGGCTCAAAAGAAAGACAATTAAAAATTATTTCATATTATATAGTTTAAATTACATAAGATAACCTAGAAATAGTAAAAAATTCCCTTTCTTTTTTTGTCGCAAAAGAGAATTCAACAAAGATTTTCATTAAAAAACACCTTAGTGTAAAAATTAAAAAGTTTAAACATGGTCACAAAAAGATTCAATTAGTTTATTAAATGTTTCATTTTCAGCAAATGACGATTAATCTCTATTACAAAGAATAAAGTGTAAAAAGATATTCTGGTTTTAATTTTAAGCAACTTAAAATGCATTTTAATACCTTTTAATGATTTATTTTTTAAAACATCATTTTATAAAATGTTATTGATTTTTAAAGTTATATATTAGAATGTTTTTAAATTTTGTTAACATTTTGTTTTAAATGTAGAAAATTGGTAATTCTAAACATTCAAAAAATGATTTTATTAAATTTTCATCACTTAAATTGCATGTTTGATGAAATTTTCAACTGATAATTCAAGAAAAATCGTTTTGGTTTTATTATATTTTACTTTGAAATGTTAAAAAAATATATTATTGTCAAAAATGTGGAAGTTATACTTTCCTCAAAAAAAGACCTAAAACATGCAAATTAACACGTGTAATGAGATTTTTTTTCTTTCAGGTTTAATTTAAGTAATTATTGATATTTTTTGTAAAAAGGATTTTATATAAAAAGTTTTAAAACTCGAGTTATGTAGTGGTTCTAAAAAAGGTTGTGAATTTATGCAATTTTCTTGCAAAAAAAATTTTCTAGGATTTTAAAAATAGCAAAGGGTATTAGACGTACTTACAGATACAATTGCTAAGTCATTTTGGCCAAACACTAAAATAAAGTTTTGACATCTGAGGGTCCAACCGTGTCATGTTTTTTATTATAAATCCATATTCCTATTTTCAAAGACAGCACAAATTTAATTTTAAATGCGGAAGAAAATGAAACAATGCATGTACTTTCATTTGTAGTAACAATGTTACACATTTTTGGAAGACCAACACTTAGAATTGATGATTTATATGTTTAGCATTGGTAAAATCATTTGAAATTTGTATTTGACAAGCAATTACATTAATAAAGTGTACATTTTCATTTCAAATCTTATTAATGCTAACTAGAAAACACTTGATTTGATAAACTATATTTTATTAGCTTTCTTGGGCAGATTGTTAATCAGTTATGTTCTAAAATCTAATAAAACAACTGACCAACCAAATCTAAAGCCCTTTCTTTTTATTCTAATATGTAATTTTTAAGGCTATTTGGCTTTAGTTAAAGTGACTAACATAAAACCGACATGCTATTGTTGAAATATTTTTATATAATTTACATCGACTAAATGGTTTTTAAATATACAAACCATTAGTGCCTAATGTAAATTTGAAATTTTGATGATTCTTTATTTTATTAGACTGACAGACAGACCGAAAAATCTACACAAAAATTGTATACACTTTAGCAAACCTGCACTATAGATTGGTAAATACACCAGTCTGTCATTCGAATGACAATACAGTAATGTAATTAAATTAAGGTTACAAAAATAGAAATGTTAAAATCGTCTTATTGTTTAAACCTTATAGAAGATCTATTATTCTATAAACATCAAATTTGGAAGCGTGGCAACTTTACAATACCTTAAAAATTAACATAAGAATCAGGGATCTTAGGGGATAAGACAAAGGATAAACTCTCGATTTATCATAAACAAAATTACTCCTTTAATAACTTTGTTAAAATGATTGGCATGTTATCAATATCAAATTCCAAGTGTTTATATCGAATATTTAATTTTAAGAAAAATTTGTCGTAGATGATAATATTGACATATCGACATTAAAATGACATTATAACTTCTGTTGACATAATATTGGCACAATTTTTGACAGGGTAAATTTAATTCTTAAGTCACTATTTCATATCTACGCTAATTTTGGCCACACATTTGTTCTACACTGTGGGCTACAATTGAATCAAGACAAAAGTAAGTGCCGAGCCCTGGGACCTATGTAGGGTGAAAATATACATAAATCCTTGATGATTCCAGGTGGAGACAAAATATTTTAGCGGGGTCTTTTGGTTTTTTTTCAATTTAAAGTTCTGAAAAAAAAAATGAAAAAAATATGAAAATCTTTAATAAAAAACAAACAAAAAATAATTTTTAATATTTTTTTTTATTTAAAGATACAAACAACTTATATAAATATTATAAGCTTTAAAAAAATCACAATTTTCAAATTTAGACTTTCAATATAAAGATTTGTAGAAAAAACCTAACAACAAATTCTAACATATTTCTGATCAACATAGCAATAAAACGTCTTTTGCAAAATCTTTATCATCAAAAATAAATAGCACTTACTAAAGACTTTTTTTCATTTAAACTTATACTTTTCACATTAATTAACTTTAAAGATTGATTTTTTTAAAAGAAAGGTTGCGTGATTTTTTTATTCATAATTAATTGCCTAATTTTGAGATTCAGATAAAAAACCTTACTGCTTTATATCATTGGATACTCTACTAGCAGCGGCTACGCCCTCTAGAGGCATATAGGGACCCTTAGGTTGGGGGGGGAAGACGAACCCCCCCTTACAATTACAGTTTTTTTAATGAAAAAGTTAAAAACATTTATTTTGGAGAGTTGATTCTCTTGGGATAGTGACGGTACCCTTTCCTAAAATAGTTATAAACCTTACCAGGACACATAAGAAACTACCATGTAAAGGAGAACCATATTGGTTCGGTGGTTAGTGAGATCCCTTGGTGCACAAAGACTCACATAGAATGCGTTACTTTATTATAAAGATACATATATACACAGAAACTCTACAATCAGAGTATGTCTGTTTGTTCATCCGTCTGTATAAAAACATTACAGAATATATTTATTTGGTACTAGCGGCTATGCCCCTAGAGGCCTTTAGGGGCACTTGAGAGGGGAAGAAGTGGTTGAATTTTACAACTAGATTTTTATTTTAGACTTAAAAAGAAAAAGTTATTTTTTGTGTGTGAAATGGGGTCCTTTTTAGGGGTTGATTTCTCCTAGGATGGTGGAGGTACCCTCCCAAAATAAGTTATAAACCTTCCAAGAACCAATAACAAATAACAAATTCCTATATTAAACTATGTTGACTAGTCTAATAAACAGCCCATTGTCCCATCTCGCTCTGATTAATATATTTTTGTATCTGTATTTTACACTTGCTATTTTCTTTATTTGTATTCTTTTAAACTTAAGAGCTTCACTAATTATGGATGTTGTCTTTTTCCCTTGTTAAATCCAATTACCTAATTCTGGATATTCTTTGAGGTTGATAATTACAATTATATTTTATTAAATGAAAAAAGAACAATTTAATCATAATTCAAGATAAAAATTATTTTATCACTAGCGGTTTTGCCCCTAGAGGCATCTAGGGGCCCTTGATAAGTGGGGGGAAGTTGACCCCTCCCCTACTTTCAGTTTTAGTATGTAAAAGAAAAAGTTTTTTTTAAATGTCGGGTAGGAACTAATTTTTTCTAAACTCAAAACTTCTCAGGACCATGAAAAACTTGAACCAAGAAGAACTATATCAGTTAAGCGGTTACAAAGAATCTTCTGTACCGACAGACATCCTCACACACACACACACACACAAACAGACAGACACAGAAACTGTTACTTTTATATAAGGATTAATAGACACTAGACTACTCCTTAATATGTTGATCCTATATCAGTCTAAAAGATAGGTCAATAAAGAAGAACCAAATTGGTCCAGCGGTTAGCAAGAACTTCAGGCACAGACAGAAAAAACACATGGACATCCTATCTTATTTATACAGGGATATAACTTTTAATTTTCCAGATGATATTTCTCTCCCTGCTTTAAAGCACTATTTATGATACAAAATAGATTGATGTCTGTTTGTCCATCTTTCTGATGCTTAAGAACTGATATGGTTCTTTTTTTACTTTACTATGTAGCTTCTCATTGGTCCTTGGAAGGTTTATAACTTTTTTTGAGAAAGAGAAGAGAAATCGCCCCTTAAAAAAGGACCACAACACACAAAAAAAACTTTTTCTTTTTAAGCCAAAAATAAAAATATAGTTGTTGAATTCAACCCCTTCTATACCTCTTAAGTGCCCCTAAAGGCCTCTAAGGGCGTAGCCGCTATAGCAAAATAAATATATTCTGTATTGTTTTTATACAGACGGATGAACAAACAGACATACTCTGATTGTAGAGTTTCTGTGTATATATGCATCTTTATAATAAAGTAACAGGTTCTATGTGAGTCTTTGTGAACTATGGTTCTCCTTTACATGGTAGCTTTTCATATGTCCTGGTAAGGTTTATAACTATTTTAGGAAAGGGTACCGCTATCCCAAGAGAATTAACTCTCCAAAATAAATGTTTTTGACTTATTCATTCAAAAAAAAACTGTAATTGTAAGGGGGGTTCGACTTCCCCCCCAACCCAAGGGCCTCATATGCCTCTAGAGGCGTAGCCGCTGCTAGAAGATTATCCATTAATATAAAGAAGTAAAGTTTTTTATCTGAATCTCAAAATTAGGCAATTAATTATGAATAAAAAAATCACGCAACCTTTCTTTTTAAAAAAATCAATCTTTAAAGTTAAATAATGTGAAAAGTATAAGTTTAAATGAAAAAAGTCTTTAGTAAGTGCTATTTATTTTTGATGATAAAGATTTTGCAAAAGACGTTTTATTGCTATGTTGATCAGAAATATGTTAGAATTTGTTGTTAGGTTTTTTCTACAAATCTTTAAATTGAAAGTCTAAATTTGAAAATTGTGATTTTTTTAAAGCTTATAATATTTATATAAGTTGTTTGTATCTTTAAATAAAAAAAATATTAAAAATTATTTTTTGTTTGTTTTTTATTAAAGATTTTCATATTTTTTTCAATTTTTTTTCAGAACTTTAAATTGAAAAAAAACCAAAAGACCCCGCTAAAATATTTTGTCTTCACCTGGAATCATAAAGGATTTATGTATATTTTCACCCTACATAGGTCCCAGGGCTCGGCACTTTCTTTTGTCTTGATTCAATTGTAGCCCACAGTGATCTAGTTTTATGATTATTTGTTTCTGATGTCCAAGGTTAAAATTATTCCATTGTTCTTGGGATGAACATTATTGTCAGGGATATTTATATTGAAAATAAATTCTATAATTTAGGATTTTCAATTTATAATGTTTTGTCTATGCCTAATTCTAGGAGACGGGCTATCAGAAGTTATTTTGATATGATTTTTTAAAGATCAGAGAGGGTTGTTGAAGAATATAATAATCTTGTTAAAACATCCAAATTTTTCTTTGATATTTAAGCATTTTGACTACTTTTTTGCTTCTTTACTTTAAAACAATCTTTTTTTTAAATTATGTATCTTTTTAACAATAGCGACATGTATTGTTCTGTAAAGGATAGATCATTTAATATACAGAGCATGCATAGTGTACACTACGTATTACTCTTGCAAAACTATTGATATTTACTTCTTTAATACTTTTAAAATGAAGTTTTAGTTTATAAATAACTAACTTATCATTACATCCCTTATTCAAAATGTAATTATTTTTTTAGTGTTGGATTTCCCTGTCATGAGCTGTTTAGTGTTTGCAGGCATCCAAATTACACAGGCATTGTTTTTAAATCTCCATCACAGAGGGGACAATAAACTGATTCTTTTTCTACAACTTTCTAAACTCGTTCTTCAATTTGTAAGCTCAAATTTATATGGAGAAAGTTGACTTTTGATTGGATTAAACAATGTAATATTCTCTAGACTTTTACTCCAATATTTTCCCGAGATCATTAGCTTTGGACGAAAAAAAAATACTATTAAATGATACAGGATTAGGAAAATTGATTTATCTCGTGCGATCACTCCACAATTTTTCAAAAGCTTAGTATTGGCCCTGTTCATGTTTTAGGCTATTGTCAGGAGTAATAGACAATCCAAATTTTTAGAGGTATAGAAGATAATAGAACCTAGATTTTTTTCTTCATTTTGAAAAAAACAACTAATTGTTGGGTATTCTCTTGGGGCTTTATCACTACTTATCCTAAAAATGCAGATTGAATTACAAAATTGTGTAACCTACCTTAAAATATATGGAAGCTCTAGTGCCTATAAAAAAAATTACGGCATACAATACAAATGACAAATGATGGGCCAACACACAGACTATATTTCCAATGACAGGCCAGTATACATTTTAAATGACCAATGGTGGGAAAGTATGACGTCATTTATATAGGCACACCTATACTTGAAATACCTGTAGCTAATTACAAAATAGTCTACTGTGTCTATATAAATCATTGGTATATCTAACTTTTGTATGACTCATCTTGTATTTGTTTATTACAGCTGAGATGTCAATATGGTTTGTGTTCTATCTCTACACAGTCTCTGCTGGCGCCTCGTAAGTATAGCTCTATGTCATCAATTTATCGTCCATTGTATATCCATTAAGATCCCTTAAATTGACCTACTATATAAGTAGTAACTTGTAAAATTTGAAAAAAAATATTTTAAGTAACGAGGCTTCACCTTAAGAGTGATTGCCTGTCTGTAAGTTACGTTGACAATTATCGTCTTTTTTCTCCTAAATCTTTTGAAGGATTCTAAGTAAATTTTTTTAAGGTTGATTAACTGGAGTTTAATCGGAGCTGTTCTACTTGCCTTATTGTTCCAAGGATCAACTTTGCTTTCTGAATCTATTACGACTGGAAAATATAATCTATATACAAGGTAAAATATTATTTAAGGGCTGGTAATTTTTTTCAATCCCCACAACAACCTCACCCCCTATCTCCTTTCAAAAAAAGAAAGAAAACAAAATGGTAGTAAAAAAAGAGG
Source organism: Acartia tonsa (assembly GCF_053477335.1). NCBI lineage: Eukaryota > Metazoa > Arthropoda > Copepoda > Calanoida > Acartiidae > Acartia > Acartia tonsa. The sequence continues at coordinate 42,734,858 of NC_137261.1, read as the reverse complement.
ATTAGGGAAGTAATTTAAAAAAGGAAAAGGTTCTTTTAATGGGCTGTTCCTGAAAAGCCTATTTCAAACGGTCCTGATGTTGAAAGTTCTGTTTAGAAAGGTGGCCATTAAGATGAGGGATCGGTGTGATATAATAATAACATTAGATAAAAGCTCTAAAACTACACTACTGAATGGATTATAGTTTTAAGTAAAGCTACATATGTGTCCTAATTACGTCTTTGTGTATTAGGTCAACAAACCCTACCCTACACTTACCCTACGGACTAAATTAATATAAAAAATGTATTAATAAACTATTTTAGGTACAAATCCGAGGTGCCAAGGTTTCTAGGTCTGTTCAACCCATTTAAATCCAGCTACCCTGCTCTACTCGAGGTCAGAGAGTGAAGCTCATCTCAAATTGGATATGCGGAAAGTGTCATGTGTGACCTCATAAAAATTCATCTCTCTTTTTTTAGGAGATTCCTTGCACACTTTTCCTCTGTAGGCGTATTTTTATGACGTCACACTTGACACTTTCCGCATATCCCTCAAAATACAATAACTTTAATTGTAAATTACTATTTTTCTTCGTTATTATTATTATAAATTCAATTATTGTTTAATTTTTATGATTGTAATTTTACATTTATGGAGAGTACAATGGCATATATGTAAGTTAATTTAAAAATTCATAATATTTACAAGCTTATAAGGATAAATGTCACTTATTGGGAATTTGGAAAAGATCAATTCATGGCCCATTGCCCTATCTATTTATCAATAATTGTTTATAAAATAAAAATATATTATTAAAGTTAAAATAATTTCTTTGTATTTCTAAATTGTTTCATCCTTGTAATATTAAATAAGCATTATTGAATAAATTTCTACGAAATTCTTACAAAATCAAAGTTGGCTTTTTCTATCAATTTTTCCTAGAACATTACCCTATTGTATAAAGCTGTAATAAAACTACCTATCTATAATTCAAAGTAGATCGATGTTTTTCCGTCTACCTTAAGCACGCTGGACCAACTTTGTTGTGGTTTTTAGAAAATAAGCTATTGGGTCTGTTGCATTTATGGTTTTAAGCTATTTTTAAAGTGTTTCCTTATAAAATTTGCCCATTTTTCTACAAAACTGCGACATTATAACTTTATGGGGAAGCAATATATTAGAGTCTTGGTTCTATTCGCTTCTGTAACAACAATCGTAACATATCTATGGCGTCACATGGCTGCGGCTGAATTTCAAACTTGCGGTTGGATAAGAACTTATCATCTAAGTAGAGTCGCTAATTGTTCATAAATCAAGATTGCTTCTATATTTTAGAATTTTTGCGGCTATTTTGCAAACTACACTTAATTATTAAAAATATTTGACCATTAGTATTTTTTTAAAATTATTAGATAGCCCAAGTTTCCACATTTGTACTTTTTCAAATTTAAATGTATGTAAAGCATCCAAAAATACTCCCTAGACTAATTATACTCCCAAAATATATATACAGCAAAAACATGATATTCTAAAAAAATTGTGCTAAAACGCATATTTTTAAACCCTAACTACATTAAATTATTTGTGCTGATTTTTACAATTTTTGAGCCGTGTTTTTGTACACATAAAAATGTATATTAGATGTAGAGAGAGGTAAATGAAGTATCAAAATTGTAAATGAGAAAACTTAAAAGCTTTCAAAATGAAAATGGCGTTACAATGACAATTAATCCCATAAATAGCGCAGCTTGAAAAAAAAGGCCTTTATACGGTTATTTAAAAAAAAACAGAATGTTGGTAAAAATAGAAAATATTGTAGAACAATTTATGTGAATAAAAATACCAAAAAGTCGCTAAACCTTGCAAGCTAAAGAACCTTTACATTAAGATATTACAATTCTAATTTACCTATATTCTTGGCATAATTTTGTAATATCGGCTTTCAATATTATACTTAGCAACATTAACAAATTTACATTTTAGTTTGATATACTTTTCCTAACATCGTTGAGGTATATCAAAAATAAAATATGTAAAGAGAATTTTGTTGATCCAAATGAAAACCAGGCCGCATTCGTGAATTTTCATCATAAATTTCATAATAGATTTTAAATTATACTAGTACTCAGTTCTTTCATTAGTTAGCTTTCAAACTCTGAATACTTGTAATTAATCTTGATTGGTTGGTTCAAACTATAATTTTAATACCCAGAAGAGTGAATTTTGTTTATCATCATCGGGAATGTACAAGAATTTGTAAGCCATTGACTAATCTCTTAAGTAAGATGCCCTGCTTTATTCTACAAAATACCAAATATTAAAATCACGTGAAATTTAAATGATGTACGTGAATATGTTGACAGGGAAAAATTTGTCGTTAGATTAGCTTGCTAATATGGACCTCATTTATAAGTCAACTATTTCATCCAGAAAGGAGAGTGTAAAGAAAATTTATATCATTATTTTAGCCAGCTGCGAATATTACTTTATCAGAGTACATAAAAATCTGGTACAGCATCCAAGTAATAATATATCGATTGAAATGTATAATGTCTATTTGATGAATATGATCCTATAATACTTGTTGAACTTTATGGAAAAACAACAAAATTTCAAAATATCTACAAACAAATAATTTGAACATTCTATTAAACTTTAGTGTTGCTATTATAACAACAAAAGACTATAGATACGACATGATAATCATAATTAAGCAGTATAACCTTTTCCAGAACTTAACGGACATGCAAAAAACATTAATACTTTATTCAAATGGATATATTGTGTATGATACTAAATGACTGTAAGGTTATTACAGATGAAGTTAAAAAGCAGACATACAACGCTCTAAAAGTAGTTACCCTATCAATAAAGTACAAGAATAGGGGGGGGGGGAGGGCGAGGGGGCATGAGCTATATGTAACTCTGTACCGATTTTGTGTTGGTTCTTTGAAGTCCGTTAACGTCAGATAGCGTCAGAAATATAAACACAGCCGAGTCCCTACAAAAGAACAGAAAGCAATTTGCTAGCAGACGGTCTCCATCACTTGGGGCAGGTAGGTGTTTAGATTATAAATGTATACTTTTATATTTATTACCCTATCCTTAAAAATTTACGCAATAACCTGTCTTATATGGTAAGTTTTTGTGCCTTTTTACTTGACACATTTTTATGCTAATTTTGCTAAAAGCAACGCCAAAAACCTGATGTTGTTTCATACATTTTTGCTGGGTTCTTCACAAAACAAGAAAGATTGCAATAGTAGCAAAGCTGTTTACATGGTAAAGATAAACATTAGGACATATTTTGAGAGGGAAAGTAGAGGAAAACAAAGTAAACAAGGATGACAAAATCCATAAAAGCGAAGCACTGAAACGGTAGGACAAACGGACATTAACACTTGTATAGTGTCAAACTGAATAATCATAATATAAAAGTATAAGAGTCGAAGCAAAACAAAAGTAAATTTGTTGAAAAACTTCTTGATACAGGATAATGTTTATGGACATAATTACATTTTTAGGACTTGATTATAGAGTTTCTTCGCTTATAATATTGTTCTTTGTTGTCCCAGGATCAAACGGATAATTAGATCACATAAAAATTTGTTGTTAAAAAAGTAGAAAAATCAACATGTTTAAAATGGACGTACGGACATTCTGGTAATGATTATAGAGATGCTACGCTTTCTAAATCGTACCTAACGACTACAGGAATCATCATGCAAAGTTTGAAATCGATAGGACAATTCTAACATGCCTAAATTAACGAATAAAAGCTATCTATCTCGGACGGACGGACGGACCGACCCTAATTATAGAAAAGCTTCGCTTTTAAAAAGTAAAAAAAAGAAAGCAAGAGAGTTAGATAGGAAAATAACTGTATTATATTCATACTAGCGGCTACGCCCCTAGAGGCCTGCAGGGGTGGTAATTCCTTTTCAGGATCAATTTGTCTTGATAGGGTGGAAGTTTCCTCCCTCAAAATAGTTATAAACCTTCTCTTTACCTTTCAGAAACTTAATTGTAAAACAAGTCATTACCAACCTCCCTCCCACCCACATTGGACGTCCCTGAAAAGCCATTGTGTTAAGAAACATAGCCTATTCTGAAACTATTTGTCTTTTGGTTGTAAAAATTTGAAACCGATTATTAGAACCGGTTCTCAGCCATTCGGAATAATTATGTTTAGCATCTTATTATATCCAGTTTTCTACGAATATAAAAATATACAATCAAAAGATTAAAAACTGTTTTTTTTTAGCCCGTGCCTTCGACATCTCGGGGCTAAAAGACGGTTTAAATCTTATAATTGTACATTTTATATCCGCGGAAAGCTGTTTATAATACGATGCGAGTAATTACTTTTCTTATTTAGTTACACACACATCCAACTACTAATATTCGGATACCAAAGTACATTTACTTAATAAAATAATATGAATTAATTCTTGACTAATTAATGCCTTTTTATTGTACAATTCAAGATTTTTAGATGAAGGTTTACACTTGTTAATTCTGAAAATAAACGTCATTTTAAATTAATTTTCTGTCAGCAAATAGTTAATTCTCTATCTTCATTGAGGAGCGATGAAGATTTTAATATTCATTAATTTACTTTTTTGTATAATTATTTCTTTAGTAGAATGTAAAATTAATTCATGTGGATGTACTACAAGCAAAGCTAAGAATAGAATTTGGAATGGATTCAAGGCATGGAAAACTATATAAATTAATAAAAATAAGTAAACAAGTTCAATGTTGTCTATAAGTAGCGCAGCAAAAACAAGATTTTGAAACAAGGTTGATTTTTTGTTGGTTAGACCAGCCAAGAATAGTATTAGTATCTTGTAAAATCTAATGAAAGTGGGTAAAGCCTACTAAACATTGTCAGCACTTCTATTAATCTAATATAGAGTAGTTATTGTTTTAAGGTCCGTTAAGACTCTAAACTAATTAAGTTGGTAAAATTAGGGAAGCATCACATAGGTCCTTGGGTATTTTTTTGCTATTTTCTGCCCTCTCCCTCTCCCTTTGAATAGTAACCTTAGAGGCTAGGGACACAGCCGCTAGTCATTAACAATGCAACTTTTAAGGGAATGAAAAAAAGAAAAATATTCACATCCCCTTGGTAACTTAATATTTATGGGGCTAACCCTCAACTCGCCTCTGATTCAATAACAACATAGCTGCTTTTATAAATTTCAATTGATACAATTATGGCATTATATCAGTGCGTATAATCGGGTATCTTTTAATGAGTCTCATAATAATTTTTGAAATTTTTATTTTGAAAAACTTGTTCAATATAGTAATCAATGATTTCAGGTGCCACCTCATAGTAAACCCTACCAAGGTGTTCCATCATTTGCGTACAAAAATGATATATTTATGAAAAGCAAGAAAAGTATAAGGGATCTGTGCATCCCCAATAATGATAAACAAAATTACCCATTAATTTGTAGTTTATATTAATCCATTGAAAAGTTTGGTTACTGAGTTATTGTTGAATTTTCTTGAGATGAAAAAGATAATGGAAAATAAACCTCACTAGTCATTAATTTTTTTAAAATATGTATTCTCATTTGATTCGAAGTATCTTGAACAATGATCTCGCAATATAAAGCCTCTATTATAGGGTAATCTAACACCTAACAGACAACAAACTATATCATGGAACTATGTTGGTATTTCCCCTACTTTAAATACCACACTCTAGTGACAGCAAGCAGAAAATTATTGTTAATGCTAAGGTTTTTTATGCGACAATGATGGTACACCCGCCGCCATCAAGTGTACCTGGTTTCCGGGAGTTCACGACTTGTGACCACTTGCGGAGGGACTGTGTTGAACAGAAAGTATATTCTTACTGCTGCACACTGTGTTATGGATGAGAAGGTATTATATAGTTTTCATTAAATTTTGTCTTATGTTTATTTATTTCTCATAAGATTTTTAATTTTGGAGGCTAAAGTACTAAAGAATAATTGAGACAAGTACATTTTTTTTATAAAAGGTACTTTTTTTCTTGAAATCTAATGTTGTTTAATATATCCTATTATATAAAGTCAAAGTAGTAGGTTTTTTGTCTGAAGCTTCATATATCAATAACAACTAAAAAGATTGACTACTCGTTTTATGGAAAGCTTCATTAAGGTCCCGGGTTTTTCTTTTTAGATTTTGGTATGGCTTTAGGCTATTTTTCTGCCCATTATATAACTCTTTGATTACAGATACGCTAGATACTTGTGGAGCATCCGCCAGTCTTAAATAGAGTATCATAAATCATTAACTTTGCAGAAAGGACGACCAAATACAGTAGATGAAATTCGTGTTTATTTGGGCCAACATAACATATGCCAGGATATGCATCGTACCAAGGTGGAACAGCTGATTATTAAAAATGACTATGATGGGCATAATAATGATATTGCTCTCCTAAAAGTTGCTAAGATGAAGTTTAGTAGTAAAGTATACCCAGCCTGTCTTCCCACCTCCAACTCTGATTATACAAAGAAAAAAGGTAAAGATGCTTTGACCAATTTAACATTTTGTTTATGCTGAAAAGTAGTGAGATGTACAAGGACGTCCAGAGGAGAGTGGGGTGAAGATTTTATTACCCTCCCTCTCTGAAATATTTTTCACTCAAAAATTATCTATCCCCTTAAAAAATCTTTGTTTCCTTTAAGAAAAACTCCTTAATGCCCTTAGAAGCCTTTAGGGGTGTATTCACGGTTCTGGAAGTAAACAAAGCATTTGACTCTTGTACAGGACTTGTATCTGGATGGGGAGATACAGTTTCACCAAGTCATGGAAGTCCCTCCTGTCAACTTAGAGCAACAAAACAAACTGTTTTAAGCAGTGATGATCGAAGTTGTACCGAACTGACAGGCTACCAAGTCGACAAATCAAAATTGTGCGCTTTCTACCCTAACACAAGTGGTTGCCCTGTAAGTATTTCATTCATTTGTAGTAGCGAAGCTACCCTATAGTTTACTTTGTGTGTTAGTGTCCGTCAGTACTTTTGTAAAACTATGGAAGAGGGTAATTTTCTCTGATGATAATTCAGATAGACAGCTGAAATTGTTAGTGAAGGTTCCCTGTGCCAAAGAGCATCAAGTATAAAATTTGTTTGTTCTGCCGATCAATGATTTTCGCTACACATGGATGTAATCATCCATTTAAAAACCTACAAAATCGAAGTGTTTCCTCGTAAAGAAGAAAATTGCAGCAAATAGCATAAAGAATAATGGAAGATTTTTATAAAAATATTGCGGGTTTACAGCTATTTTTTGGGTCTGTATTATAGTTAATGAAACATTCTGCTACAGAGATATGTTTAAAAATCACTTTTTTATGCAAAGCTTTTATGTATTGAGTGTCCGTAATCTATATTCGTAACGAATAGCTCCAACACCTAATCCTTATACTAAAGTAACAGGATGTTTGTGTGTCTGTGTGTTTGTACCGAAGGATCTCGCTAACCGCTGAACCGATCGGGTTCTCCTTAACAGGGTAGCCACTCTTAGGTCCCGGGAAGGTTTATAACTATTTTGGGGGAGGGTACCACCACCCTTCCAAGAGAAATCACAATAAAATCGAAAAAAATTAAAATATTTCCGCCGCATAGTGTCGCTAGCGAAGTGGCGCTGCGTAGAGACATGAATTTAACAGCTGATTGACAAATAGACAAAATATTTCTCAAATTAGATATTTAAAATAAAAAAAAAACATTTAAATACCACTAGAGGCCTCTAAGGGCGTAGCCGCTAGTTTAGACATATACGAATCGTATTTGTCATTCAAACCTTGAATAGAGATTCTACAAATGTTATTTGTCATCTCTAATTTGTACTGTTGTACTGTTAATATAGGGAGATAGTGGAGGTCCTCTGATAATAGAGGAGAAAGGAAAACATACAGGTAACTTTTTTCACCAAACTGACTTTTGCCTCAAGAGGAAATTGCTGTAACCAATCCCCTTCCCCCACATTGATTTATGTAAATACGACAGAAAAGTAATTTATATTATTTTTTTCTTTGCCTGGATTATATGTATTCAGACTTAAAATAAGGTTTTAAAAGATAGTAAGGGAACTTGGGGCTACTAATTGTTCCGAAAGTTTTATAAACAAGTTCTCTCATTTGTTAGTTTAAAGCTTTGGGACCTTTTTATTAAAACTTAATAAAAAAACTAGCCATATCAAAACTTTTTCTGCAATAATCTACAGAAAGAGTAATTTTGTTTGTGTCTCCCATATCAAAAATGGTGGAAGTAGTTATGGTGTCAGTAATATAAAGTCTGTTTCTTTTTTATGTTCGATCATAACATTACATGTATCTCTCAAACATGCTAACAAAACAGACCCTTTTTGACCTAAGATGCTGAAACAGTTTCCTTACATGCCCAAGGAATCAGTTTTGAAATATATTTCTATTTCATGAAATACTAATGTAAACCCAATTAAAAAGTATTCAAATTTTAGTGTAATTTTTATTTGCATGAAATTTTCTTATTATACTTTTCTTACATTTTTAAAGTCTTATTTGGTTCAACTAACTCTATTTAAGGGGATTTATGCATTGATTATTATATAATTATAACAACATACATGCACCATTTTTTTTATAGAGCTTGTAACATAAGATCTCTGATTTATTGACAGAATTATTTAATGTTTTAATTATAGTTGTTGGAATTGTGAGCTATGGAAGGTTTGATTGTAGAAGCCCAGCACCAGGCACTCAGTTTACATTTAGTAACAAATATATATTACTTTTGTGTTCTTATTTATTAATAGCGAATACGGACCCTAGAGGCCTCTAGGGGGACCTGAGGAGGGGGGGAGGTACATTCGATAACCCATTATTTTTCATTTTAGATTTAAAAAAAGGTTATTTTAGGGGTGATTTCACTTCAGAGAGTGGTGGTACCCACCCGCTTAAAAATTCTAGTTTCCCATTTCCATCTAGTTTAAAAGTTTCACTATATTTAGAGTCTGTTTTGGCATTAACATGTCAAAAATGGCAATTTTCTTTACAATTGACAATAAACATTGCATATCCAAACAAGGCTTTTAGATTGAATTGATAGATTTAAATTCAGGGAGGGAGGGGACATTGGGCTGTTTATTACACTAGTCCCAATTTTTTTTATAATAACGCTTTCTTATTGAATGGTTTGACAACTTTGGGGACTTTATTGAATTTTGATTGTTTGGTTTATTAAGTTTAGTGTCCAATCGCATTAACCACTAATTGTAATCTACAGAAGGGGTAATTATTTGGGATGTGCATCAATTTATCGGCAATTGTCTTATCCCATTAGATCCCAGGCTTGAATTGTTGGTAAAAGTAAACAGGTAAATTTCCAAAACAGGTGTCTACACAAGAGTTTCAGCTTATATTGATTGGATTACAAAGAATATTGAAGATGGAGAATGTTAAATCAATTATGTTTAAGTTTAATAAAGAAATTAATGAATACCTTTAATTGTTTAGAGCAAAGCTAATCTTCAACTTTCACATCTACGTGTCCGACGTCGAAATATGTTATTTTAATTAATGGCTTGCATATTCGAATGGGAGGTATATAGGGGGTAAAAATATTATCATAAGTTTTTAATTTGCAAATAAAATAAAACTATGAAGGGAGCTGTGAAAAGGTTTTGTAAAATGCAAAACTCATACGGTTTACGAGTTTGCAAGATCTCAATAAAGATACAAAAAAATATTTTTACTATATATGATTAAATTGTTTATTGTTATATCTTTCTTGTTGAATAATTGAAGGAGTTTAAAATTTCAAATTAAGTTCTGAATTCGACAACTTTTTCAAGTGATCCTTTCATAAACAAACAACGGACATACAGACAAAATTCGGGTGGCTAGGCTTTATAGAACTTACATTGCGTGTTCAAAACAAACCAAAAAAATATTTGAATATTTTATATTTCATTTTAAATGACATTAGATTTACTCATATAGCTTTGTACATACATATGATCATTACAGAATAATTTTTAAAAATAATTTTGTAAATTTTAAACTACACATTTTTACATTTCATAGTTCTTTTTACATAGTAATATAATAACACATAATTTTTGTACTTACAGTAGTAAAGCAATAACAAAAAAGGTCAAAATAAGTTTCTTTCAAAATGTTAATTTTTCAATTTTGTTATATTTGATTACAATATATATTCGAACAAAAATGCAATAAAATGATATAATAAATTACATAATCAATAAATATTTAATAATCACCCTTTTTTCATGATTTTTAATTCACTTTCATTTACTGGTAATCATAATAATTTTACTTTTAAAGTGTTATTTTTTACTTTTTTATATAACACCAAAATCAATGGTCTCGGTAGATTCATCCAACTTTTCTAACTTATCTCTCATACTGCTACCGCCAAAGTTGCTATGCCCGTTATTCACATTATTACCGCCGTCAATCTTTGACTCTGCGTCTATGTTGACCTCTAGCAATGTATCAATGCTAGAAATGCTTAATCCCGCCATTAGTTTGCGCGCCGTTAAACTCTGAAACTTGGCACTTAAATCGGCGATGCTGCCCAGGTCGCTGAGGCTGGGATGGTCCGGCGGCACCAAACCGCTGGGCTGGTAGTCTGGCTTCAGCGTGGACTGCGAAGATGACCGGGAAATGTCGGTAAGACTGCCGGTGTGGCGAGGGCTGTAGCTATGTCCATTGCTTGTTTTGCCGTTAAACAGACTATTTCCGTTATCATCGTCCTCATAAATGACCTCCTGTTCTAGATGTCGGTTGTTGTGGATTGTATCCACACGATGTCGTGACAACTGCAGCCGACTATTATTCCCACCGTTCACATTAATCGGCGATGCCCCGTTCTGTCTATTATTACTGCTGCCATCCAACCGCAGCTCAAGCTCTTTATTGCTTTTCTCAATGACAATGAGGGTGTCGTCATACAGCACGGAGTCTAAACTGCTGGGGCCGGAGTGCGGCGTCGTTAGCGAGCTGTGGCCCGAACTGTTGTCAGAATTATTGCCGCTGCCGTTACCACCGCCGTTGCGCAAGGATTGGTTGCGGTGAACTGGCGGCGGTGGTGATTTGATTAGATTGTTTTTGTTTGTGTCAGCTGCATTGGGGGTATTATTGGGAAGGGCGGGCAACATGTTGGGAGGCGAGTGGCGGGGAGAATCTTCAGAGTCGTTGGAGCGCGGGGTGGCGGCGAAATGAACCTGAAATATTAAATTTTATGTAAAAAATATTAAAATAATTTAACCTAGTTATAATAAACCTTGTTTAACTTAAAGTAATTTTTTAAAACTTTTACTAACCCAACATAACCTTACCAAAGATATCTAGGTGATATAAAGTGATATTGGTGCAATATACGGTCATCTATCTAAATTGATATTCTTTTCATTTGTCAGAGAAGCTAAGCATTATAGTAATGAAAATGTATTATACCTGTTTCTGTTGGCTACTTTTGGTAGGCGAGGTAACCAAGGCAGGCCTTTGTGGTCCTGGCGAGCTTATCATTCCACTAGAGCTCACCATTGTACTCGCCCGTTGACCACCGCCGTTTGTGGCAGAGCCGTTGTTTGGTAGGCTGGGCCGCTGACTAAGCAGCTGGTGTCCTGAGCTTGTTATGCTTGTTGATATCTAAAAAAAAAAAATATATAAATTAAAACATATTATTGCCAGCATAATTTTAAAAAATTAAATTTGGTATCAAATGGGATAAGACAATGGACGATGTATTGAGGTATCTTCTGTAAATTAAAGCTATTGGTTGAAAAGTTTAGACACAGGTAGTTTAAAAGGACCAATCAAGATTTAATTAAAGTACCCAAAAGTTTATGAAACTTTGAAATAGGTTGTATTTATAAAGATTAGTTCATAATATTAATTCTATGGTGACTTATGCTAATAAATAAATGTTACACTACCTTTGGATGATAGGGCGGTGCTGAAGTATAGGCGGGAGGCGGTGGTTTCTGTTGCGCCAAACCATTTGTAGCAACACTACTAAGGTTATTACCCGCAGCTGCCGCTCCGTAGTGACTAGGCTGGCTGTATATGTGAGAGTTACTGCTGTCATACATTTCATTGCCACCATTTGGGGTTGGCGAATTATTGTAACCGCCTGACATTGATGGCGATTTTGGCAACGGGCGGTTGGCGGGGTTGTTGTGGCTGTTGAAACTCGACGGTTGCCGGGTAATAACGCCGTATTCACGTTCTCCATAATAGTTATTGTTGTTTGATCCACCGTTCATTCCGTTTTTAGCGGCCGTAGAAAGAACAGTTAGGGGCGAAGCATTAATATTGGGGCGAGCTGGTTTTCGGCGGACATGAGGCGGAGTTTGTGTTTCGACAGAGTTTATGTCACCGCCTACAATAACCAGTGGTGGCATATTTGACCGTCGTATCGCCTCCAACTCTGGCGGCGGGAACTGGGCACTAAAGGTAAGAATCTCCTTTTTCGGGCTACCGCCATTAGACTTTTTTCGGCCAAAAAAACGGCCAAGAAAAGAGTTCTTGCGCTCCATTTTCTTTGGGGAGGGACTTAAGGTGTTGTCATCCGACCCTATGGACGTGTCCTTGTTCTTGTTTGCCCCGCTCTCTTCTAGCTCATTCATAATGGATAGTGCCTCTTTCTTGGACAACCTCAAAGATCCACCCTTAGACATTTTGTTTAGCGTTTTCTTTGAAATTCTCAAGCTTTGACTTCGTTCTAGAGTAGCAACGCCTGGTCCGCTGTTATTTCGTGGCGATTCCTGCAACGATGAATCCGCCGAGCTGTTACCGGGACTCGTAGTTAAATAGGGTAGCGGTCCCCACAGCGGCGGTACAATAATTCCATTGCCACCACCGTTTTGAGGCGAGTGGCGGGGACTGGCTTCCAGAGAGCTTTTCCGCCGCGGGCTTGTACGTGACTGCAGGGAGGAACTACTGGTCTTACTGTTCAGTGACGTCATCATAGGCGGGATACTGTCATGGCCGCCGCCAGAAGAGCTAGAACAGCTGGGCGACGCCGCAGGTGGCGGTAGGGATAACTGCCCGCTTTGTTGTGAATACTGAGCATGTCTTGAAGCCGCTAGAGACGGTGACATCATCAAATGATTGACAGCCGTTATTGTTGATGGAGGAGAATTATTATTATTGCTTCTACCGCCGTTGTACAGTTGTTGTTGCATCATGTTGATGTCTGTTTGACAGGTGTTTTCTCGGGTCACTTTTCTCGTCGATTTATAGCACTTTTTGGGCTTGAATTTTGGTATAGAGGCGGGGTCAGGGCTCACTAGGAAGTAACCTTTGCCAGTATAATAAACCTAGAATTATTATAAGAATTAATTTTAATATTAGTTCCTTTTCATACCTGTTTTACTAAAATGTTTATGCTAGTTATAATAAACATTACTTAGACAAAACATATAGGTTTAGATATGGTATTATTTGCTGTAAATATTACAATAAAAAAAGATTGCAAATCGCACTAGCTGTGATTTATAATGGCAAGAAACTTAAAAGCAATTTGTATTTAGATGTTACTATTAATATCAATTTCTAAAAAAAACATGTGTACTTAATACCTATAATACAATTGTTCTTTTAAGCTTTCATAATTCAATAATTTTCTTCTCGTTTTTTTTACTATTAAAAAATATATATATTTTGTACCTTTCGTTTTTTGATGAGCGAGCCTAAGGCGGCATGAACCGTGGCGGGCAGATTGGCGTTGGCAGAGTTGAGGGCGGGAAAGTCGCGTGCGAGGCGGGACAGGATGGTGTTCATGTCAGCCACGCACTCTGCCTGCTTCAGCTTGTACAGGATTAGGCACAGCGAGTCAGCCAACCTTGGGCTCGGCAACTGAAAATGTAAATTTTTCATTGTCAAATCAAAAACTTGATTGTATAAACTTCAAATGTCTTGAGGGACACCCCCTTAATAATGATTAACAAAATTACCCCTTTTTAAATAAAAATTATTGGGAAAGTTTATTTTCTTTGGAACAACCCAATCAAATTTTTAATCTTTTGGTGCAATTAATGAGAGGGTGCATTGATACTTTGGGGGACCTCCCTGATACAATTAACTTTTACATATGTAGAAAATCATTCTTGTTGAACATAATTTTATTTGAACAATTGATGATAATTTAATATGGTAGCAGCTAATTCCCGCAAACTAATTGATTAATTAAAATAAAAAGCAAAGCTGCACGGCACGTCATGCTTAATTAACAATGTGTAATGAAACTTTTACCAAAAATAATAAAAAAAGAAATTATCAAGGACAAAATATTGAGAAAATAAACACTTTAATGTAAGATATTATCATAAAGTAGTTGGTGAAAAAGTTTAAACACTGCTAGATAAAAGTCCAAAAATATTTTTAGACAACGATCAAGTGAACAAGTTTATAAAAACTTTAGGGACCGGAAAAATTTACAATCCAAAGTCCCCTCCCTCTGTATTAGAAGTCACTCTCCAACAGCTGTAAAATTGCTTAAATGGTAGATGGATGTATTGTACAAGATGTATTATTGAAATTCTATGCTATGAAAATTTCTTTGGGTAGTCTCTAAGTTAAGGTTTCTTTAGCCTTACATTGACTTTCCTGTAATGATAATAAGTTACCAAAATTCCAAAATTTTATCTTATAATCACTAGAATTATCATATATAGTAATTTAATTTTAAAAGTTCAATTTTAAATAATGGCAGTCTTTTATAAACATTTTGCAGCTTTTATTGAAGTAAAAATATTTTGATATTTAGCAAATACGAGGATATCAAACTGCATAAAAGCGAACCTAATAACAAACACTATTGATCTTAAGGGATAAGATAATGGACGATAAATTCATATAAAATCAAAAATTACCCCTTCTGTAGATTAAAATTTTGGTTTATAGGCTTAAGCACTACTAGTTAAAATCACCAAAAAATCAGTTAGGTACCCACAGATTTTGAAATAACAAATAAGATAACGTGGTACATGGGTAATTTAAAGTCCAATGTCCCCTCCCTCCCTGCAAGCCACAGTTATTACCCTGTTGTCGTTACGTACAAACCCTAACAACAGAAAAGCTGCGCTGCTAAAAAGTGAAGTTGTAAAGTAGTAAAAAATGTGGTTTTGTTAAGTTATGGTTAGTTGGCTTTGATAGTTGCCTAGTGTATGCTTTTAAAATATTGAAATCAATACATACCATTAGAGGCGTGTAGAAGGGGAGTGGTTCCAGCCTCTTGCAAAATAAGGACTCCAAACCCCTACGGAGGTCTACACCCCCCTCCCCCCCCCCCCTCATACAGCTAAGAAGGGTGTCAAGGTAAAAGAAAGCCATACCCCTTAAATCTAATTGGGGGTATAAAATATTTTCTGCGCTTCGCGCGTTAATTTAGCAATAAAGGGACGCTTGTTTGACTTTTAAGTGGGTTGGAGGATATCTAAAAGGGGTTGGACACACACCCCCACTCATTAAAAGTAAACCCACTCGTTTTTGGTTTAAGGGACTTGTCAAAAATCGTACGGGGGTTGTCAAACTTTTCAAAATTGGTTATTTTCATTTTTATATTGGACCAAAACATTAATTATAATTTTAATAGTTTTAAAAACTGAAATTATTGTACGTCCTGTATTACTATTTGTTTATCTCAGAGTTAGTACTTTACTTGTAAGAATCAGAAAAAGGTTACAAAAAATATTAGGGTATGATTATCTTGTTACATCTTAGCAGTTTCATATTCAATTTAAAAGGACCCACCATTTTGAGATCAGAAAAAATTAATTGCTATAATCTACTCTTAAATTCTCAATGTCTGTCCACCCGCTGTTGTCATCGGGGATAAAACAAAGGACGATAAATTAATGTTTATCCTCAATAAACAAAATTATCCCTTGGGTAGAAAATTATCAGCAAGTTCAAACCAACCAATCGGATTTAGTAAAAGTTTTTTAAGCCAATGTGATGAGACAAAATTTTTATTCAACTTTGGGTACCATTACATTTGACAGTCCAATGTCCACCTCCTCTTTGGTAAAAGCGACTTACTCGGCAGATAATTCAGATCGATGGAAGGATTTTTTTCAGGAAAATTCGAGTCAATTCTAAAACTCGTCTTATCCGTATGTCCGTTCATAATATTAACCTTTACTAAATAACTCAGGTATAGTCCTTTCCACGACATCCATCCATAAGGGGCGATTTGTCGTATTTTGAAAATGGCTTTTTATAGGTTATTTTAGGTTAGGTTAGGTTATATTGGGTTAGGTGATTGCCCCACAGGGTTAGGTAATTGGCCCCGCAGGGTGAGAGCCCCCCGCAGGGGCTAGAAATAGGAGAAAACTTACTGTGAAAAATACGAAGAATCGCCCCTTATGGAGGGATGTCGTGGAAAGGACTATACCCAATAACTCTGTACGTCCTGTTTGTTTTTGTTTATGTGACCATTCAGAGCATTTAAAGTAAAGTCAAGTAATTATAAAACTTATAAAAGTTATTTAAGAGGGGTCGGAAAGAAAAGGGGTCTAATTTAATCCCAAAGATTACATATTTGGATAAATATATCCTAAATGTCTAAACATATAATTTTACACTTAGAATTTTTCAAAAAAAACTGACATCCTTAACCGGGGAAAACTTTTCTGAAAATCAGTTCAGCAAACATTCAAAAATATATTTATTTATGCGGAGAATCTTTAGAAGAAAATCCAGAAGCATATCTCAATAGCGGTCAAATTGGTCATGGGTTAAATGCTTATTAGTCAAGGAAATCTTTACAGAAAAATTCAACAATCTTTGCCTCTTGAATAGCAGCCTAGTAAATTATAATTTTACCATAGCCATATGAACAGACGGCTAAATAGAACAGCTTTGCTAATAAAAATAAAACAGTAGATTGTTTTACAGAAAACGTGTCGCTATCCCTAATATTATCTTATAAAATTTGTTATGAAATAGTCTTGACATCAATAGATTACAAAATAATCCCCTTTCTCTGCTTGCAAAATTATTTTTATTGGAAAAGATCTTAGCTGGTTAGGTTTAAGAAAAATGCCAGGAAAAAGTACAGAAACTTTTGAGATAGGACAACAAACGATGAAATAGTCGTCCCCCTAATTATAATGAAAAATTTCGGTCTGTTATTGATTTGAAATAAAGAAACTGTACATAAATAAAAAGATACTGTCATTCTTACGCCATTAAGGTTTTCTTAGGATTCATTTTCCCCTATACCTAGATGAAACTAGTTTTATACGAGTCCAAACCTATATATAGATGGATTATTTAGTGAGCGTAGCAAAGTTGTTACTAAACCACGCCCCTCTTTTGTTGATTACCTACCCTAATATTACCCACTACGAATACCTGTTGAAAAGGAGTAACACTGCACCCCCCAGAAAGGCCCAGCCTGTAGATAGTATACCCAGGGGGCGTGGCCAGTGTGTGGGTGGACCACGCCTCCTCCAGGGTCTTGACTCCAGCTGTGGAGGTCAGGGTTACCAGGATTCCAGGACAGACATAACCCTGAAACAAAAAAAATAAAAATTAGTCCTAATTAAAATCTATATTTGTCGTATTGGCCAAGGATCTTAAGGGATAAGACAAGGGTTGATATATCGATATTTATCCTCAATAATGATAAACAAAATTACTCTATTTTTAGATTAAAATTATTAGCTGAAAAGTTTAGACCCTGCTCGAATTAACTAATCAAAAGAACCTAGTAATAGTGTCTAACTTGTTATCTTTGTGACGTAACAAAAATCCATCTCTTTTTTAGGGGTTTCCTTTCCCACCTCCCCTCTCATCTTTCGATTTTTGTTACGTCACAAAGATAAAAAGTTAGACACTATTACTAGGTTCTAATCAAAATTCAGATTTTTTGGTTTTTTAATTAACGAGTGAGATAACGTGGATGTAAGACTTTGGGTACCGGTGTAATTTACAGTCCAATGTCCATTTCCTCCTTGTGTTTTAGCTTGTGGACAAATTAATAAATTTATACTAAGACTTTTTAGCAATAAACATACTTTATTTTCTAAGAAAATTTCTAAAGTATTTCTCATATTAACAGATGTAAAAATGATACTTAAAAAGTAATCCAGATTTTCTAATTGATTATAGTTCTTCTGTAATTTTTATTAAGTAATAAATTAGTAATTTGATTAGTAAGGTCGAACATCTGTTATTTATAAATGGAAAACATTTTGTTTTGTTTTTACTGAAGTATCTTGCTAACCACTGAACCGATATGTTTCTCCTTACAAGTGAAGATTTTTCTTATGTAGTAACCAGAATTTGTTTTAACTATTTCAGAAGAAGGTTAGTTCTTCCTTCCGAAAACAAAATTTATTTTTAAAACTTAAATTTAAGATGTTAAGAAATTTAACCCCCCAATCCCCACCCGTTCATCGAGTGCCCATAGAAGTCCAATAAGCCATTTTATTTAATGACATACAGTCGACATAAATAACAGTCAATTATGTTAATTTAAAAATTGAATGTCTAAGTTATGTTACTCATGATCACTTTTATTGATGCTTTCAGCTTTGACAGGGAAAGAGACGCGTTACACATTGCGATAATCTATTTGGTATGGGCCACTTTCTCTTAACGCTATCCCATCTATCATAATAAATAAGTGCATTTCTTAAATTCTTTATTAAATGATCAAATTCATTTGACATGTATCTTAAACAAGGATGGCAATATCTATATGTAGTGAAGCACAAAAAGTTCTGTTCATTACAAAGAGAATTATGGTTATAGAATAGAGAGGGATATTTAGAGTTATTGTCACAAAGAGCAGCTAAGAAAAATATTTTACTGTTCAGGACAGGCTGAAGGAAAGACGAACATAAAAAGTGAAATTTAGTGTAGCTTCGCCACTAAAATCGAAAATGTCTATAGAATATAAAGATTGCGTATTTAAAAAATGAGAATATAAGAATCTAAGCTTTATAAAAAAACAAATATAATAAAAATATATTATTAAGATATCTATTATGAGAATAAAAGAATCTAAGCTGAATAGGACACAAATATAATAATAGTTATTTCTCGTATCGTATTATACAGCTTTCCGCGGATATAGAATGTACAATTATAAGATTAAAACTAGTTTTTTTAGTCCCGAAGGCACCGGTTAAAAAACTAGTTTTAATCTTATGATTGTACATTTCTATATTCGTAGAAAACTGGATATAATACGATGCTAGACATAGTTTTTTCGTATTCATGAGAACCGGTTCCTATCCACCGGATTCAAATGAATACGAGAATAGTTATTTCTCGCATCGTATTATAAACGGCTTTCCGCGGATATAATACGATGCTAGACATAGTTTTTTCGTATGGATGAGAACCGGTTCCTATCCACCGGATTCGAATGAATACGAGAAAATATATTATCAAGATATAACTCCTACATCTATTATGAGAATAAAAGAATCAAAACTTTATAGAACACAAATATATCTAAATTTATACTGATAAGATATAATTCTGGCATGCATTATTATAAGAAAAAATAAGGGATAGATGAGTGTTTATATTTTAGCAAGAAACAATTTTAGAATACAGAAATTGACAATAAAACAGATTTTTAAATAGACTGTTTTAGTATGATGTTTAAAATAGCAAAAAATGCCCAGTATCTAGATAATGCAGACCAATATTTAGGACGATAATAGTTAAAAATTTAACTAATTTTAGCCTTGGGCTTGAGGAAGGAGAGTTTTTGGGGGAGGGGTATCATTCTACACCTCCCTTAAAACCTTTTTCGTTAATTAAACAAAACTCATTACCATGCCCTATATAAACTTCGAGATAAAGGAGGTGCTATCAAAGTGTTTAATGTCTAAAGTTGTGTTGATTTGCCCGAACACCCCTAAATGCAAGGAACATCATTTTAATCAACTGCAAATCTCATAACCTATTTATCTTTCAGAAATACAATTCTAGTCATAATGCATCATATAAGTAGTATAGTTCTATAAATAGTTGACCCATATGGAAATTTTTGTTATATCTTTTTTCAAAATTTTTGTTAGCCTACTACCATACGGGTCAACAAGAAAGTGATTATTGTTTTTTTTTTATTTTGGTTTTCAATTCGAATTCTTTTAACACTCAGAAGCATATTTTTCACTGTTCTTACTTTTATTTTGTTGTTATTACTGGGCTATGGACATAAAAGTCCTTGATCAAGCTTAAATTAATATTTACATTTTCGCCTTTCTAACTAAACCATAATTTATCTAAAATATTTTTCTTTTTTAATCTGAAATCTGAAATAGCTTTTAACACTTAAGATAAGATTTTTTTAATTTATCAAACAGAATATAAAAGTAAAATCAACTAAGAATTTAGTGGTAGGTCTTTGGAAGATAAATCTTTCCTCCAACTCAAAGAAAACCTTCAATTTCTAAAGGTGCAAATAAATTTTGCAAGGGGCTTAACGGACGGATTGACCTATTAGGAACAGGTTTAGACATCCAGCTAACTTTTAACGATGACAGCCGCTGCCTGCTTATTACTTAAGTAAATAGAGAAAGATTTATTTATCATCCTGCATTGGTTTATGCCCTATCCAAATGTTTTAACCACTCATTTATAAATTTGAATATCATATAGGGAAGTAATACAAATTATTAACCGCAATTTTAATCAAAATTTTACGATGAAAATAATATTATTTTTTATGGAATTACATATTCATTATGCAAACATTCTTTGCACGGGGTATTTCCGTTTGTTCGTTTGTTAGCAAGTCTCTAATCCATCACAAACAAAAATCCTTGCCTACACTTTTCTCCCCATTTCTTAAAAAAAACACCCTAAATTATCTAGAATGATCGAGGGAGTGGGAGGGGTAATTGGACTGTAATTTGGTAGTACCCAAAGATTTATAACTTTATCTTATTCTTTGACAAAAAAAACTTTGGGTACTTATATTACATTTTGACTTGTTGGTTCTAAACTAGCAGTGTCCATATTATTTTACCAATAACTTTAATCTAATGAAGGAGTAATTTAGTTTATCCCTTAAGATCCCGGATCATGATCTAATTTTAATTTGAAAAATAAAAGATAGAAAAATAAATTATGAAATGTTCTAAAAGATAAAGAAGCCTAATTAAGCTATTTAAGAGTCATAATTAATAACCCTCATAGACAGACAGACTGACAGACAGACAGACACAGAGACAACAATGTAAAACTGTTAAATTGAAATATAATGAACTGTTTTGATTATATCAATCATGGAGTGACATCTGTAGAATTTACTTTATTGTATTTTATTTTAACAATATTCAAAACAGTCAAGTAGTTGGATGTATACTTGATGCTAAGTCTTACGCTCAATAAGATCTCTTAAATTGCATTCAGGGAAGGTTACACATACTATTACTTTGAAATCTTTTTGAAAAAGGGATTGCCATATTTAGGTTTGGTTTGGTTTAGAACCGGTTTAAATCCTTCGGAAAATAAATTGATCCACAAGGAAAAAGTAATGGTAAATTCTGTCTTGATTGATCCTTTCAAAAACAATAAAGCAGTTTGAAGCCAAATGTATGTATAAATAAAGTTATGATGAAAACTAAAAAATACATATTTTCTTCAATATAAATTTGTTACATTTTATATGAAAATTCCGAAGACTTCTATGGGGGGTTCGGGGGAGTGAGTTGACCACCCATCACCCCTCCACTTTCAATTGTAGTTTTAATAAGAAAAACACTCCCCAAAAATAGTTATTAACCTTCCCAGGACCTTTGAGAAGCTACCCTGTAAAGGAGAACCATATAGGTTCAGTGGTTTATGAGATCTTTCGGTACACTCTCACAGACAAACACACAGATACAGATATCCTTTTACTAATGATCATAAGGATTATGTCCCAATTTTTTCTCTGTATAACTGTTCATTTTTATTATTATAAAATAATTAAAGTAACCAAACAAAAATTTAATGAAAAAAGAAATAATGTATCAGAAAATATTAAATCTATCTAAATCTAATAAAAGGCGTAGACCCAAATTATACATCTATATCTTATTTAGTGTTTATGTGATTCTCATATCATTATAGTATATACAGATAGGTATACTGTCTAAAAAAACAAGTTTCGCAGATAAAATGCAATGTTATAGGATTGATTCCAGTTCTATTGGCTCTGTTGGACCGAAAAGCTGATGTTAAGAATATGATTTTTATTATTTTTTTTTTCTATTAATAATTCTCTGTAATACGATACGGTACATGACTTTAATGTAAGGACCGGTTGTAAGACGATAGAAATAAATCGGATTCAGACCAATTATTCTATATTGTCTTCTAGTGTATGGATGAAATATTAAGAATTAAGACAAAAAGAAAAGTTATCTATTGTTTTTTTCCTGAAATTATCTAATTTTGTTTGGGAGTGATTTCATCAATAATAGACTGTGCCTAAAAAGTAACAGCATTGTGACTGCACAATTGTTGGATAAACAGACCTATTTTAAAATGTGACTTAAGAGTATCATTGTCTTTTGACCCATCAAATATTATTTTCTATGTGCCTTAACTTCCACCTGAATACAAACACTGCAAATGTTTTCATGAATTTGGCTATTACATTCCACCAACTTCAGAATTAATATTATTGTATTCGGATTGTTGGCTCATAAAATATTATTTCCATTGTTACATTTTGGATATTTCTTATTGCATTTTTTTAATCATTTGCTATCCTGAGATTTGCATTTCAACTAATCTTTTCTGATTTTGGCGATTTTTTTGAGCTGTTATCTCACAAAGCGGCAGTGAGGGTACACTGTTGTTTGTGGGTGATGGTAACATAATCTGATAAAACTTATTTTTGGACACAAGAAGGAAAATTACTTCATTCAAACCAAAATTTTTATCTAATTAGCGTTTGGGTAGATATTATTTTAGGTGTGATATTAAATCATTGTTTTTCTTTCTATCTATCTATCTATCTGACTATCTAGATATTATTACTACTATCTATCTATTTGTTTCCTTACCTAACCTGTCTTTTTTTCCATCCCTCCATCTATCCATTAAACTAATTATCTATCAACTATTATCGCTAACTGTCTATTAGTAAAATAAATCCTTTTTAAAAGCGAAGCTTTTCTATAATTAGGGTCGGTCCGTCTGTACGTCTGTACGTCCGTCCGAGATAGATAGCTTTTATTCGTTAATTTAGGCATGTTAGAATTGTCCTATCGATTTCAAACTTTGCATGATGATTTCTGTAGTAGTTGGGTACGATTTAGAAAGCGTAGCAACTCTATAATCATTACCAGAATGTCCGTACGTCCATTTTAAACATGTTGATTTTTCTACTTTTTTAACAACAAATTTTCAAGTGTTTTAATTATCCGTTTGATCTGATTTTTGGTATATTGATTCCTGGGACAACAAAGAAGAATATTATAAGCGAAGCAACTCTATAATCAAGTCCAAAAATGTAAGTATGTCCATAAACATTATCCTGTTTTTAAGCAGTTTTTCAACAAATTTACCTACAATTTTGATTCGACATTTATACATTTATGTTCCGATTTTTCAGTTCAGATACTATACAAGTGTTAATGTCCGTTTGTCCTACCGTTTCAGTGCTTCGCTTTTATGGATGTTGTCATCCTTGTTTTTGTCTATATCTCCATCTGTCTTTATATCTATCTAGTTGTCAATCCATTTTTATATTTGTCAATATAACTATCTACTTATTTAACTATCTTACCATCTAAATATATGTCTGTTAATCTGTCTTTCCATCTATCTGTCTATCAATATGTCGGTTGATCTATCTATCTACTATTTGTCTGTTTATATTTATATCTATCTATCATCTTTCTATTCGACTGTTCAACTTACTATCTAATTGACCTTCTTTCTATCTAGCTTTCCATCTATCTGTTAGTTTTTTCTACATGTCTGTTAATCTATCTATTTGTCCGTACATCTGTATATCGTACACCCTGTGAACAAATATAGATCTACGTTGGTATCTTTCTATCAAAGTATATGATATCTGTCTTTCCTTTTAAGTAAAACTTTGAACCGTTCAGTTCAGTATTGGGTAATTATTTATATAACAAAGATATTTATATCCATAAGTAGCACATCATTTTCAGGCTAGCAATATTCTTTGTTAAAAAGAAACAGTAAACTTTAACACACATTTTAAATTTTTTATATAAATTAAGTACGACACACCTCTAATAGTTACAAATATACTTTT
Source organism: Acartia tonsa (assembly GCF_053477335.1). Lineage (NCBI taxonomy): Eukaryota > Metazoa > Arthropoda > Copepoda > Calanoida > Acartiidae > Acartia > Acartia tonsa. The sequence goes on along the minus strand of NC_137261.1, from coordinate 42,710,608 downwards.
AAAAGCGAAGCTTTTCTATGATTAATGTCAGTCCATACGTCCGTAACGGTTAGCTCATTTCGTTACTTTAGACATGTTAAATTTTTCCTATCGATTTCAAACTTTGAATGATGATTCCTAAAACAGCTTGGTAGAATTAAGGAAGCGTAGCAACTCTATTATCGTTACTAAAAGGTCCGTACGTTCGTTGAAAACCTGCTGATTTTTTTACAGCATCTTTTTGTATAATATAATAATCCTATCTATCTGATTTATGGAACACTGATTTCTAGGACAACATGGTACAATATTATAAGCGAAGCTTCTCTAGAATTGAAGTCTAGAATTGAATGTATTTTCTTATCCAGTAACCCGTATTTACACAATTTTGCAATCCATTTTTTTAGATTTACAAATTAATGTTTTGTTTATTAAGTTCTGACACTCTAGAAGAGTTAGAAGAATTATTTTTCTTTGTCCTTTTCTAGTTTCTCTTTTATGGATGTTGTCATCCTTTTTTTATTAGAATTGAGTGGTTAATTAGCTTCTTTAAACGTCTAAGATTTAAACATTAATGACATGTGCATTTTCTAATTAAAAGTTAGAAAATACAGATACTAGTATTTTTCGTTATTAGAATAGCGTTAAAGGATATAAAGAACATAATGCTGATATAAATATTAGACAAACTTAATCTTATAATAGCTAATCATTGTGTCAGTTATGGCCACTTCCAAATTGGATAAATATTATTAGGTTGCATTGAAAGTCAATTCTAAACATCAAGAAAAGGAAACTATTGTGAAATTAGCATGGCACGGCAGCAGTTCATTAACTCTCAGCAGCAGCCGCACCAATAAAATACCAAGATATTCATAGTTATCTAATTTTCCAACTTTAAATTTAGAAATGTCGAATGAGATATTGTGGGATGAAATGTGATTTAAACCACATTCAGAAAAAAGAAAGTACACTGTAAATAATATATCTATTTTTAATTTTTTATTAAATGAAATTTATCATTTTTTAAATTTCAAACTCTCTAAATATATTGTGTTTGTTCGTCTATATGTCAGTCCATTAATTTTTTAAAATCCTTTTTAAGCATAATTAAAAAAATTTTGAAAAATTTTATGATGAATCTAAGGTCTTACTCAATATTTTTTCTGTTAAAATAAGTTTAATCTAATTCGTTAAAAAAAATGTATTGCATTATATTTTTAATTTAATTCTAAGGTTCTAAATCTAAAGCATTTTAAATAAACAAGAATGATATTATTTATTGAGAATTCAAAGGTATTAAAAAGGTTTTTAACCCATTCTAATACTAAAAAAGACAGAATTTTGTCTCTTTAATCATGTTCAATAAAACAAATAACCTTAAGATGCATACAATTAAAAAAACAGATGTGCAAATATAGAGTTAAGCATATCTCTAATAAATAATACTAATAAGATTAAACTTAAAACTTAAGATTAAACAAAACTCCGGACACAGTTAATAAAGGAGTAGCTGCTATATTTCAAAAAATTAAGATTTGATAAGATGTAGAGTTAAGATAATATCCAATAGAGCGCAAACTAAAACCAAGGCATTTTGAATACTCTGGGGTAGTATCTTTTCAACTAATATTACCCCAGATGGGATAACTCTTGTTCATTTCACCCTTAGATTAATAGCTTAAAACCATATTAGCACCATTAGAAATCATTCCTTTAATACAAAACACATAGAGGGGCATCCTTTATCTTAATGAGTACGTTAATCTATCCCCATAAGTCTACGTTTCTTATGTATACCTATCTTATGTTATAGGTATACATACTTCTATGAAAATTCTAAATGTTCAAAATTTTGTTGAAATTGTCCGCACAGTGATTTAATAATGGTCACTGAATAAAAAATTTAAAATTAAAATTTTCATCAAATTATTGTGCAACCCTAAGCCATGCAGGGAAATGGATAAAAGTATTAAATCAGGAGCGTGACGATAATAATATTAAGGTTTATTTTTCCTTATGGGGAAAATCAATGGTTTATAAACAGGCGCAACTACAATAATTTCGTGTAATCAACAGTTAAAACTAATTTGAGGATAATTCTAGGTTTATTTATAAATTGTTTGTTAGAAATCTTATTCGTTTCGAGGCTTAAAATATTTTTAATATATTGTATTGAGCTGCGACAAATGCTATGATTCTTCCTTGTATTCACTTTTTTTTATAACACACGCACATATAAAATAATGTTATTTCCTATTATCAAAATAACATACTATATAGCATCACTTAAATCATGTTTATACACTGAGAATTGAAAAATTTAAATGTTGACTTAATATTTATGTGGATTAACAAAAACATTCTCTCAACCTTTATCAGTTAGGGAGTTGAATCCATTTTTATAGAAGCAGAAATATAATCTATGATTATGGTTTGGACCCTCTAAAACTGTAATCTACCTTTCCACTTTCCCCTCTCTTGGTGAAGATATCTTCAACGTCGATACGATTTTTGAAATGTAAGATTCTACTTTCCCTTCTCTTGGTGAAGATATCTTCAACGCCGATACGATTTTTGAAATGTAAGATTCTACTTTCCCCTCTCTTGGTGAAGATATCTTCAACGCCGCTACGATTTTTGAAATGTAAGATTCTACTTTCCCTTCTCTTGGTGAAATATCTTCAACGCCGATACGATTTTTGAAATGTAAGATTCCACTTACTTCTCTCTTGGTGAAGATATCTTCAACGCCGATACGATTTTTGAAATTTAAGATTCCACTTTTGCCTCTATTGGTGAAGATATCTTCAACAAGAGAGACAAAAGTGGAATCTTATATTTCAAAAATCGTATCGGCGTTGAAGATATCTTCACCAAGAGAGGGGAAAGTGGAAGGGTAGATTACAGTTTTAGAGGGTCCAAACCATAATCATAGATTATATTTCTGCTTCTATAAAAATGGATTCAACTCCCTAACTGTTTATTATTCCAATTTGTTAACCAATAATTCATGTGAATTTATATTTTTTGCCTCATACCTTACGATTTATTTCTTATATTAACGCTATTTCAATAATTGAGCTGGTTTCATCTGTAGTTTTTCTATCAATGATATTGACAATTGATGTGTGAATCTTCTTTGAATAAATTATATGTTTAAAATATTAAGAATATGGATAAAGGTGAACAAAATTATTTTCTTCAAAAACATTTTTTGTAAATAATGATTCATTTTCAAAACATTTTATGTTAATAATGATTCCTTTTACTAGAAGATCAATTTTTTTCTTCTTAAAAGAAATTTTATTTCATTTTAAAATTAATATAGATCCCAAACACTGAATAGAATTATAGAAATGTGGCGTTAGAATCATTTAAATACAAATATTAGTTTTTCAAATCATATCAATTTTATTCACACATGTAAAATTAAATATTTTTGTTTTATATACGGAAAATTTATACATTTATAAAAGTGAACAAGGATGACAACATCCATAAGTAGCGAATCACAAAAAATCGTAGATGGGAATACGTACAGGTATATTTAAAAGGTTTTTTACTAAAATCAAGAATAGATTTATTGGATAAAATAAATATGAAACCTTGTTTTATTTTGTATGATGACGATGGTCAAAGTAAATTATATTAAAGATGCTCATAACAATGGGAAAAATTATTTTGATACTGATATCCCATAAAAGTTTGAAAATTGGATCAAAATAAACAAAGATCTTGGGAAATATGTAAAACATATAAAAATAGCCAAAAACCTGATAAAAGGCAGTCTGGCCGCCATGGTTGTTTTCTTAAAACGACAAAAAATTTTAAATCCTTAAAAACTTTAAAAATTTGGAAAATCGGACCATATACACTGAAGATATGGAAAAAAGTGTTAAATATATTTATAAATAGCCTAAAACCTGCCAAAAAGGCAGTCTGGCCGTCATGGTTATTTCCTTTAAAGACGGGAAATTTGATTTTGATATCTACAACTGAAAAATTTTTTGAAAATCGGACTATAAACACTGAAGATATGGAGAAAAATGTTAAAAATATAAAAAAAAACAGCCTAAAACCTGCTGAAAAGGCAGTCTGCCGTCATGGTTGTCTTCTTTAAAAGACGGGAAATTTAATTTTGATATCTATAACTGAAAAAATTTTGAAAATCGGACCATACACTGAAGATATGGAGAAAAATGTGAAAAATATAAAATAGCCTAAAACCTACTAAAAAGGGGATTAAAGTAGACTTTTAGTGGCCTAACAAAACTGGACTTATTCCAATAATTTTAACTGTACTATTCTCGGGAAATACTTCATAATATTAAAAGACCATAATCAGTTGGAATGTTTCATAATAAGCATGCATATTCATAAAATACAAGGATGACAACATCCATAAGTAGCGAAGCACAAAAAATCGTCGATTGGAATACGTAGATTTAAAAGGTTTTTACTAAAATCAAGAATAGATTTATTGGATAAAATAAACATGAAACCTTGTTTTATTTTGCATGATGACGATGGTCAAAGTAAATTATATTAAAGATGCTCATAACAATGGTAAAAATTATTTTGATACAGATATCCCATAAAAGTTTGAAAATTGCATCAAAATATACAAAGATATGGGGAAATATGTAAAACATATAAAAATAGCCAAAAACCTGATAAAAGGCAGTCTGGCCGTTATGGTTGTTTTATTAAAACGACAAAAAATTTAATTTTTAAATCCTTAACTTAAAAAAATTGGAAAATCGGACCATATACACTGAAGATATGGAAAAAAGTGTTAAATATATAAAAATAGCCTAAAACCTGCTAAAAAGGCAGTCTGGCCGTCATGGTTATTTTGTTTTAAAGACGGGAAATTTAATTTTGATATATATAACTGTTAAATTTTGAAAATCGGACTATAAACACTGAAGATATGGAGAAAAAACAGCCTAAAACCTGCTAAAAAGGCAGTCTGGCCGTCATGGTTGTTTTCTTTAAAAGACGGAAATTTAATTTTGATATCTATAACTGAAAAAATTTTGAAAATCGGACCATAAACACTGAAGATATGGAGAAAAATGTGAAAAATATAAAAATAGCCTAAAACCTGCTGAAAAGGCAGTCTGGCCTTCATGGTTGTTCCTTTAAACGACGGAAAATTTAATTTTGATATCTGTAACTGAAAAATTTTTGAAAATCGGACCATAAACACTGAAGATATGGAGAAAAATGTGAAAAATATAAAAATAGCCTAAAACCTGCTAAAAATCGGTCCGAACGCCAATGATGTTTTATAGTCAATTGTGCTCCTTAATGATGGGAATGTTGTCAAAAAATTTCAGCATTCTATCTTTTATAGGAGCTGAGTAAATCCCATTTCCCCCATAGCGTTACGGACTGACTGACTGACGGACGGACGGACGGACAAAGTGAATTATAGAGTAGCTTCGCTACTAATAAAAAGTGCCACTAAAAAATTCTAGTTTTAAATGTACATTGATTTTTGATGTTATGTTTTATATTAAAACATTAAAAATGTATCTTATTAAATGCAGGGACTGGAACAAAAGTTTTAGAAAATAAACAGCACTCCCGAGTATTTAGATAAGATAATCAAGGCATAAGACAATAGAACACAATTAATACACACCCCAAATTTGCCCTTCTGTTATGCCTAATCAAGATTCAATATAAGTCAAAAAAGTATTTCAGCCAACGTGGTTGTAAAAATTTAGTTATCGGTATAATTTACAGACAATTGTCCACTGCATCCCAGGAAAAAAAAACATTCATCTGTCTTATTCAAATGAGTTAATGAATAACTCTAGAAGTGGAGTATGTTTAATTGAAAGGAAAATTAATCTCCCCCTCAACATAAATACATATAATTCTTTACTTTTATACAAGAAGGATGGTAATATACATTAATTTTCAATTAACCTATCCCTTCATTCGTGAAATAACTAGATTGATGTTTTTAAAGAAACATGTAAACTAGGAATCATGTGATTTTTAAATGAGTTACAATTTATGATGACATTCACCCGGTAGACTGTGAATGTACACAAGTTTTAAAAGTACAAGGCCAAATAACTCCTAACATACTACTAAATAATATGAAATCTCTTTGTTTTGTTCATTTTATTTAATAAATCTTTTTGTAATTAATTTTAAAACTCAAAAAAGACTCATATGTACAAAATTAGTACTGTACAAAATCGGACCCTGAATTAACACTGAAATTTAGTTTTAATTGCAGGGATGTAGGGATAAGTATGGCTGCTAAAAGTAGTCTTAAAAATAACTTGAAATTTAATGCAAATTAAAGCTTAAAATTAAAGATACCTGTAAAATTAAAGCGTATCTTAAAATAAAAATTTTATCATTCATATAATCTTATACATATTAATCGAGAAAAAAATGAATGAAAAATAGAATCCATGTAATGAGAAATATGTATGAAAATAATTTAAATGTGTGTTTCATACAAAAACTGTTATCCTAGTTTTATATTGATTTAAATTAACATGTAAAAGGAAAAAAATATTCAATAGTGGCGCAGCAAGATTTTAGCAAGTTTCTTTTCTTAAAATATGAAGAGTGCATAATCCCATTTCTTTTCTTCACTACAGAAGCCATCATTATTTAATATTTATTGCAATAAATTAACCTACGACACTGAAAATTGGCTGGAGTCGGAGATCTTCTGGGTTAAGACGATAAACTGAGGTACACCCCCAATAACGGTGAACAAAACCACCCTCCTACAGATCAAAATCTACTTTATGACTCCCGTCAAGAAGAAACTATGGTCAATCAAACAAAAACTCAAGTTACCTGATATTTCAAGCCTAGGACAGCCTTGACAAGTGGCAGGTTCCAGAACATGGCAGAGTTGGCCTCCAGCACCTCCTGGAATACCTCCAGACCTTCAACCTCCTGAAACAGTAAATTATAGATTAGTTTTCATCGCAAATTTAATTTCTAAAATTGTAAAAATGTTGTCACTTCATAGATGTATTCTAATTATCTTGTTCAGTGTCTTTTATGTACTTGAATTTAATATCCAATGTTTTGTCCCTTCGGATCCCTGACCTTATGTAAGCACTAATACCTTGATTTTTCAAAAATCCTATGTCGTTTTCTTTGTAAATAATCAATTTTTTATTTGTTTGGACAAAAAATTAGATTTGCTCGGTTGCTATTCAGGAAATAAAGGAATTGGATTTAAGATAAAAGATTTCCTATTACAGTAAGGAACCTTTGACTTTAATTCAATTAAATTGACTTCTATTTAAAATATCAGATAAAAAATTTAGATTTCAAATATTTTTCTGAAAAAAAAACTTGCCATGAATAAAAATATTTTTATTTGTGGTCGGTAATCTAAAATTATATATTCTGCAAAATCAAATGGTAATTATATGCAAATAAAAAGAATGTAAAAATATTCATCAAGATTTGTAGATAATATTTACTCTACACAATACGGTTTTTAGGAGCAAAGCTATTCTATAAGTGAATAGTCTTGTCCTGTTGGTCTTGTCCTATCATTGGTGGAAATGTTAAAACTCATGTTTTCACTGTTTTAAGGTGCATTTCTTCTATTGGATTATATTTAAAACTTGCTCTGTGATTAGTCAGGATGATATATAACACTTAGACTTATGTTTTTCTTTCGTTGGCTTAAATTCTAAACTCATTCTCTGATTAATCGAACAAACAAACAAAAACTTTTTTTGATGCTTATTATTATCCTATTTGAAGTTGAACTAAAACAATACTTTTCAATTCACGATTTATTTTTTTTTAAATCTCAAACTTGAAATTAGATCATTTTAAAGTTTTGGCATAATCCCTCAAATTGACATGACATGTAAAACACCCTCAACCCCCTCTTGCTTTAAACCAAAAAAAAACTTTTTTTTAAAGGCATAAGGGTCAACGACACTCTTTATTGTATAAATTTCAAAATATACAAAGAGGGGGGGGGGGGGAGTAACATGATTAGTCATCTAGCATTATGGTAGGATTTTGCTAGGAATTTTACAAGAAAATTACAAATCGGTGTTTTTTGTTGGAATAAATTTAGAAAACAAACACGGCTTTTAAGGATGGCTAGATTTTAATTCCAATTTCTGTACAGTATACCATACATTCAGTTATACTTAGACACACGGACTTCCTATTACTTACAAATCAAACTTTTTGGAGACCATTGATTTAAAAATTAAGTTGTGGAAAAGGCAAAAACGATATGCCCTTTTAAATACCTACAAGGTACAGTACATATATTAATAAATCATAAAAATCTAACTCGTTTTTAAAAAGTAAAATAATTTCAACTATTTGTTTTTTTCTAATATACCTTTCAAAGGCACAAATTTTATAAATCCTGAAAAGTAGTATTAGCCATCTTTTTAAAATCCTTTTTAACCTTTCTACCCACACAAGATATAACTTAAGCTTAGATTTTTAACCAAAAAATATTCTTAAAATCATCACGAAAAAATCTTCAACATAAAATAAAAAATGTAGAATTGTTTTCTTATATAATAAATGCTTATCATGTGTTTTCAGCTAATATCATTAAGATAATGCTATTACCAAAATGAATGCAATAAAGAATTGATAAAAAAAATCTTTTGCTAAAATCTACGAAAAAGACAGCGAGAAAACTCGAACACCCCTGAAAAGGATAAAATTGGGGGCGGGAAACATAAAGAAAGTATAAATTGGTTCATTAGAAATTTTTACCTTTTTTAGTAGAGTAGCAAGCTACTATTCATGCTAACTTTGTCTGTAACAATCTTGTAGTTTATTACTGGAATCTTAAACACAACGAATAGTTTTCGCTTAAAATTCATATTATGCTTAGATATCAATCTTATCCTAATACAAAGTAGCTTGATGTCTTGGGGGGTGGGACACCCCCAACCCCCCAAAAAATGTAAATTTCCGCCCCCCAAAAAAAAATTCTGGGGAAACTACTTAAAATAAATTATGGGTGCAGCACCATAGGCGTCCAAGGGGGGGGGGTAATGGGGCGATTACCCCCCCCAAAATTTTTTTCATTTTACCCCCCCCCCATTCAAAATTTACCCCTACCCTGGGGGTGCCGTAGGCACCCCCAACCATTTAGGAGGGGGTATTTACCCCCCCAAACAATTTTGGGGGGGGGTAAATACCCCCCCCCAAAATAAAAAATCATTAATAAAAAAAAATTTTTGCGCGCTTCGTGCGCATTTTTAATACTATATATTTAATAAAATTTAAATTATCCCCCCCAAAAATTTTACCCCGGGGGTAAATTTTGGGGGGGGGTAAACTAAATTTACCACTGCCAACAGATTTCAGGGGGGGTAATTACCCCCCCCAAGCAAATTTTACCCCCGGGGTAAAAATTTTGGGGGGGGTAAAAAAATTTGTGGCGCGCTTCGCGCGCCATTTTACCCCCCCCAAACACGAATTACCCCCCCCCCTAAAAAATTTTTACCCCCCCCAAAATAAAAAGCTTGGACGCCCCTGTGCAGCACCAGAATTTTTTTAAATTTTTTTAAATTTTTTTTTAAATTACCTCATGGGGCGTAGCCCCTAGAGGCTAGGGGCGAAGCCGCTAGTATTACATAAAGTAAGTCGTACGTTTTTTTCTGTATATTTCGATAATTAATGAACCTATTAGGTTCTTTATCTCAGAGAAGCTTGACATAGGCTATTGATTTTTAGATTAAGTCTTAAATGGTTTTAGGCTATAATTATGGTCTTCCCTACCACGCCCAGCAAAAAGTCCCTTAATGAAAGGGGAGGAACCACTGATTTTACTCAAAAATAAAAGAAAATTGTTTGTTGCTTTCAAGGAAAAAAAATTATTTCTTTAAAAGAAGCATCCCTCCTTACCAAAATGTATCATCATTTTTGTAATAACATTCTAAATATCTCCCTCCACTTGCCAAAAAGTATTGCATAACGTAATCCATAGGTGTTTCAAAAAAGCGGAAAATCTTTTCGCACACAAAAAAAAGCACAACTAATTTATTGCTTATTCGTTGGCTCAACAAATTTGGGGACTTTTATTGAATTTTGATTTGTTAATAAATTAAGTTCAGTGTCGAAACTTTTTAACCACTAATATGTATACCTGACAACAAGAATTTGAGAAAGCTTGACATGTCGGACATTCAGTTTCTACGCCGTGTGTGCTCCCGTTACTCCCGCCGTTACCGTTACTAAAAGAGAAAAAATATTTCAAAAATATAATATTTCTATCTGTCTCTTTTTCTGGGTGTTTGTCTATTTGTAAATATGTCTTTCCATCTATTTAATTATAGAAACGTCCGTAAAATATCAATCTGTATGTACGTATGTCTAAAGTAACTCTATCTATATTTCTAGTTGTCTATCAAATAATTTTTACTCTATAATTCTGTTTTTGCAATCCATTAACAAATCTCTATAAGCAGAAGTTACTTTCTCTAATAGTGCCTATCGAACACAGAATCCCCCCCGCCCCACTTTTTTTAGATGAATTGAAAATTAGGTAGCAGGGCCATGTTTTTCTTATTGCATAACCCCTAAGGATGATCCTAACCCTACAGGACTTCCTAATCTAAAGTAAGAAAAAGATACAAAAAACTTTCCCCTTTCTTCCTTATTTCAAATTTATTTCAAAGTAAATTGAAAATAAACTTAATGGAAAACTGTCATCTATCTATCTTTACCTTATTCCGCCGTCCCCCGCCGTATTTGTGCTGTTGATTGCCTCGCGGCGGAATATTTGAATGAGGAGGGTCTGCTGCATCAAGGCGATTGTATCCGCCTGCGCGCTTATGCTCCCGTTTTGGCCGCCGCTGGCGGTTGTTTCTGCTCCGCCGTTAGCTGCAACACCGTTCCCATTCTAAAATAAGATAGATTAGATAAGATACACAAATTAGTTTTTGAAGTATACTCATAGACGTCCAAAACGAATTTTTTTCATTTTATCCTCCCCATTTAAAATTTACCCCTACCCTCCGTGTGGCACCCCCAACCATTTAAGAGGGAATATTTACCCCCCAAACAATTTGTAAATAGTAAATACCCCCCCAAAATAAAATATCTGTAACAAAAAAAAATTTGGGGGGGGTAAACAAAATTTACCCCTGCCAACAGATTTCAGGAGGGGTTATTACCCCCCCCAAAAGCAAATTTTACCCGCGGGGTAAAAATTTTTTTTTTTTTTTTTGGGGGGGGGGGGGTAAAACAAAATTTGCGAGCCATTTTACCCCCCCCCCCCCAAAAAAAAAAAAAAGCTTTGTCGCCCCTGAGTATACTTATTCTTTATTCATTTGTTTGTTTGTCAGGTCGTAAATAAAGGCTGGGAAAATTTTAAGAATCATAAGGGATGATACAATGCACGATAAGTTAATATAAACCCCAATAACAAATATAACCCCTGCTGTAGATTAAAATTATTTGTGTTTTAAGTTTTAACCAGGTTTTAACTAACTAATTAAGTATCTAATTTTTTAAGCATACAACTAACATAATATTTTTATCAAACCAGCTTAGATTTTAGTCAAAAGTGCCCGTCCTTCCTGAATAAAATATCTCTAAAAACCTCTACACCTATTTCTAAAACTTCAAATTATTATAGAAATTTAATTCCCTGTAAATCAAGTCACTGATTGCATTTTTTATAGATCCTTTAAAATGTAATAAATTAAGTGCATTTTTCAGATGGTCTTACGAAACAGTAAACAAAAAAATTATTGCTTTAACTCTATGTGTAATTGGTTGAATAAGTTACGTTTAGCTTTTTGATATTTCATACTGAAGTGGGTGGATGTGTGTTAGCATGTTCAATAAGATCTAGCAAACGGTCTAATTGATTAAAATTATGCTTGATAACGGCTAGGTTCTAGGCTATTTGGTGAGTCATAAGGTGCACCTTAAGAATTTGGCCTCTTTAGGGCGAACTTCCCTCAAAAAAAGGCGAGTTGTAGCTTTATAAGAAAAATAGCAGTTTAATTTACATTGTAGAGACACTTTGCTTCCAATTAATTTAAACATAAACTCTGTTAATGTCACTAACATTTCATCAATAAAATACTTAAAATATTAGGTTTTTAAAACTTGGTCAAAATAATCTTATGTTAAATGTTAAGTAAATTGTTTTCTTAAAGTTCTTTAAAGATTTTGGTGCTTCACTCAACGCGCCTATCGAGCACAAACTCCCCTCCTTTCCGTATTTATAAAATAAATGTAAAATAAGGTGGGGGAGGTTAGTTATTTTTCTTATGCCTAAATCCTTCGGGGCTATCTAGTATCCAATATAACCTAACCTAATATAAACCTAATTTAAATAAACAAACAAATAAAAAACTAACCTCCTCCCTTCCTTCCTCTTATTTTTAATTTATTTCAATATAAGGGGTGAGGAGGTTTTAAGCTGGACTAAGCGCTTTGAGGGAAACCGCCATTATTCCTCTTTTCAATTTATTGTATTTCTATGAATGATTTCATACTCGTTGAAACATAATTCAACTAATTTCTTAACCCTTAATTGAATTATACAAAAAGGCTTCATATCATTTTTATCAGTTATCTTAATGGAAAATGTTGTGTAATAAGACATCATATTTTAAATTTTCCAGCTAGCTACGCCTACGGATAAGGGTTTTTAATTAAAATTTACAATTCATCCGCTATATTTCGGATAGGTGATAAGTACAAGTTATGGACATTATTACATGACTGATATATTAATATTAAGGGAATGTTTAGGCTCCAAACAGGTGCAGAATATTATCCTGTAAAATAAAATTTTCTTTAATAAGGTTTTAAAATTAAATGTATGGTTAACAAAGCCTTAAGACAAGTCGTACAATAAATAGTTTTTTCTTCAGAATGTACATCTCTGTTATTAATTTTTATGTCACTGATAAGATTCATTTACCAGATTAATTTCCCATCAATTTTCTTTTTTATGGTGTTTATTTTGTTCAACAAATAATAAATATTGACAGCTACAAGCCAAGCTTACTATTTGGAAAATTCGCCACCACAGCCGGAAATCAGCAAATTAAAGCTAAAATTTCTTTTAAAAATCCTTTTTTTTCTAACTATATTAAAAATCTATTATTTTGTATGATATCTCTCTATAAGTAGCCTTAACCCCTCTAATATTATTAAGCCATTACACATTAAAAAGGAGATACAAAAAATACAAACAATTAAAATAGCTAAAACACATTTCTTTATGATGTGGCTTTACTTTTAAGGCAATATCCTAATAGTAATTTATCACATCATATTATAGACAGCTTTCCGCAGATATTAAAATGAAAAATTATAAGACTTATTTTAAGGTTTGTTAGCTCCGAGAGGCCGAAGGCCTGGGCTAAGAAAATAGTACATGATTTTTAGTATGGTTGAAAAACGGTTATAATCCATCGGATATTAATTGGTTTCGAAGCAATACTAGAAAAAAATATAAATTTTGTATCCCACCCTTTTGACATCTGAAAAGAAGGGGCCAAGAAATAGAACCACTGTGCATTAAATTCTGTAATTTTGTACATTATAAAATCTTAAGGACCGCAGATTATTATTCTGTTTTATTCGAATATGCAGGAATCATTGGATAAGACAATGGACGATAAATTGATAAACAGCCTAAATAATGATAAACAAAATTACTCTTTCAGTAGATTAAAATTACTGGTTAAAAGTTTGGACATCGCTAATTTGGAACCAACTATTAAAAATTTAATAAATGGACTTAAAGTGCTAGAGCCAACCAATAAGATAACGAGGTTATATAACTTTGAGTACTAGTGTAATTTTCAGTCCCCCCACCTCACTGCGAATATTAAATTCCTTGCGTATATTATAATATGCGGAAAGTATAGCACACCAATGGAAACAAGCATCTTTAATACATTTAGAATTAAACATATGCTGTACACTTAGAACAAAAGATAAATTTTCTAAAGACAATGCCAGTTCGTAAATTTATCATATCTCCTCATTTGCAGGGATCCTAAGAAATTCAACTATAAATTGATGTACAGAACACACTCAAAAATTGTAAACGAAATTATTGGTAGAAAAGGTTGTACACTGCTAGTTTTACACCTTAATCATAAAAGTTCTCAAAGTTTTAGAGCCAGAGATTGAAAGATATAAATTCTTTGGGGACAAGTTTTATTTTCAGGCCAAAGTAAACTCACTCCCTGGCTATATTAAACTCTGTATGTGCAGTTTATTTAACTTAAAATTTAAAATCATATTATCTTATTTTGCTGTGCTACTTAGAAACTTACTATCCTTGTTTTTATTTACAAATTGTGCTTATTTTAGCTATATTTACATCAACAGATATAAGCCATTTAAATTCAAATTAAGGGCATATGGGTTAAAATTTATGGAAAGTCTAGGAAAATGGAGAAAAAAAATGTGTTAGCATTAATTTGCCTGTATTCATATTAAGCTTATTATTCTGCAATTATTATCAATAAATTAATTTACTCTACAAATAAAAGGATGGCCAGGGATGGGACATTGGATTATAAATTGTACTGGATTCTAAAGTTTTACATTTTTGTTTTCTCATTTGTTGTTTTAAAAGTTTTGGCAAATTAGATTAAATCTTCATTGGGTTGTACAAACCAGCATATCGAAAATGTTCCATCAATATTTTCCTGCTGAAGGGGTTATTTTGTTTATCATAATTGAGGGTGTACATCGATTTATCGTCCAACGATATATCCTTTAAGCTTCCTATGAATTATTGTTATTTTTGCTAGAAAAATTTGTTGCCAATACAGTTTTTCTGTGTGTTTCATAAACCTGAAGAATATGATGAAGTAATGGATATAAAATATACGTGACAGGGGGAAAATTTTCGTCAATTTAGGGTGCTAACATGGATATTGTTTATTGGTCAGTTCGTTCATCCAGTAGGGAGGAGAGGATAGTGTAAAGAGGTGGATGAAGGTTTCGTTATTCTAGCCCGCTGCGAGTTACACTTTATTTGAGAACAAGAAAATCCTGAGTAACATCCAAATAGTAATATATTCATTATATAAATTCTACTTTGTTAAAAATGCATGTAAAAATATAAATATTGCACTTAAATCAGTGAAACATGAAAACTAGGATAATAACAATTCTTAGAAAATATTCTCAAAGCGAGCACAGAACCCCAAACCATTAAAAAAAAGTTTAATAACTGAACTGTACAAAGCAAATATTAAGTGATCAGTATATTAGTGGTCATTTTAAATTAATCTGTCCCTTCAATAAGACATGAAATTAAAAATTATATTCAGAAAATTTCTATCACCTAGCTGTAAATTATCAGGGATCTAAAGGGATTAGACAATGGTCGATAAATGATGTACATCCCACATGATAATACATAAAATTATCACTTCTGTAGAATGCAATTAGTGGTTGAAACGCTAAAACACTCAATTTGACAAACCAACGAATCAATATTCAGTAAAAGTCGCTATAAGTTGTAAAGCCGACGAATAAGAAAACACTATAATAAAACTTAGGGACTAGTGTAATGAACAGTTCAATGTCCTCTCCCTCCCTTGTAAATTATATAGCTGCTATGCTTACAATATTACATTAGATAGCAGGAAACACAACTAAATTATAAAAATTATTAAAAATTATTTTTAAGTTGCTACACTTGTTATTTTACATCAGTCATAATTCATTATCAGAAAACTCAACCATATCATGATCATGTTTAAACTATATGCTAAAATTGGCTCTAATTGTATGTTAACATACACTGATTTCAAAATGTTTTTTTGGCTCTTGGTTTCCCTTAAAGAAACTAGTCCAGCACATTAACCACCATTTTTTAAAAATATAAATAGAAAATAAGTGAGGGAGTTGTTTTTCATTGTATGTGTTTCAATGTATGTAAGGTTAGGTTAGGTTACATTGGGTACAGGGTAGCCAGGCATGGTTAGTGCACATCAAGTATAGGCCCCGCAGGGGTTTGGCACAAAGTAAAAAACTACATTTCCCCTTTTATTTTCAATCTATTTTAAAATAAGGTAGGGGGATTCTGCGCTCGCTAAGTACATTGAGAGTGAGCACCGGATTATTTTTTTTCTAGAATACTTTCTCGGCATGATATTTTAACTTTTGCTAAATTTTGAACCATTTTTTCATATTGTTTTGAATCAATAGAATTATGAGAGAAGAAGACTAATGTATAGTAAAGAACTTGGTCATAATGAAAAAGGAACTATTAGATGGTTTCTTTATTAAGAAATTGTAACAGTTGAAACCTTATTAGAATCAGCTAAAATCTTTTTGTTAAAAAAGAATAAAAAAACAGGTAAGGTAGAAACTTAAACAGTTTTAAAAATCATTTATTCTTTTTAAAAGTTTTAATCGCCGCACGTTTATTCAGAACCAAAACTAGTTTAATAGATTTCTTTAGTAATTAAAGTATTTATAACCATTACAAATAATATTGTACATTTATTTTTTACACTGCATATGAGAAAATTATTTTAGATTCCAACATTATCTTTAAAAAAAAAGGAATCGAATATTTGTTAATTAAGAACTGATATGTAATATTTGAATAAGTGTACGCTAACCAGATTCTTTAATTAAAAGAAGATATTTAAAGAAAATTAAATAGGGTTGAGCATGGTATGTCTTTTAAGATCTCGTCAACATATAAAATAATAATCAATGCTCAATTTTCAGGAAGTGTTTATATCGGCTTGTAGTTTTTTTTCATATTAGAAGATATCAGTTCATACAATATATAAACCTACAAAAGAAAAAACAATCAAGTATCATATGCCATATTTTTTCAATCTTTCATATTAGGATTACTTTCATCCACCTCTTTAGCGAATCCTCTAAAAACTTGGAATTGTGACAATTAATTTCAAAATTAAAATTGCACTTATAAAAAATGGAAAGGGAGTAGACTCGTTTTTTTATTATTTAGTTGTTTCCCTATTTTTTTTTTTTAAATCTATTAAAAATTAAGGAGTAGTGTTACTAGCATCAATCTCTCACTAAATTTGAAAACTATTGAAACGAATTGATCTATGGGTTTTAATTAAGAAATTCGACAGTTTATAGCCGACTTTTTTATTGGGAAGAAATTAAAAAAATAAGGCCTTTCATACCAAAATGTGTACAGTTTCTACCCAATAGCAGGTCGGCCGAGTTCTCCCGGGATATTTTTATTGGTGGAGCCTGATTACCTCTCTTTCTTAGTACCTTTATTTTTGAATCGAACAAAAAAAACTTTCCCATCCTTACAATCTTAGTTTTATCATTGACATAAACAAGAACTATGAAAAATTTAAATCTTCATTTATAAAAGTTTACTTAAGCTAGATTTTTAGTTTATAAAAAGCCCATCCTATGTAATTTTGTCGTTCGCTAAACCTTGCGTCGTAAATCTATAATACAAAGTAATCGATGTCTGTCCGTCTGTCTGTCCGTCTGTCTGACCGTCTGTCTGTCCGTCTGTCTGTCCGTCTGTCTGTCCGTCTGAAGCTTAAGATCTCAGTAACCACTGAACCGATTGGGCTCTACTCTTCAGAGAATATACCTACTGGTCCTGTGATGGTTTTAAGCTGTTTTCTTGGGGGGTGGGACACCCCCAACCCCCCGAAAAAATGAAAAATACCCCCCCAAAAAAAAATTTTAAATCTAAAATACGAAAAATTAGGTTGATCAAACCTCTTGGGGCAAAGCCCCTAGAGGCTAGGGGCGAAGCTAGTATTATATTACTATTAATGCTAGTAAAATCTATGATGAAAGATGAGTAAGTTTGATTTAAACATCAGAAAACTGGGGGAAAATATAAAAATCAAGTAATTATATTTCGACTTAAAATGTCACTCGCCTATTTTAGCAGCAATAGAGTTCTACCCATACTATCATTTTGTTTCAAAATATGAATTGACTAACATAAAAAAAGGGTATTACTGTTTAGTAACGAAGCTTCTATATGATTATGTTAAATATATAACTACATACATTTTAAGAAAAACTTATCTCTGTTGAGTTTGCTTGACTCCATGCTGTTTAAATAGGACAAATAACCATGGATTTCAAATAATACAAAATGACGTAGATAAAAAGGACCCCAGAGTTCTAAAAGAGGTGCAGCTATAAAGAATTAAGTTAAAAGCAATTCTTGTCTGTAGGGATTTTAAAAAGCTATATTTTTAGTTGTAATTCTTATTCATAGCCAGGATACTCTGTAACAAATTTTGTCTGGGGTGGAGGAAACGTAATTCAGTTTAAGATTTACGATTTTTCAAAAAGATTTTTTTCTCAACAATGAGCATCCAGGCTACACAATTTTCTCTTATTTCTAGCTCCTGCGGGGCCAATTGCCTATCCCTGCAAAGCAATCACCTAACCTAAAATAACCTATAAAAGCTACTGTGAAAATACGATGAAACGCCCCTTAAGAGGCGTTGTCACGAAAGGGACTATACCCGATTCCTCTACTATATAAATCATATAGGTCTGTCACTAATAAAATAAAGGGGTCGGTCCGTTTGTTCGGCTATTTATAATATTTCCCGGAAGGGTTTATACTAATATGTTTCACAACTTATGGATGTTGTCATCCTTCTTAACTTTGTTGTTGGGTAAATTTTCATAAATAGTTAATTAAAATATGTTATTTTTCTGAAATGGTTGAATGGCTAAAATTATAGATATATTATTAGAAACAGTATAACTTTCAATATCATTTCACCTACAGTGTTTAAATAAAATCCGCGAAAAAAACTGTGATTAATTAGCATAAAAGTAAATTAGACATTTATCCAATTTTAAGAAAGATTTTTTATACCTTTAGGGGAGCTTGATTTAGGTCCAGGTAAATCATTTATTATTTGTTTCATCTTACAAACTATTAGAATGCATATCTTTAAAATTGCATGACCCTTGTCTCGATGTACTAACAATTGTTTAAATAGATTTAGAATAGGTATACGTGGATAATATAAAAGGAGAAGAATTTTCGTCAATTTAGGTTGAAATTTCCCCCCGCATTTATTGTTCAGGTCGTTTATCCAGTAGGAGGGGGGTAAAGAAGCGGGATGGGGAAGATTTTCGCCCGCTACAGAGTTCACTTTATTATTGAACATGAAAATCTGGTGTAAGATCCAAGTAATTATATACATCTATTATTGTTTATTGGTCTAGAAATCGAAAAAGCCGCGAAAAGTTAGAGAAAAAAATTAGAAAAGTTATAAAGATTTGAAAACCATGTTGAAACGAAATGACACCCTTATTGATTAATTATTTACATCTGGCAAAAATCATGGATAAAAATCATAAATTATAATTGAAATATTGATAACTATAAATGAAAGGTCAGGTAACTTGTTCTGCACTTGTAAGACTGAGCAAAATTGTAAATGCTTTTGGAAGATCTTAAATTTAAACTTAGGACTGGTAGTTTATTCACCATTACAAGTTGATTCTCCCCTAGCTTGTAGGAAAAGTTAGAAAAATAGTCGAAAAACAAACCAAGACATTAGTTTCTCTGAAAAGAAAAACATATTCGGACTAGTAATTTCAGAGATCTTAAGTTTGAGACAAAAAACCTTATTACTTTATATTGAAGGAAGGATAAAACTGAGCTTTTCTTAAATTCTGTTAATTTTGAGTAATTTATATGTATATTTTTACAGAAAAAAACCTACCTTTAAAAAGTTTTTTTTATGTCATTTTATCACTTATAAGTAACTTAATTTTTTTTACATTTTATTTTTTACAAAAAAAATCACTTGATTCACTACAAGCCGTAGGTACTGGCAGCTTACTACAAGCCTTGACTAACCTGTTGCGTACTGTCAGTACATTGAATTGTGGACAGATAGAGGGATGAGTCCACATGCCGCGAACTTAAACATCCGACTGGCATCTTTGCGCCACTTTTCGCCTTCTGTTTATCTCTCTCTCCGCTCCTTCAGAGCAAATCTCCTTTTTTTCTCACTCTCTCACTTTGTATATATGCTTCTCTTTTTACACTCTAAAAAATGAAAAATCTATTATTTTTAAAAGCGAAGCTTTTCTATAATTAGGGTCGGTCCGTCCGTCCGTCCGTCCGTACGTCCGTCCGAGATAGATAGCTTTTATTCGTTAATTTAGGCATGTTAGAATTGTCCTATCGATTTCAAACTTTGCATGATGATTCCTGTAGTAGTTGGGTACGATTTAGAAAGCGTAGCAACTCTATAATCATTACCAGAATGTCCGTACGTCCATTTTAAACATGTTGATTTTTCTACTTTTTTAACAAAAAAATTTTCAAGTGTTTTAATTATCCGTTTGATCTGATTTTTGGTATATTGATTCCTGGGACAACAAAGAACAATATTATAAGCGAAGCAACTCTATAATCAAGTTCAAAAATGTAAGTATGTCCATAAACATTATCCTGTTTTTAAGCAGTTTTTCAACCAATTTACCTACAATTTTGATTCGACATTTATACATTTATGTTCCGATTTTTCAGTTCAGATACTATACAAGTGTTAATGTCCGTTTGTCCTACCGTTTCAGTGCTTCGCTTTTATGGATGTTGTCATCCTTGTTATTAAAAAAAACAATTGCCTCCAATAGTAGTTAAACTTTTCATACATCTAAATTAGGAAATGCTTTAATGATTTTGCAGGGGTTCCTGAAACTTTAAAAGATTTATACTGTTTCATCCCCCTCCCCTCCCCCCTAAAAAACCTGTTGGAAGTTCTTGCTTACAACAAATTCTCTTCTTACTCTATTTATTCAAATGGACCGACCAGCTATGAAAGTGACCGACCTACAAGTATGTCATAAAAAAGTATTACTTTTTTAAAGAAAAAAAGGATAATTATTTGAATGAATATGTACTTAAATCTTAGTCTGTGTTGTTATTATTTTATTTGATGTTCATGATAACATTTTTCTGTTAATAAAAATCGTTTTTTAGAGTGAAAAAGTGTTCTTTCTCCGTTACGCTAGAGAAACTTTAATTTTCTCTCTCTATTTCTATCTCTATCTCTCCCTCTCTTTCTTTTTATTAATCTCTCTTCCTTGTATTAAGATGTATGTTAAATGTCTATTTGCTGTACATGTGTAAATTCAGTAAGTAACTGAGTGTTTGATTGTTTGCTTGTATGAGTGTGTGTTTGTCTGTCTGTCTGTCTGCAAGAAAAGGGTGCATTTGTCTGTCTGTTTAAGATTAGATAGTAACAGAGTGTTTGTCTTACTGTCTGTAAGTAATTCAGTTTTTGAAATCCATGAGTGAATGTAAGTTTGTCTATTTGGATTCAAATGAGTGTCTATTAAAAGTAAGAAGTAACAAAATTGATTTTTAAATTTTAAGATATTAAAATGTGTTCCTTACAGGGTACAATAAAAATTTTAGAGTAGCTGCACATTTAAATTTGTTGTAACTGGCAAATTTAAGATTTATTCAAAAGTATTGTTTAATTTAAGATACAAAAAAGCAATAACTTCTAATTATAGAAAAGCTTGGCTCTGAAAAAGAAAGACAAAGGGAAGAGAAAAGTGAAGTTTTAAGATGATTATATTAGTTTAAATTAGGGCTCGGCAGCCGCGCGCCACTGCCGCGCCGAAGCCGTTTGGATGTTTTGCAAATTTTGTTTAAAAAGAGACTTATTTGACTTATTTGGTTCAGGTTTAGACTTCCAGATGATTTTTAAAATTGTAAAATGTACCTCATGCTGCCGCGTGGCTGCCGAGCTCTGGTTTAAATGCAATCAGGATAGAGACATGTTTTATAGAAAAATGAACAGTAGAAAAGGACTATCAGTATTTTGAAGAACCCAGCTAGGGGAAAAATGACCCATCTAGATATTTAATCTTGGTGTGGACAGTCAAATAACCCAAAACCATCCAATTCCTTAGATCTAAAACTAAAACAGCCAAAACCATCATGTGACCTTTGTTAAGTCTAAACCTAAATTCGAGAAGTCATTCGGTTCTTTGGTAAGCTTGACCTTAACGGACAAGCCAAGAACTACTTTATGTAATAGGATAGCAGTTAAAAAAAAGCCATTTCTTATGCTTGAAGAAGCTAAAATATTTGTTTCATAACTAATGCTTTACTAATAGTTGTTTATTAGATAGGTCATCTCAAAAAACGCCTATCTCAGAAAATGCCTATCACAAAAAACGCCCATCTCAATTATTAGATTAATTATCTCTCTCCGAATGCAACATTTTTCAATGGCTTTCACTCTAACTCTATCTATTTGTTGTTTGTTTGTGTGTGTGTGTGTGTGTGTTAGTGTGTGTTTGTATATGTGTGTAAGTGTTATTTGTATGTTTGGTTTTGAGATTTTTTCCTACAAAATTCCAAAGATAGAAGAATAGGTGCATGCAAAATAAATCAATCTCCCGCAAAAAAAAATAATTTGGCTCTTTAATGAAAAAAGTATCAAAGCTTTTTCGGGAAATACATAAGATTCAGAAAAATAAAAGTTATTAGATTCATTAGCCTTTTGTAAATTTTGTTTTATGTCAAAAATCTACGTTTATGATGCGAATAATGATAGCACAATTTATTCATAAGAGATTGGGATATTTTGAGAAGCTTTGAGATTTCTTTTAAATTTAAGTGTTAAATTTAGCAACGATAGTAATAATTCTTTTGAAAAACAATCAGTAGTAGACAAAGACAGATAGAGATATAGAAGCAAAAATGGTTTAGAAATCTACATGGAGAGAGGGATTCAAACTATGAGAAAACTATTTCGCCTGTAACTTTTTATCTGTCATAAATAATCATTTTAAGACGAATGATCCATGTTTTAATTCATGTTAAAATTGTTGTATTTATTTAATAACAATAATATTTGTAAAAGGCGAAAAAGCTGAAGACTAATAAGCTTTCTTTAGATAACTTTAATCTTAAGAAAACCTCTTCCTGTCAATGTTATTTTTTACCTTATATCAACCAAGATTTTCATTATGTGTTGGTTTTCTCTTCAGGTTTGGGGTTGCAAGCTTTCAGACAACCACAATCTCTGAAAATATCAATTCATTTTTAATTTCAATTTAGAAAATAAAAGCATTGCATCTCCCAGGGATTCTAAGGGATAAGACAATGGACAATAAACTGATGTCAATGACTAATTAAGAAAAGGAAAAATGCATCTCCTGTAGATAAAAGTTTGTACGACCTTATCAAAATTTATATAAGCCCAAAAAATTTTAAACCAATGAATGAGATATCGTATTTACCGTTTATATAACTATGGGTATAAGCATAATTTACAGTAAATATCTTACCCCCCCCCCCTCTCCCGAAAAATTAGTTCCTTTCCTGCCAAAATCTGTACACAATTTTAAACAATGACCTGTTCTCCTATTGGCTTATTTGTCTCAAGATTGTCTCTAGTGTCAAACTTTCCCAATACAATTTTAGAACTGCCTTTTTAATGTAGTTCTTAAAAAAACTTTTGCCCCACTAAAATCAGTTTGCCCCTCTAAAATTTTAGTGAGGCAAAATTATCCCCTCTAAATTTTTAGTTTGCCTCACTGATTTTAGTGAGGCAAACTGATTTTAGTGGGGCAAAAGTTTCTTAAGAATTCACCTCAGGTAGAGTAATAGGAAAATGTAGAAGAAATTGTGCTTAGTATTTTTAAAATATTACAAGGCATAATTATTCAAAATTAGAAAATGGAGTATAAACTATCGCACATTCCCATTGATAATAAAGAATATTATGTAAAATAAATTAATTGTTTGCAAAGTTTGAACACTGCTAATTTAAACCAACCAATAAAGTATTAAAAAAGTACCTAAAGTTTTTTAGAGAACGTGTAAATTTTAATAAACTTATCCTCCTTTCAATACATATCAGTTTTGCGAAAACTTTTCACTCTTAAAGGTCGGGAAGGCACAGTGAGCCCAGGAATCCAATTTTGTGGAAAAAATTAATAACTTCCTTTTTTTTCAACCAAATCAAACAATTTTTTTTTTAATTAAAAGGTTTTTATAGTACCTTTTACAGAATTGTCGAGATTATCCCTTCCTCCCTCTCTAGATGATTGGGGGGTCAAAATATCACCCCCAAAAATTGGTTTTTGGTCGATTTTGACCCAGGCCACTTTGAATGGCCATCATGGCCAGGGAAGTGATGGGAAAAAAATTGTGCAAAATAGCAAACATAGGCAATGGCCCAGTGTGTCAGGTGACATGTGTCCCAGGTCTGTCAGCCAAGCAGTCTGGCTGCACTGGCATGCCAAAAATCCTCAAAAACTTCAATTTTTGACAATTTTTGCGACCTTTAACTGCGGCTGTCGGCCAAACGGCCGGTCAGACCACCTCTGGCCGCACACCCGCCAATCCGGCTTGGAATGACCTACAAAAAAGTGGAAATACACGTGGCTGCGCCACAAACACACGCCGCCCTGTGTGCAAAAAACACAACAAAAAATTTTCATTTTTTTGGTGTGCTAACTTTGCTGCCAATTAAAGGACGGAAGGCGGCAGGCAATTATCTCTGACTTCTTCTGAGTGCAGTTAGAGCCGGCCATTGTGGTTCTAAAGATACCTTTAGATTTCTGGTAGCCCCTCCAGGAGGCCCTCAGGGTCCAATACACAAGGGCATAGTAAAATTTTATTTTGAGGTGCTCTAACTTTTCCACCACTGGTGGGAAAATTTTATGCCATGATTTTTCGGAAAGGCATTTTGCCAGATTTTTACCCTGTAAAAGGATTTTTCTCTATAATGAAATCCGGCAACAAATTATATAAGGATTATACACTAAAAATAGCTTAAAACGACCTTTACAAAAAAATCTATAGAGGTTAAGCAACTAAGTGAAAGTTGTTATATATTGCCTAATTAATGCTAGAACTTCATCCTAAAAATTTTCACCTCGTTGCTAAAAAGATCAAGGTATTTGAATCAGAGCTTAAAAAAATATTCAACGTGCTTTTTTTTGCATTTTCACCAACTTTCTTTAATATGGATTCAAGAGGTTTTTTTATACAAAACTATTTAGTTTCTTGTTATCCAGCGTTAGATAATTGCACAACCTTTCTAAAATGTTATTACATTACGTCCTAAGTTAATATTTGATTAAATGGCAAGTAAAACAAAAAAAAATTTTAAAATATTTTTTTGGGGAGATTTTTGTATCTAAATTTCGTGAATTCCAGGGTAACAACTTCAGAAGGCCATAAAAACTTTAATTTTTTAAATTTTTCATTAATTTAAAATGGCAAACCTCCTCTAATATGATGAATTTTAACATAGACTTTTAAAATAATTGATTTTCTAAAGTTCGATTTTGGGCATAAATAATTTTTTCCACAAAGTTGGATTCCTGGGCTCACTGTGGAAGGGTAGTACCCAAAATTTATAAAAAGTTATCTCTTTCGACTTTTACAAAAACTGATTTGTTGTTACAATCTAGCCGTGTCAAACTTTTCTACCAATGATTTCAATTTACAGAAAGGCTAGTTTTGTGTATTATAATTAAGGATTTACATAAATATTTATTCCATTGTCTTATCCCCTTACAATCTGAGTAAAACGTAGACAAGATGACGCAATGAAGAAATTAATATTCCAAGTTGTTCCCTCGTTAACTGTTAACCTCTCTGAGGGGCAGGGTTAGGCTATATAAAGTTTATAGTTGTAAAGCTCAGGGATCTAAAGGGATGAGACAATGGCCGATAAATTGATGTACATCCTAATTATGTTGATCAAAATTACCCTTTCTGTAGATTAAAATTAGTGGTTGAAACGTTTGAACACTCAATTTAATGAATCAACCAATCAAAATTCACTAAAGTCCTTATTCTTATGGCCTTTTTAATATTTTCAAAAGAAATTAGATCTTACCTTTTTCTAATCTTCCATTTATAAAAGAGCACAGCTACTAGCAAGATGACTTCACCCTCTTACCTAAAAAATGTTTGAAAATTAAAAATTTGATGAAAAATCATTACCAAAAAAAAGAAAGATACAAAAGCTAGATTGGACTGTAAATCATACTGGTCCCCTAGAATTTAAAAAACATATGATAAATTCCCTGAGTGAATTTGGTCTCTGATACTTCTTAGTTATTTATTAAAAGCGAAGCTTTTCTATAATTAGGGTCGGTCGGTCCGTCCGTACGTACGTCCGTCCGTAACGGATAGCTTTTTTTGTTAATTTAGGCATGTTAGAATTGTCCTATCGATTTCAAATTTTGCATGGTTATTCCTTTAATAGTTAGGTACGATTTAGGAAGCGTAGCAACTCTATAATTATCACCAAAATGTCCGTACGTCCATTTTAAACATGTTGATTTTTTTACTTTTTTAACAACAAATTTTTATGTGATCTAATCATCCGATTGATCTGATTTTTGGTATATTGATTTCTGGGACAACAAAGTATAATGTAATAAGCAAGGCAACTCTATAATCAAGTCCTAAAAATGTAAGTATGTCCATAAACATTATCATGAATCAAGCAGTTTTTCAACAAGTTTACTTACAATTTTGCTTTGACTCTTATACATTTATATTATGATTATTCAGTCCTGACACTATATAAGCGTTAATGTCCGTTTGTCCTACCGTTTAAGTGCATCTCTTTTATGGATGTTGTCATCCTTGTTGAAATATATTTCGGTGAACATTGATAAAACATCTTATTCTCGACTTTAAACTTTGGGGACTTTAATCAAAGGGGGGGGGGCGAAAGTGACACTTTTTGAAACCAAAACTAAAAGTCAACAAAGGAACTCAAGTTACAGGTCTGAGATTTTGCATGGCAGTTGCTTTAAAGGGGTACAATATGGAACTGTGAAGAAACGGCGGCGCAACCGCCGAAAACCGCCGTTTCCCGCCGAAATTTTTTTGCCTTTTCTCGGCGGTTTTCGGCGGTTGCGCCGCCGTTTCTTCACAGTTCCATATTGTACCCCTATAAAGCAACTGCCATGCAAAATCTCAGACCTGTAACTCTTTTTTTAATTGAGTTCCTTTGACTTTTAGTTTTTGTTTCAAAAAGTGTCACTTTCGCCCCCCCCCCCCCCCTTTTAATAGAATTGTACAAAGCAGCAGCTAAACTGTTCAACTATAATTTTAATATTCTGAATCTTTACGATTGGGGGTATGCCTGAATTTTTCGTCCATTGTCTTATCCCTTATAATCCCTGTATTAAACTACATAATGTATCTCAAAAAGAAATCAAGCAATAATATTTAAGGTTTCAAAAGGGATCTAGAGTTGCATTAAGTTTTGGTAAAGTTAGTTGTAAACAAATATTTTGACATTCATAGCTATAAGGCGGTTTTAAAATTCCTTTTCTACATCTAAATCTATTGAAGGGGAAAACAAAATAGCCAAAAAGCATATCAAGATTTAATTATAAAAAAGCCTACCCCCCCCCCCCCCCCGGGGCTTATAACAAGTTTTCATAAAATAGAAAATTAAATAGGTTCAGTGGTTAGCGTGATCTAAACGGACAATTAAAAAAATCTATTTCTTTATGTTACTGGATTATAATTTTATACATTTTTTGCTATAAGGTTTAACTTTCTACTTTGATTATAACATTTGGATATATATGGTTATAGTTGTACTTATATAAACATTAAACAAGAACAAAATTCTAATAGAACTTAAAATTAAATTAAATCTTTAGAGTGAATTAACATAAATAATCGACGGTCCCGCTAGCATCTTGGGGATTTGTATTATAAGGGAAGGCATAACTTATATCCTAAAACCACAAAAACCCTAAATTTTCAAATAAAATAGCCAAAAACCACCAGCAGCCTATGTAAATGCAGAAATCTTAAGCTTCAGACAAAAAAGTTTACTACATTATACAAAAGGTTAATGATATTTTATTTAAAGCCAAAATTAAAATACAGAGTATTTACTTATTGAGATGGTACGCGTCTATACACAAGCCCAGGACATCTTATGCAAATTATTGTATGCGAATGCAATATGAAGTTACAATAATATTAACTCAAGTACTTTTCCAACCAGGTACATTAGGGATATTTCATATGAAGAAAATCTTTGTAAAATTATTATTATTGGTAATTGTATTGGCTTTTTTTGTAAAAAGAAAATGGTCGCTTTGTTAGAAAAATTTATCATATTTTATAATCATTGTATCATCCTACTTTTTTTAAATTATTTAAAATTGGGGTAAAAATGTTTTTTTTCATGATCAATTATTCCTTCTTCCCCCACATATTTACATACATAGCACACTACACATCTAATATGCAAATAAAAATCTTGCAAAACTGCGAAATTTTTCAAAATAGAAAGATGGATGGTATTTTTTTTCATTTTCCCCCCAAATAATTGTGTAAAAAAAACAATGTACAATATAACTTGAAAAAAGGTTAATTGAAGATTAGTTTGTCTTTAAAAATAATTATTAGGCACTATAGTTGGATAGATTTTAATTTTTCGTGTGTATTATTTTAGGTCAGGTAAGGTACGTACAAAGCCACCCACAGGATTAGGCATAGGGGGAAAACACACCAGGGTGGGCATACAAAAAACCCACCCAAAAAAACCCACCCAGGGTTTTTTAAAAAAAACCAATAAAACCCTTTAAAAAACCCTTAAAAAAAGGGTTTTTGGGTTGGGTTTTTGGGTTGGGTTGGGCTGGGCTTTTTAAAAAAACCCTGGGTTTTTCCCCACCCTGAAACACACCCACCTTATTTTCAATTTATTTAAAAAATAAAAAAAGGGAGGGTAACATTACTCAACCAGAACTTTGAAGGAAAGCACCAAATTAATGATCAGCTATATTAAAAATGCTTAGGGGAACTAGTGCAGAACTAGCTTCTATCTTTATTGTGAGGCTACCCCATGCAAATATCACTCCATAGGATATCATCATAGCAATAAATACTACAGAATAGATATCTAATCTGCCTTGTATTAGTAAATCGTTGAATGTCCCATAAGAGATTTTTATCAGCACACAAACGTAACTAAAGCAAGGATCTTACGATATATGTACACATTTAATTATGATAAACAAAATAATCAATTTTCTAAGATTAAATTTACTGAACATTGTAATTTGTACAATAAAATCAAGTCGCAAAAGTTTTAAAGCCAACGAATGAGATAAACTTTGGGGATCATTATAATTATTGTCCATTGTCCACTACCTTCCTGTATTTTTTTTAAGGAGGGGATATATTAACGTCACATTAATTGAAGAATAATTCTTTATTTTATTAAATATCTATTACTATAAGAAAAAGACATTTTAATTCCTAACATAACTCAAATATAAACGTGAAGAAAATAAGAAATTAAATTATTTTACACGTAAAGCGTGTTCTATAAAGTTAGCTTTTATTGGGTTTTATTACTTCAAGCATTTTTGTATAAATTTAATTTTTTTAAATGTGCTTCCCAGAATGTTTTATGCTCATACAAGAGTAAAAGGTAAAGGACAATGGAAGATAAATGATAATCCCCCTAAACATGTCCAAAGGGGATTCAAATAAAAATTACACCCATACAAAAATATTAGTAGTAAGTTATTACTAAAACTATATACTGTATTTTTTAGCTGTGTCAAATTCTTAGTAGCAAATTAATATAGATTAAAAGTTACATAGATGATTATGCCCCATAAGAGTTTTTTTTCGCCTATGTGCTTTTAACTGTCCGTCCACGGCAATATATTACGCCTGTTTTGTATTAATAAATTTCTTCTACTTCTAATATATAACACTCTGGAAATGTATTAAGTCAATTGGTCAGTAGATTAACGTTATGTCGATTATATGTCAACCACTGCTATATTGTCGATAAAAACCCTTGAAATTACATGTCGACAGACTTCTACAGTAGGTACCATTCTAATTATAATCATAATACTTAAGAAACTGGCACGAATACAACACCTTATGGGCGCATCACACTTAACGCTAAAACATTTTTCCACCACACATGGACAAGGCAGGTATTGTAATTAAATCTGTTAATTTTTATTCCGTGAGGTGTTCGCTTAGAATCAATTTGTACCTCTGCACGCAATTCTATTCAGGCACACAGGAATACGACAATTGGAGATGAATTTGAACTCATGTACGCTATTCTAATCAGGGTTTCAGGGATAGGACAATGGATGCTAAATTTCATAATATGCTTGCGGATTTTACAAGAAAGTCAGGATCATGGAAAGAAAACGAAGTAACGGGTTTCGTCCTATTTTCACTGTAGCTTTTGGTTGGTTATTATAAGTTTAGTTAGGTTGGGAAAATGTTAATGATTAGGAAATAGTCACCACATTTTTAAATACAATGAAACCCTCTGATTAGTTTTCTTTCTTATTACTCAAATTTTATTTTTCGACAATGATTTACCTATTCCTATTAATCCTTGAAAATTAATGTGCCCCACGATCTAAAAGTTTTTTTTCGCGCACAAATGATCCTCATTTAGTGTGCGTGCAATGTCACAGGACTTGGTGACAAAGGATAATTAATTATTTTGCTAGATGTCAATTTAATCACCCTCCAAATCCCCTCCAAAATTTGACAAAACTGACATCAACAAATATAATTCCAAATTTCATTCACTAAAATTTGCTATTTGAAAGAACACGTTATCGGCTTAAAGACAAGAACATCTTTATCCATTACCATTTTTTTCAATAGGTATGGTGATAAAATAACCATCTACGCAAGATTTTAAAATCATCGAAAAGACTATTAAATAATAAATTCTAGTTCTATTATAATAAAAGAAAACATTAATTTTATAAAAAATATTCTTTTTAATCAATGTACTTTTTTTACTTTTTAACTGTATGTTTTATATTCCATCTTTTAAGTAAACAGCAGGTGTTAGATGGGAATGTTAATAGACATCCACCAATTCAAATTGATTTCAATCTTTATCTTAATCTTTTTTGATAAAAAAACATGAGGTACTTTCATTAAATATTGATTGGAATGGAGAAACTATCAGTGCCCATCATTTTCGACCAATAATCTTAACCTATAGTGGGGTTAATTTCCTTTTTATCATGGGGGATTCACATCAATTCATCGTTCGGTATTTTAGTATAGTTCAGTATACGATAAGAATGTTAATGTAAATAAAGAGATGATTCTACAATAATGCCTATATTTTATTATCAGAATATGTATCCCTGTGACTATAAGTATGCGCGACCCCTACGCTTAAATTGGACACTAATTTTAGGCAACCAGCGGGATATCTACATACAGAGATAGATAGATAAATAGATTGGTTTAGGTAACAACATTATTAGATAGATCTGATAAAGAGATAGATGGATAGATATGGCTTTAAAAAAGATAATTAAACAGAAATTGTTTCCTTCAATTATGTAGATAAATAGAGGGTGATTTTAGGACATATGTGGATAGATTAAAAGAAAGATAGATAGATGGAGTTATTAAAAATAGTCAGAAACATTTTTGTTGCAAAATAAACTTATATTTAAATCAGTTGGTTATTAAATATATGGAATGATAGATAGACACTTGAGATAGGTAGATAATAATTTTAGGTTTAAGAGTTCTAAAAAAACATACTGGATGGAAAAACATTATGGGTAAAATGAGGTTTAAGGCAATGAATTAAAGGATAATGGACTGTTAATAAATCATACCTAAGTTTTCTTGTTTTTAGGCTTAAAAATTATTAGGTACCTTTTAAAAATCTATTTGGTTGGTTCAAAATATTCAACCAATACCTACTAATTGTCATCATTAGGTATTTATTATCATAGAGAAGCTTCGCTTCTCAAAATCCATTCATTTTATGTATAAAAACTGTAAGTTCAAAATTTGAACGACTATGTATCAAAAATACTTTTAAAAAGATGATGTTTGGCAGAGATATAATACATTTTAAAACATTTTTGACATAAACACATACATTCCACGACTACAGAGATAGATAAATAAAACATAAATTATTCTTCCCCCAATATTTCCAAGATTTGATTATATTTTTTCAGATTTAATGTATATGTACATTACAGGTTACAGTTTTATCTAGGAATTATCTATGTATTAAAATTTTGGATCATGGAAAGAAAACAAAGTCATTCCTTAATTAGGACAGAAGTCACCTTCCTAGGAAGGACATAAGTAGCATCCCTTATGTGAGAATTTGTTAGATGAAGGGCATAACTTGTCTCCCTTAACAAAGATTTTGCAAGATGAAGGACATAAGTAGCCTCCCTTCACCACACAAAACCTAGCTTTTTGGTCCTTCACATAGCAAAATCTTGCATAAAATAGTTTATCTGTCCTTCACATAGCAAATTCTTGCAAAACATAGCATTTATGTCCTTCACATAGCAAATTCTTGCAAAACATAGCAAATTCTTGCAAATCATAGCAAATTCTTGCAAAACATAGCATTTATGTCCTTCACATAGCAAATTCTTGCAAAACATAGGTAATTCTTGCAAAACATAGCATTTATGTCCTTCACATAGCAAATTCTTGCAAAACATAGCAAATTCTTGCAAAACATAGCATTTATGTCCTTCACATAGCAAATTCTTGCAAAACATAGCAAATTCTTGCAAAACATAGCAAATTCTTGCAAAACATAGCATTTATGTCCTTCACATAGCAAATTCTTGCAAAACATAGCAAATTCTTGCAAAACATGGCAAATTCTTGCAAAACATAGCATTTATGTCCTTCACATAGCAAATTCTTGCAAAACATAGCAAATTCTTGCAAAACATGGCAAATTCTTGCAAAACATAGCATTTATGTCCTTCACATAGCAAATTCTTGCAAAACATAGCAAATTCTTGCAAAACATAGCAAATTCTTGTAAAACATAGCAAATTCTTGCAAAACATAGCATTTATGTCCTTCACATAGCAAATTCTTGCAAAACATAGCAAATTCTTGGAAAACTTAGCATTTATGTCCTTAACATAGCATTTTGGTCCTTCACATAGCAAAATCTCACAAAACATAGGTTTTTCTGACCTTTTTCTACCAGGAGATCAGAACTAAATCAGAACACACATAACAAGAGTTTTACATAATTTAACTCTGCATAAATTATGATAATTCATTATTATTACCCCTCCCCCCCCCTATTTAAAATTTACCCCTGCATAAATTATGATAATTCTTTATTATTACCCCTCCCCCCCCCCCCTATTTAAAATTTACCCCTGCATAAATTATGATAATTTATGCTGAGTTAAATGTACTGTTTGAACTTCTATCTAACAGGATATGAGAACTGGGAGGTTGTGACACAAAAGAGGCCAGCTATGGTGCCATGTAGGAAAAGTGGCATTGCATTCTAGGGCCTAAAAGGCGTCATAGCTGGCCCCTTTTCAGTCCATCATATGACATGGGAAGGAGGTTGAGGAGCATTTTATGCAGTCTAAATTCCCAAGAATGCAATGCCACTTTTCCTACATGGCACCACCTCCCATGTCATATGATGGACACAAAAGAGGCCAGCTATGACGCCTTTTAGGAAAAGTGGCATAGCATAGTGGAATTTAGGCTGCATAAAATGCTCCTCAACCTCCTTCCCATGTCATATGATGGACTGGAAAGGGGCCAATTGAATAATTGTTAATCTGAATGTACTATGTAAACACTCTTGTTATGTGTGTTCTGATTAAGTTCTCATATCCTGTTAGATAGAAGTTCAAACAGTACATTTAACTCAGCATAAATTATCATAATTTATGCAGGGGTAAATTTTAAATAGGGGGGGGGGGAGGGGTAATAATAAAGAATTATCATAATTTATGCAGGGGTAAATTTTAAATAGGGGGGGGGGGAGGGGTAATAATAATGAATTATCATAATTTATGCAGAGTTAAATTATGTAAAACTCTTGTTATGTGTGTTCTGATTTAGTTCTGATCTCCTGGTAGAAAAAGGTCAGAAAAACCTATGTTTTGTGAGATTTTGCTATGTGAAGGACCAAAATGCTATGTTAAGGACATAAATGCTAAGTTTTCCAAGAATTTGCTATGTTTTGCAAGAATTTGCTATGTGAAGGACATAAATGCTATGTTTTGCAAGAATTTGCTATGTTTTGCAAGAATTTGCTATGTTTTGCAAGAATTTGCTATGTTTTGCAAGAATTTGCTATGTGAAGGACATAAATGCTATGTTTTGCAAGAATTTGCTATGTTTTGCAAGAATTTGCTATGTTTTGCAAGAATTTGCTATGTTTTGCAAGAATTTGCTATGTTTTGCAAGAATTTGCTATGTGAAGGACATAAATGCTATGTTTTGCAAGAATTTGCTATGTTTTGCAAGAATTTGCTATGTGGAGGACATAAATGCTATGTTTTGCAAGAATTTGCTATGTGAAGGACATAAATGCTATGTTTTGCAAGAATTTGCTATGTTTTGCAAGAATTTGCTATGTGAAGGACATAAATGCTATGTTTTGCAAGAATTTGCTATGTGAATGACAGAAATGCTATGTTTTGTGAGGTTTTGCTATGTAAAGGACAGAAAAGCTAAGTTTTGCAACTTGAAGGACATAAGCAGCCTTCCTAATGTAAGAATTTGTCAGACAAAGGACATAAGTCACCTCCCTTAAGTTAGATTTTGTTAGATGAAGGACATAAGTAGCCTTCCTTAGACCAATTTTCAGTGACTTCTGTCCTAATTAGGAATGACTTTGTTTTCTTTCCATGTTTTAAATATAAAATTTTTGGATGAACAACAAATGACAGTTAAATCTTTTTATCTGTATATAGCAGAGAAGCTACTCTATAATTTTTATGGTTTGTAGTATTATCATAGAAAACAGCCAGGGAGTTGGACGCGTTGTCTCATTCATTGTTTAAAAACTCTTGTAATCTATATTAAATCTTGATAGGGTTTGTAAAAACATTAAGAGTCCGAAATTTTTCTTCAATAATTTAATAAACAGAAGGGTAATTTTGTTTATATAGCTTCGGATGTACATCAATTCATCGTCCTTTGTATTATCGCTTAAGATCCCCAAAAAAAGCAACATAATTCAAAGCAAAACCAAATTTATTAGACAAACTATTTGTTTAATGAAAGAACAAATGGCCTTATCCCTTATTCCCTGTATCCCATACCTACAACGCAACTAGCAACACTAAAATACATGAAAAAACTATCAATAATTGTAAAATTAGCAATAAAAATATATCCAAACAAACCATACAGCGGTTGATTTTTATTAACATTTCTAGTAGCAAATCTACTTATCAATTGTCCGTCCGTCAATCATATAAATATATGTCACAGCAATATAGGAATGTCGTCATTATATCTTCAGAATATCCTTATGTCAATGTAAAAATTATTTATCTAAATAATGACATGTCGATAATATGTCAGCCATGGCCAGTTTTATTTTAATTCACATTGTCAACACAAACTAAAATATTGCCAGTGGCGTCCACAGGATTTCGCAGAGATGTAAACCTTAACCTTTAATGGGTAAAGAGAGAGGAAGATAGGCCTTGCAAATTTTAATTTTTTTCTGCACTGCAACAATCAAACGAGTGATATTTTTCAATGCTTTATGTAGAGCTAAAAAATGCTCTGTTACTTTGAAAAGTGTTGCAAAATTGTTTTTGCTGCGCTACTTATGGCCATAATTGTCCTCAATACAATCTACTTCCTTATTGGTTTGGAAAATTTAGAAAAATAAAAGTTTCAACCGAGCCGCCATAGATTTAACTAAATGATATATAATAAAATAGTCAAACCATATGAAATTTCCTTATACATTAACTAATTAAAGATAAAAAAAAGCTATACCCCTTTCTGCTCCCAATATTTAAAGGCTATAAAATACAGAAATTACACATGATAATTTGAGGATAACTATTCATTGCTATCGAACGAAATTATTCTTGTTTTTATTACATAATTTAAAAGAGATTACCAGGCTGATATGGTAATTAAAGAATATAAAATCAAGGTGAACCATAAGTAAGGTCAAAAAATAACAAGTACAATCAATACATAAGCTGCATGGCAATAACATGCAAAGAAAAGTTTACCTATCCCATTATATGTAGTAATAAGGTATTTTTGTCTGAAGCTTAAGATCTCAGTTAATTTTCTATATTTTCAAGGTACGCTTCATAAGTTTATATAAGTAATTATATTTAAGGTTCTCAATTTTAGAGGGGCTTTGTATGGTTTTAGGCTATTTAGTTTAAACTAAAGTCTTAGGATTAGCTCCCCTAACGAATATAAAGCCCATAAGAAAAAAAAATGGCGAAATTAATAGTAAAGAATGTGATATATATTATTCAGTATCTTTGCCATAAGCGAATGGATTTGTGCTTTGAGATGAATTGGTTTGTTGGCGACGACGGACTATCCGACGTATAGACAAGTATTATTTACAGAGTAGCTGCGCCGCTAAAAATGAATGGTTGTTTTTTAAAAACCAAAATTTTCCCATCATTATAAAATTATGGATGTTTAGTATGTAAAATATACATTACATGATTAATATAGATTATTATAAATTTTGTATATCCTTATTGACCCCTAAATAAAATCAATAGCATTTTACAATTGTAACCTATGAATCAAATAATAATACATGAATAGTTATTCATCGCATCCTAATATTGACAGCATTCCACGGATACTAAAATTAAAATTATAAGATTAACTCCAGTTTTGTTGGCCCTGAAGTCTGATTCATTTTTTACAAGGATGACAATATCCATAAGTAGTGAAGCACAAAAAAACATGGATTGACACAAAGTGGCAAAATATCCGTAAGATCAATAGGTATACATATACTCATTAGTTATCTAATTTATACATCTATTTTAATTTTGATCTGCATAATTATACAAAAATTGTTCAAAATGAGCATAATAGCCATATGTCCCTTTTTCATACTAATTAGCTATCTAATCCAAAAATCTATTCTTCTACGTAATTATACAAAGATAGTGCCAAATTATCAAAATCCTTAATTAGTGAAAAACTTGATTTCTTCCTGTATTTTTAATTTTCAACGAAACTTAACTGCAATCAGTATGATAGTGAGGTTTATTTTTATTAAAATTATTACATATTATCCTATTATATAAAGCAGTGAGGGTTTTCTGTCTGCACCTTAAGATCTCAATAACTACTGAAGTACTCGAGTTATCTATTTTAGGTCCAATGATAGTATTATGCTGTTTCATTTTCTGATTCAAGTCTTGGGATGGTTTTTAGCTATTCTTAGCCCCTTTGATTAAGAGCCCTTAAACGCTAGGGGTGCATCCGCTAAGATACAATAAAGGTATTAAAGTTTGTCAATGATAGAATCGTCCTAATTTAGTAAAGTTTACTGACTTATTTTTTACCCGATATGTTATAAGAAAGAATTTCTTTATCAAATATGGGGAAGAAGATTTATCCTATTCCTGTATTTCTGGTGCTATAGAGTAATCAATATCGATGTCATTTGTGTGCTACTGAAGCGCTACTTATGGATAAAATTATCCTTTTTTCTTTTCTAATTTTCAACAACATTTTGTGAACGTCTAATGTTGATTTTTCCTGTATATTTAATGTTATGTTGCCATTTTTTAGAGGTCATTTAAGAAATTAAATACATGTTATGACATGTTTTTTTTTCCATGGATAGAAGGATATAACAATAGACGGTTAACATTTTACATAATTTAAAAGTACATAATTCTGCTTTTTGTAGCTTTATACTATTGGGTGGTAGATTATAAATCAGTCCCATTGACCCATCTATATCTCGTTGACAAATTACTAACAAAATATTACTGTGAAAAATTTTATGTTTCTGTATAAAAGACAAAAGTCTGTGATCAAAGGGTCGGTTATAATTTTTTAATGCAGAATAGAAAGAAA
Organism: Acartia tonsa; assembly: GCF_053477335.1. Lineage (NCBI taxonomy): Eukaryota > Metazoa > Arthropoda > Copepoda > Calanoida > Acartiidae > Acartia > Acartia tonsa. Next base: position 42,672,747 of record NC_137261.1, on the reverse strand, counting down.
TGTTACTATTTCGTTTGTACAATGAAGTTATTTGACCTTCATTAAGCATACATGTTGCTTTATATAATTATAGGTGACCAATGATTAGCAATAAAATTGTGTATAATATATTTATTTACGGTCCAGAAGCTTTTGTAAACGTGCAATACTATGACAGACACTAAATATTAGTAAATTATACAAAACGTAAGAGTCAATACCTTTTAGTATTGGTCATTTAATTATATGATTCATCTATTTATCAAATGAACAATGAATAATAGCTAATAATTAAAAGTAATTAAGGTAAAAATTAAAAATATATGTATAGATAAACAGAAAAAAATAATAAGATATAGACGTTTAAAAATCTAAAGGGTGGCAGAATAAAACTAAATGATAGACAGACCGATTAAAACAATAGAAAATTGAAAGTATATAATTTGGTTTAAATGGTGTAGCCGTTTGGTTTATACATCACTGACTTTCATATAGGTAGATAGATTGATTGGTGCCAAAAAACGGTAGATAGATAGATAGTGTTTATAGTCTTTTTAGTAGCGAAGCTACTCTATAATTCACTTTGTCCGTCCGTCAGTCCGTCAGTCAGTCCGTCCGTCAGTCCGTCAGTCAGTCCGTCAGTCAGTCCGTCAGTCCGTAACGCTATGGGGGAAATGGGATTTACTCAGGTCCTATAAAAGATAGAATGCTGAAATTTTTTGACAACATTCCCATCATTAAGGAGCACAATTGACTATAAAACATCATTGGCGTTCGGACCGATTTTTAGCAGGTTTTAGGCTATTTTTATATTTTTCACATTTTTCTCCATATCTTCAGTGTTTATGGTCCGATTTTCAAATTTTTTTCAGTTACAGATATTAAAATTAAATTTCCCGTCGTTTAAAGGAACAGCCATGAAGGCCAGGCTGCCTTTTTAGCAGGTTTTAGGCTGTTTTTTTATATATTTAACATTTTTCTCCATATCTTCAGTGTTTATGGTCCGATTTTCAAAATTTTTTCAGTTATAGATATCAAAATTAAATTTCCCGTCTTTTAAACAAAATAACCATGACGGCCAGACTGCCTTTTTAGCAGGTTTTAGGCTATTTTTATATATTTAACACTTTTTTCCATATCTTCAGTGTATATGGTCCGATTTTCCAATTTTTTTAAGTTAAGGATTTAAAAATAAATTTTTTTGTGGTTTTAATAAAACAACCATGACGGCCAGACTGCCTTTTATCAGGTTTTTGGCTATTTTTTTATGTTTTACATATTTCCCCATATCTTTGTATATTTTGATGCAATTTTCAAACTTTTATGGGATATCTGTATCAAAATAATTTTTCTCATTGTTATGAGCATCTTTAATATAATTTACTTTGACCATCGTCATCATGCAAAATAAAACAAGGTTTCATGTTTATTTTATCCAATAAATCTATTCTTGATTTTAGTAAAAATCTTCAAAATCTACGTATTCCAATTGACGATTTTTTGTGCTTCGCTACTTATGGATGTTGTCATCCTTGTTTGGTTTATACATGGATAATTTTTACTACTTTTGCACAGATTTTCACATTCAAATAGGATGAAGACATATAATAGGATAAATAATTAGTTCAACAATGACACAAAGAGTCATTTTTAGATTTCCATTGCAGGGATTGAGGGGAAATTGAACTATAATAACCCCTAGCACCCATAGTTTTATAGCTGCGTTATCCTAATCGTTGGCTCTAAAACTTTGTGTATTTTCATCAATTGTTTGTTCTAAATTAATTAGCAGCGTACGAATTTTTTAACCCATAATTTTAATCTACAGAACGGTTATTTTTTCTATCATCATTGGATTAATTATCTAACTTTCTACTCTATATCCCAGTTTTGTCTGTCTGTTAGTCTGTTCGTTCTTTAGTATAACTATGGAAAAAGATAATAATATGGGGAAAATGTGATTCATTCGGCTGCTATAAGAGATGGGCGGCTTTGATTTCAATCTACTGTAAAACTTTTGTTTGATGTTTCAATAAATTGTTTTGTATTTATGAGCTTCTCTCCTTTCTAATGTTTTTATCTTTGTTCTAAACATAAAGGACAACAAAATGATTTTAAAAACATTTTGATGAAGTGACTACTCGAAGGCCCAGGTCAACAAAATAGAATAAATAAAAAAAACTATTCTACTCTCCGCAGAAAGCTGTTTCTACTAAGATGAATAGTTATTCTTTTTAGAATAATTATATCTGTACCTGCATGGAAGCTGTGTTGTTAAACCAACGCAACAGTGTGTGAAAACAGTATTATTTTTACATACCTACAAAAAAATATAAATAAGTTATTTGATAATTAAGTAAAATAGCTTTTATTCAGTATTATTATTTTGATTATATGACCTTTACCTGGAGGTCCTTAATTCTATTATTATCCTTAACGTTATGCAACTAATTTTAGAGCTGGGTGCATTGTTATCGAATTCTTTAGTATTGGATTAGAAATAAAGGCAGGGTTTCAACCAAAAAAATAGTCCATCGATAAGCGATCACTTTACGATGCAGTTTCTGATTTGGCCATGTATCACTTTAACAAGCAAGGTTTCGAGAATTTAATATTAAAAGTATTAATTCACATATTGTAATCAAATAATACTTATGAAATTGTTATTATTATTATCACAAAACCTCTCTTAATATTTTTAATAATTATTGTGTTAATTCATCTAATTAATACCAAACTGTATAACAATATTTACTGTATATATTTACATCAATATATTTTAAAGTTTTGGTTAAAAATCATTAACATAGCTATATTTAGGACCAAAGTCAATATCAATCACCAAAATCCAGTGTTTAACTCCCTGTATTAAATGTGCTCTTACTGTAAAGGTACACAATCAAATGTACAAATTTTGTACAAATATTTAGTGACAACTATATGTTTTAAAAATGAATGATAATATTCTATCAAATTGGGACTGTACAATATATTCTAGCTCAAAGTTTTATAAACACTTTTTTTTCTAATTTGTTAGCTTAAAAAGTTCGGGGGACTTCAGTTTAATCTTATATGGTTGGGTTAAGCAAGCAGCTTTCTTTAATCTACAGGAGGGGTAATATATTTTCTTTATGGAAGTACATCAATTTATCGTCCGTTGTCCTATCTCTTCCCTGAGTATAAAAATGTTAATGACCAAAAATTTGCGTAGTCATGCGTAATTAAGACCAGACAGATCTCTGATAACATATACTTAGATCCACAATATTAAAACTACAATATTTGTACATTGTGTATTTATTGTATGGTTAATAAGACACAACAATACGTTTAACTTAAAAAAAAAATTTTAGAAGATGTTGTTTATATTTAGTAACATAAGATTTATCTCATGAAACTGAAAAATTTGACATATAAATAGACAAGCTTTACATTCAGGTGTAGAAAAACCTAAGCTAAGTAATAGCGACCTTAAGATAAGTTGTTAAAACACCCCCTGCCGATAAATGAAGTTAATTGCTAGATGCTAAGTAACTTCAATATACCTTTTAATCCTTTTGAGAGGAAGAATTGCCTATTCTAATGGAGAAGCTACTCTATAATTCCAAATTTTCATCTGAAACGATATTGTTTTGGTGGCTCATTATTTGTGAAAAATTCCATAAATATTTTTTTTTAAACAAAGTTCCTCTTGAGCACTTATAACAGCCCTTATTTTTAAATAAATTCAAATTAATGGGGTAGGAGTAGTTTTTTTCCCTGTGCCTACCCCAACGGCTGACCCAGCCTTGTAGGGCCTATACCAAAAGTGCCCTATCTCTGCGGGGATACCTAATACCCAACATAACCTTACCTAACCCGATATAAAATTAAAACAAATAAAAGAAAAATTACCCTCCCCAGGTTAATCTGTTTTACTGTTCTTGCTATCTTATACAGTCTCAAAACTTTTGAATGTTGTCATCCTTAAATTTAATCGGATTATTTTACAAAGCAATTATAAAAATCATTTACAATAAAATCTGTCTTTGTTAATATTTAAATTTACAAAAATGATAACAACTCTTTTGTCAAAATTTGATCTCCTAATTTGATATATTTTTTCTAAAAAATTAGTAATTATATCAAAGGGTTTAATGAAGCATCAATTCAGAAGTTTTTTGACCCTACTATTAGTAGTTAATCATCTATTCTATGAATTTAAAATTTTGAATTAAGATTTATTTACATTAAATTAGGGATATTAGCAAGACAATGGAAAATAAATTAATGTACACAAAACCCCAAAATAAAATATCCCTTTTGTAAATTAATATTATTGGTGGAAAATTTTGGAATCTGCAATGTACAGTCCAATTAAGACTTAATATGTGATAAGATTTTAATCCAACCAATGCAATGGCGTGTTTTAAAAATATACAGTCCATTGTCCCTTCCCTGCTTGTATTAAATACTCAACCTAACATAAATGTCATATTCAGTTATTTATCCTATTATATAAAGTAGTAAGTTTTTTTTGTCTGTATCGAAGGATCTCGCTAACGGATGAACCGATATGGTTCTCTTTTACAATTAAGTTTCTTACAGATCCAAGGAAGGTTTTTAACTAATTGGGGGGAGGGTATCTCCCACATTAATGGTCCCTAGAGGCTTCAAGGGGCGTAGCCGCTAGTTGACAATATCTTATTAAACCATATTTCACACAAAACATTACAAGATTAACTTTACTAATATGTAACGTAGCTGTAATATGTAGCTGTTTCTGTGAATATGACTATCTAAAAATCAGGAGGGAGGGGATATTGAACTGTCCAAACTTTCCAACCAAATGGTGTATTTGTTTATAGTCTTTTAGGATTGTCTTTTAATATATCTTCCAGTGTCTTATCCCTTAAGATTCCTGCTCAAATAAAGATATAAATTGATATCTATGAGATAGATATAGATATTAACCAAAAAAGGAAATAATCTATATTAGGAATTGATTTTGATACAGCTATCTGTAATAAAATGGTCAATTATACATATGTACATATAACTGTATATTATTTTTATTTATTTCATTTATACTTTTATTTTCTTAATATTAATAAAAATTTCTTAAACTAATATCTTTTAAAGAACTTAAGATTTGTAGACGGAATATCTTGCTGAAATATTACCGACTTGACGTTACTCTGACTAAACTAGGAATATAAATACAACACCCCTGACATTGCAGCAGTGTCTACTATAACACGGTGTGAGAGAGACTCAAACTCAACACCTTGACATTACTAGATTTTTCAACTGTAATTTTTTCTTTTGATTAAAGAATAATAAACAACAACAGGTCAAAGTTCGTTTAGGATTTCTCACAGAAAAAAAAATCTTCCACGCCACAGAGAAGAAGTGTATTTACTCTATAACTATATCCTAGATAGATACACTTCAGTGAAAAATTCCTTAAATTTACTTCAATATTACATAGAAATTTATTGCAGTAAATTTTTCACCCTTTTTATTCTTTTACCCAACCCCTCTTGGACGTCCCTGAGCTGCACTTCTTATGGTAATATTCATCCTTGTTATGTTAGCAAGTAGACACCTATCAAGCGATAAAACTGAGCTTAACAAAACATTTTAAACAAAAACATAAAGAATTTAATTTTAATTTGGTCTCCATGCGATCAAGCAAAAACACATACAAGAAAAATACTATGAACTGCACAGCTTTTACTCGAATCAAAGTAAATGGATGATTTGATAGTCTTCCATCTAATCTACCATTATTATTATTTGCTACAAAAATACAGGAAGTTTTCACATTTTTAAAAATTGTTTGAATTATCTGTAACAAAAAAGCAATTTTATCAATCTAAGTAACCTTCAAGAAAAATAATGATTTTTATAGTATGTATAATAATTTGTTGTTTTTGAGAAGCATAATATTGAATTTGTATATGGATATCCCAAATAACTTTTTCTCCCTTACTTTTATTATTTCAACCTTTGATTTCATACTTAAAAGTAGAAAAGGATATTTAATTTGGCTGCCATTTCATTCCCAAAGGTTGCAGCTACAATATCATTATTAGAATTTTGTTAAATTAAAGATTGTCAATGGAAGTTTTTTGAATGATTAAATTTGTATATTATGTCGTCAACGTAAAATTCTAAGTAAGAATCCAGATGCCAAGAAGGTGTTACGTACAAACAAGGACAAGTATTATGAGAAATAACATTACAATCAGCACACGGTAGTAAATGAAGTTCAAAAGCTGTACTCCGTTCAACCATTGACCCCCTAATCATTTGTTAGCTTGCACTCTCAAAAACTCAAGATTTTTTTCCTTTTTTTTTTGGGAGCAATCGCCACTTGGTTGAATTGTCGTGGTTTGTCCTGTCATTGAAATGTCCCCCCTCCTGTTAAAAGCAAATAAAGTAACAAAAAGTTATTTCTCAAAACGGTAGCTTTTTGCGCTAGTATTTTAAAAGGAGGGTGGAGTTTTTTCAAAAATTTCTACTGTGATAAATTTTCTACTTTAACTGACAAATGAAATAGGTATGATGAATTTTTAAAGAATTTTGTTTTGTTTCTAACATTGATCTAAACCTAAAATTATCCATTTAAAAATTTGACTGTACTCCTTTTAACCCTTATTGGGGCACAACCAATCCTAACAATAATCTTAAATATGCAGGGAAACGAATATTAATTATAAAATTAAAATTGCATATATGTATAGAATATAAAAAAAAAGATAAAAATTTTAGACTAGCTTTAGACTAAATGTAACACTTAGAAAAGCCTAACTTCTAGGCTAGCAAATGACATTTTATAGGATTTGGCTAATTTACTTTAGTGGATATATAATAATATTAGATTATATAAAAAAAATTGAAAGCTTTCTATGAGTTAGATTTTTAATTGTAAACTTTAAACAACCTCAATTTTCGACAGTTTTTTTTATGTCCATTAATTTTTCATATTTTTATTCTGTATCCAAATATGTATTTACATACACATTGAGCAATCAGAAGAAAGGTGCTCCGCAAATTTGAAGACGGTATTACTATCATCGACCCTTCCTTGAAAAATAACATAACTCCAAAATTACAAAGAAAAATTGCCCTGTGTCGTCAGTTTTCACAAATCACGTAAATTGTAGATTAGTTATTCATCGCATCGTATTATAGACAGTTCACGCGGATATTAAAATGAAAAATTATAAGATTAAAACTGGTAGGTATTAATTTTATGATTTTTATTCTAGTATTCGTGAAAAATTGTCTGTAATACGATGTTATACATAAATTATCAATCTTTGCACTTAGCCTGGTCATTCAAAAAAAGTAGGTTATCATGAATAAAGGAAAAGGTAAAGATAATTTTTCCGTTTGTAATAATTTAAGAATAATTGCAATGAGACAAACTATACTGATTTTCTGCATATGATATTCTGTATAGTGAAAAAGTATTATAAGAATTCCATATCTCTACGTATAATTGGTTGATTGGTTGTCATTGAATACTAAATTATATGTACAAAGTTAATATTTCCTTCCTTGCTATAATCTTTGCCTGTCCTACATCTATTAATTACTCTTTTATTCCTGTTTTTGAGGATATGAGTTAGACAAAGAGTTACACCTTAAAGTCGCAATACAAATAGGTCCAACATTCAACAAACAAGGATGTCAAATAAAGATGGTTGATATCAGAATGATTTCAGTAAAATTATATCTATAGCAGGGAATATACTTAATAAACCTAGGTAAATATATACAGATGTGATGCAATTTTTAAATATTGTGATTTCAAAATTACAGTTTATGGCGTACAAACCTTATTTATGAATAACTTCACCGTTAAAATGACACTCCTTCTTTCAATACTTCCTTTTTGCTCTTACTCGATTATTTGAACCCCTTCAATCATGGATGGAAGGGACATTTGGCTTTTTATTGCAATAGTCCCTCAAAGTTTTATAATAGCGTAAACTTATTCGTTGGCTTGACAACTTTGGGGGCTTTTGTTAGATTTTTATTGGTTGGTTCATTAAATTAAGATTCCAAACGTTTCAATCATTAATTGTAATCTACAGAAAATGTAAATCATCATCAGTTGGAATGTACAACAATTATTCAGCCATTGTCTTATCCTTTTAAATCTTTGCTTTCAATACATTGTCTTTTACAGTGTGTTAAAAGGAAGGTATAAACCGAAAAAAAACCTGGGGTAAACAAGTTGGAGGTTTTACTTTTCTACAATATGATATAGTAGTTTCAGCAATGTACGGAACCGGTTTTAACCCAGCGAAAATTATTCGATTCTGAGCCTCACTTATTAAAGGAAGCCTGCAAGAAATACCACGCTTTAACTGCTGAAAGACTGCCACAAGTAGACCCAATACCCCAAATTTGAAGCCTTCAGCTTCTATAACAAAAAAGTTCTAGGCATTTTAAAATAACATTTTATGTACAATGAAAACTTTGAAAGAATTACAATGCTAATGTTACAAATTTTGAAATTAAACTACGTGGCGTAGAAACAAAATTATAAGCTTATTTTTGTCATAAATTTAGATTGCCAGTAACTAATTATATTTTTACAATAAAAATACACATTTTTATACTCAAAATCATTAGAAAAAATTAAGTTTAACTTGCATTGTACCGAGTGTACAGTAGCCAATCAGAAGGCTGAATCAGCTAAGCAACCAATCACAGCTGAGCTTTCATAAGTTTTCCCCTTTGTTTCCGCTATGATTTTCGTTTACAAATGCAATTTAAATTGAATTTTTTTCATAGATTTTGACTATGAAATGTAGTGTTTTATTGTAAAAATGTAATCAGTTACCGGCAATCTAAATTTCTGACAAAGATAAGGTTATAATTTTGTGTCTTGGCGACGTAATTTAATATTGTTTTTTCTTTTATGAGCATTGCAAATATTTCAAAATTTCCATTGTACATAAAATGCTATTTTGAAATGCCTAGAACTTTTTTGTTATAGAAGCTGAAGGCTTCAAATTTGGGGTATTGGGTCTACTTGTGGCAGTCTTTCAGCAGTTAAAACGTAGTATTTCTTGCAGGCGTCCTTTAAGTTATTCCATCACTCTACCTTCATCCTGCCATTTTGTTTGACGTGCAAGAATTATCGCACTTTATCACATTTGCTTAGGGTTTTATTATTGCAAAAAGACACAAAAGCAACAAAAAAAGAAATTTAATGGCATGATGTAGGCAAAGAGGAAGAAGAGGAATATTGTCTTTCTGACGACGTAATACTGCGGAAAATTATGCACACCATTGTATCAAGAGTGAAATCTCAATTTAGCAGAATTTGTTTCCTCTCTCTAGAATAAGAGGAATATTGAATCCGAAGAAAATCAATTATACTCTCTTTCCAATACATTTTGCCTCGATAATGACCATTTTTGCCTCATTTTGAGCTGATATTTTTAAAAGTAAAATTTTCGTTAATAGTTTCAAATGAAATAAAATTACCTTTAATAGTTTAATGCCCAAATGAATTGGTGTTTCTTAGCTTATCTGAAATAAAAATACAGCGATTAATTCAATGTTATTTACTTTATTTATATATTTCATCGGTTCCCAATCATATTATTAAAAATTTTAGGTACCTTTTTATTCAAATTGATAATAGTTATTTCTCGCAGATTCCGCGGATAAAAAAAATTATAAAATTAAAACCAGGTTTGTTAGCCCGTGATTTTGGCATGTAAGAGATGGAAACATCTTTATAAACTGGATATGATAAAAAAAAGCTATACATAATTTTTCAGTATGGCTGAGAACCGGTTCTAATCCAACGGATATTAATCGGTTTCGTGGCTGTCCGGGTAACAGTAATTCAGTTTTAAACTTGCAAACAGCAGTGAGAGTTGTAACAAATTTACTGAGAAAGGTCTCTTCAGACGAACTTACAAACAATATATACTTATTAAGAGTAGCTTCATTCTTTAAAATTACAGTTTCCTCCAAAATGAGAGTTTTATTATTGCAAACAAGAATAACAAAATCCATGGCAAACAGACAATCTCAGTCTTTTTTATAAACTTTTCGCTAAAGAAATTTTAAAAGCCACATAAATGAAACATCACCTATAAAAACTTTTAATATAATTTGTATAATTTTTGGGCAGAAACCACTAATTTTAGAATGGCTGCGCTTATAATTTTTTTTAGTTGTCTATAAACTATTACAATTTCTAAATTATATATCATTTTATTTTAGTTTATCATTTCCATAGTTAAAAAAAACATTTGTAATATCTATAATAAATTTTTGTGACAAATTCATGTAAAAATTTAGCACTATTTTTAAGAATTAATATTCTCTGGAAATTTCTATTTTCGGTTGTAGATAATGGGTTGAACTCAAAAGATATTTTTATTACATATACGCAGAGTCAAGAATATGATTTCAAACGCAAGTGCTTGTTTACAATAAATGTAAATATATTGATATATAACCTGGACAACTGTGGGGGGGGACCTTTTTCATATGTTAGCAAATTGCTTTCTGCTCTTTTGTAGACACTTGGACTTGGTAATTTTTCCGACGCCATTGGCTGATTTTCGAAGGCCTAATTGAAAGTTGGTACAGGGTTCCCACCCCATGAACATACATAGATGCATAAAATATACAGAGTTATACTCTTAAAAAAGAAACATTTAAAGTAATAAAAAAGAGTTCACATATAAGACTTAAGTTTTGTTAATGAAAATGACAAGAAGTCTGAAAAGCAATGCACAGAAAGAAGATTGTATGTTTATCAAATTTTAGATGGGTATGGGGAATTTTATTTCCAAACAAGATTGCGCCTGCGGATTTTTAAATTGAACTTAACCTAACTAAAAATATTATTTTCAAAAGAATTTCCTTCCCTGACTTTTCTGTACTTTTTTTGCTAGTATAATTATTTTTAAAGCTTATTGTTTTTTTTTATTTTGGCAGCGTAGTAGTTGTTTCATTTTATTTTATTATCCTAATTTGTACAATATGGTGTGCTCTAGTATCATGTGAAGGGTGAATGGTCGAGTTTTTGTGTTCTGTACAAAGAATTAAATATAACGTTATAAATGTAGAGGATACAAGTCCGTCCGTCTAGACGCTATGTCAGGTATGTAACATGATAATAATAGTGAAATGCACAAACTCACTACACAGTTAGGACTTTGAGACAAAGAATGCTATGCAATAAAAGGTTTGGTTCTCTACAAAGAAAATATTTGTTTAAACCCTACTTTTCCATTTTTGAACTCCTCATGATTCAAGCCCCTCTGGGATGAAGTCATGAAAGTATAATAAAACTCAACGTACTTTGAGAAATTAAATAAACGAAATAAATCATAATCTTTGCCTGTTATGTACACAAAATGGAACCATTCTTCTTGCACCTAATCTTGCTTAATAATTATATTTTTATCTTTATTCTATCTTTACAATTCTTTGTTTATATGAAGAAATTACCTTTTTGCTTCAATCGTCATTTTTTTATTTCTAAGCTTAAGGTTTCTTGGAATTATAATATTTTGGACATTAATTATGATTTCTAAGTATTTGCTAAGTTATACATGAAATGATTATGATCTTAAAAGGAATGTTAATAGATTTTAACTATGCAATTTTGTTTAACATACCATGCTTTTGTGACATTTTTCACTGTTAAAAAAATAAGTGTATAAATATAGAAATACACAACAATAAAACATGCTGATGCATTTTTTGTATTTAACGTACAGCTTTTGTTACAGAGCAGCTTCGCATATAAAATAAATCAGAAGAACGAGTATCTAAGTAGTTAATATCTCAATTAGTTTTTAAGTTAGTTTGAAAAGCCATTAAGAAGGTAATTACAACATGTTAATGGCACAAATAATCTCGTTAATCTTGCATAGGATTAAACAATAAACATAGTTTATTTCAATTATTTAAAAAATAAACAAGTTTCATTGCAAATCCCCCTCCCCTAAAAGAATATTTCGTTGATCATAGAAGTTTAAATTGTTTAAACATACTTCAATTTATTTATGTATGTAAATAGATACAGAAATTGTAAAATGCATTATTTTATAAGCGAATCTTCTTGGCATTTTTCGCATGTCAAACAGCCAATAAGAAATTCGTTCCAAATATCCTGTCCTAAGAATTTACAGAAACTGACATACAGGGCTTTAAATTTAAAAAAGTTAGCTAACAAAAATGTCTTAATGAATGCTCTATTGGCAAAAAATGAAATAATAATTTTATTGCTGCGCTACCTAGAAAAAAATGTCATTCTTGTCTGAATAAATGTAATAATGGTTGACGCAAAAATATAATCGGAAGTACGCTTTTCAAATTATGCGTTACGCAAGAAAAAATTACATTTTAAACACAGACAATAATATACATACTCACAATTTAAAATATTTTTACACGTAAAATTTGCCCTGAATATGCAATATATTCTTACTCATTTATTTAGTTTTTTGTTAATAACTATTATACGAAATAAAAAAATATTTTTATATTTTGCCAAGCACAGCAATTCTATAAAAAGGTTCATACGTCCGTAAAATCGTTCAAAAATACGCTGTATTTGTCTTTTCAAAATATTTTAAGTAATCTAGATTTTACACTTTTTTAAAAAGTAAAAAATTCTGTAGCTGCACTTCTTATGGACGAAAATGGTAATGTTTGTTGTCTTGGGAAAACGCATATAAAAATGACCTTCCAATCCCTGCTTAAGGGAGCTAACCAGTAGCCATGCAATGTTACTAAACAATTAGATAGCCCAAGGGGTTTATCTTTCTAACTTAGATTTCTGTCTAAATATCTTTCTATTCATTTAAATATTTAATAAGTAGTAATGCAACGTTTATCTGTCTGTCTAGGTATTTTGTATATTTGTTTATCATTAACAATAACCATGAAATGTATATTGCTAAAGAATGTTTATCTAAATATATTAATATTCATCTATCCAATGGCGTACACAGTATTTCACCATTAGGGGAGTATAAGGGAAATGCAGGCCTTCCTAATTTCAAATTTAAGAAGGGTGTTACTGTTGACACCCGTCTACACCCGCCTACCGCATCTATCTATCTAACTAGAGCCATGTAATGTTTATGCATTTGCCTTATTATCTTTATGTATAATGTATATCTATCTATCAGTGTGTTTGTCTATATCTATATCTTTTCAATAGTCTTATATATCCATCTATCTTACTATCTTTAATACAAAGTATAACGATATCTGTCTGTCTGTTTATCCGTCTGTCCGATCGGATTCTACTCTTCAGGGAATATACCTACTGGTCCTGTAGTGGTTTTAAACTTTTTTCTTGAGGGTGGAACACTACCAGCCCCCCTCCAAAAAAAAATACCCCCCCTTCTTTTTTTAAAAAGAATTTTTACGAATTTTACAAATTCGCCATTTATTCGCGAAAATTTGCGATCTTAATAATTTTTTTTTTAATTACCTCATGGAGCAAAGCCCCTATAGGCTAGGGGCGAAGCCGCTAGTTATCTAATATTGTATCTATTTATCTTTCAAATGCTTAATCTAAGTTTGTATCTACCTATGTACCAAGCAAAGTTACTAAACAATTAGATAGCCCCAGGGTACTGTTAGTACGCGCACACACATAAACACACACACAAACACCAGGGATATAATGGATAAGATAATGATTCAGATCCCAATGATTATAATGATAATATTACTTCATCTGTAGGTTAATATTATTATTTGAAAAGTTTTGACATTGCTAATATCAAACAACTAATGAAGATTTTAATTTAGGTTTTAATTCAACATTGGGTACCAGTGTAATTTACAGCACAATTTCTCCTCCCTCCCTGTGTACAAACACTAATAAACATGCAATAATCCAATCTTACTTCTTATTAGTCTAGGGCACAATTTTTAACAGCGAAGCTTACCTACTTTTATTAGAGTGTGTCGGTATGTCTAACCGTCCTCCATTTTACACCTTATCGAAAGAAGAACCTGTTAAAAAAAGTAAATTTTTAACATAATACCTTTGTCATAAATCTTCTATTCTAAAATTTTAAAAATTAAATTGTACAATCAGCTTTTCCACATTAACTAAATACAAAATTAAATAAAAAGTGTAGCAATTCAAGTAATATATCAAAGTCATCTTTAAATAAAGTTACTACACAACTGAAGAATTTAAAACTAAAAATATACTTCTTTCTAAATAGCAATAAACCTGTCAAGAAATTATACTAAGCTTTCTGAAAGTATGAACCAATCGATCTAGCTGTAAATGAGATCTTACTAGACAAACCAGATAATTCGCTTTCGTGGCGTGAACAGACATTTAACAGAGCGGTTGGGGAGAGAGCCTTGGTCGTGTGCCTTTCCAACTTCTATTCTTAGAATTGTGTTGCAACCCTCACCTAACCTTTCGCACGTCCCTGGTTCTGTTTCCCTTGCTAAGGTAGGTATAAAAATTAATTTGACCTTGTACTGAAAACATCAATGAGAAAATTTCTCAACACATTCATTGTCTTTGAAACATTGTCCTACACTTCCGCATATTGTTATCACCGCAAAAGTGTAAAAAGTGTAAGGTCGCAAAAAGACATGTAAATGTAAAAATATAGTTTTAAATCCCATAATATAAGATAGTAAGCTATTCTGTCTGAATTTAAAGATCTCGAAAGTTCCTGTTCCTAAAGGATTAAACTTTTCAAGAAAGCCTTATAAATGACATTGGGTGGTTTTAGGCTATTTTCCTAGATGCTAGGCGCGAAGCAACTGGTGATTATATAAAATGATACAAAGTGGGCAAATTGTGCTATAAAATTTTTTTATAATATATGTTTATATACAATTAGTGGAAGTAATAGAAATCTTTTATAATTAAGGGTACAAGGATAAGTTAATGAAAGATAATTAAATCTTAAATCCAGATTTATATGCTTCAATCTATAATAACATTAGACTTTTTCATAAATCGTAATGTTAATATAAAAAAAACAATGACTAATTTTATAAAATAACAATTCATTGAATTGGTGCTTTTATCTTTAACCGGGATTTTTAAGCTATCAAAGGCATGTTTAGAATTAACAGAATTTGATTTAATTATTTATTTTCAAAAGACCTATAATTTTATGGAATCTATAATACAAAGTAGCTTGATGTCTGTCCGCCTGTCCGTCCGTCCGTCTGTCCGTCAGTCTGAAGCTTAAGATCTCAGTAACCACTGAACCGATCGGATTCTACTCTTCAGGGAATATACCTACTGGTCCTGTGGTGGTTTTAGGCTATTTTCTTGGGGGGTGGGACACCCCCAACCCCCCCCCCCCCCCAACAACAAAAAATCCCCCCCTCCACTTTTTTTGTAGAATATTTCCTTGGTCCTTTATTGTAGAAGATTTCCTTGGTCCTTTTTTTGTAGAAGATTTCCTTGGTCCTTTTTTTACGAATTTTACCTTAACTTTTTTTTTGATCACCTCTTGGGGCAAAGCCCCTAGTCCTATTATATAAAGTAGTAAGCGTTTTTTGTCTGTCCCGAAGGATCTCGCTAACCGCTGAACCGATATTGTTCTCCTTTACAGTGAAGGTTCTTATAGGTCCTGGGAAGGTTTTAAACTATTTTTGAGAAGGGTGTCTTTACCCCGCTCGCCCCCCCCAAAAAAAATATTTTTTTACTCTTTTAAAACTCAAATTTAAAAAAGTGCCCCTAGAGGCTTCTAGGGGGCGTATTATAAAGCAAACGAAAAACCTAAATAATAGACTTTAACGATATAAAGGAAGGCATCGTAACTATTTCAAATTAAGAAAAGATTCCATATATAATATCAAAATCATATGAGGCTCTAAAGTTTTATGTTATTTAATAGCAACGCTACTTTACAAGTCAGCGTGTCGGTTTTTATGCACAATTCGTATCTCATAAGAACGCTTAATTAACAGCAAAAATATTATCATACCCTTAGAATTTACTGGTTTTTTTCTTATATTCAACTCTCCTTAACATGTAGATATAAAATTCTATTAAAAGTTTGGCTTTTAGAGTAGCTATGCAATTATTGAACATAGTTGTCCTTGTTACGGGTACAATTTTAGTGCTGCACCCTGTATTTTGTGCCAGGATATTTTGTATAGTGTGCTATCTTTTTTGCGTTCTATTTTATCCGCAGAGAGTTTTATACAGGGAGGGATGAGACATTAGACTGTAAGTTACTAATATCTAATACTTTATACATTCTCTAATTATAAAAACAGTAACAAGCCCTTTTCACTCCACAGGGGTAGCATAGGCCGCTGACAATTTGTCAGTGTTTCTGTAACAATGTGGCTTTTTATGGACATGGGATAGGGTTGTCAGCCCTAAGCCCTATGATTGCAGTGTAAAGCGTCCATTTGCCCATCAGACAACCAACCCTTTGATTGCACGACCTTTGTCTGAGAAGTCCTAACTGTGCATGGTAGTGAGTTGCGCCTGTTTTGGGCCAAGGCATTCCCCCTACTCTAACAATTTATGTAGCGCACCTGACATAGCAGCAGTAGGAACCATTTTTAACGTCTTTAGTTTTGACGCGGTGTCGGACCGAGATTCGAACCTATCACCTTCCCGCCGACGAGCGGATGCGCTGTGTGTTGAGCCACGGTCTCGGGTTTATACATACATACATTACATTCTCTAATGTGTCATCTTAATTGGACACTGCTATTACAAAATTATTGTTTGGTTCAAACGCGTAGTGTCCAAAATGTTCAACCAATTATTCTAATCTACAGTATTATTCATGTGGGAGTACATAAACTTATCTACCATTGTCGTATATCTTTAAGATTCCAAAAAAAAGATAATTTGAGGCGAGATGGAAGGAAATTATGTGCTGTTTTACAAAATTGCGGTTTAGATGATTTGATAATGTGATACATTTAGCGGAAGATATGGATCATCTTTTGTCTTCATAATTCTAATTATGAATATTCTCTAATACAAAAAAAATTCAACACAACAACAATATTCAAAATATTCACTTTTGTTTTGTTCTAAGTAGCACAGCTACTCTATAACTAAGATTTGTTCGTATGTCAGTCCACAAGAAAATTATGCAATAACTCATCCATTATGAATGAAATTTAAAAAAAAATTATTTTCAACAGCTGAGCTACTTATGGAAATTTGGTTTTACGTTTGACTTTGAAGGATAATATATCAATAACAAGCATGACAGTATTCATATGCAAAACTACAAGCAGCTGAATAAGGTATTCCAACTATTAACAATTCCATATAATTGTACAAGTATTCTGTAAGTGTTATCAATAAAAAAAAAACATTCAACATATAAAAGGAAATATTGTCCTTAACTGGCAAAAAGTTAGTGGTAAGATAGTCTTTTAAATTTCAACGTATAAATGATTTTTGAAAAATTTACTTTGACATTCATCTGTATACACAAATTATCATAGAACGTCAATGATAGAATAGCATGCTGTGCTACACAATGAGTAATGTACGTCTGTTATTCTTCAGACTAATTGGTTCTAAACAAGGGATAAGGAACAGTTATTCTAAAGAAAGAATAAACAGTTGAATATGGCAGATAATAGTTATTTCTCGCATCGTATTATAAACATCTTTTTGGATAAAATAGAAGCTAAACATAATAATTAAGAATTGCGGAGAGCCAGTTCTAATCCACAGGATAATAATCACTTTCGTCTCTAGTTTAGATACCGTTTAAGTTAAGAGCTTGTAATGAAAATAAATTATCTTGGTCTTATCCAATTAAAAGACATAATTGTTTTTTATCCCTCTTTACTTACATCCACAAAAATCTTTAACCACCATCCCCTTAAAAATTTGGATTGATTCCCTAAATTTTAAAATTTTTAAATTAATGTTAGACGTCTATGGTTGGGGTATTATAGAAAAAAAGTGTCACCACAAGCATTCATATTTAACAAGGTCTTCTATTTTGTTTTTCCTTATAATGATACCTGGTTCCAGACCTATAGTGTTTAAAATTATCATCAGTCAAATGATCCCTTGACAAAAACAGAGTTCAATTCTAAGCAACCAAAGTTTATTGACAAGCATTTCGAGTATGGTCCACATCGCGTTATACTAAAGAGGTTAAAAATTGTAGCTACTGCTGCTTTCTCAGGTGTGTTTAGAGTAGAAGGAATTAATTGGCTCATAAAGAGGCGAAATACCGCGATCAGGACTTTCCAGGGAGGAAGGGGACATTGGACTGTAAATTGCGCTGGTAAACAAAAGTTTATAACCACGTTTTCTCATTCGTTTTCTACAAAAACTTTTGGTGCTATTGTTAAATTTGAACCCAGTAATAGTGTCGGACTGATTATGACGTAAAAAATAAAATTAGCCAATGAGCGGCCATTGTTGACCAATAGTATAATTTATAGTGGCCTCTCATTGGCTAATTATTTTTTTACGTCATAATCAGTCCGACACTTTTACTGGGTTCGTTAAATTTTGATCGGTTGGTTCTAAACTAGCATTGTCCAAATTTTTCAACCAACTATTTCAATCTACAGAAGGGGTAATTTAGTTTATTATCGTTGAGGAAATTTTAATTTTACGACTATTTTCTTATCCCTGATGATCCATGTAACTTCCAGACAAGAGTCCAGCAATCAAAGGGTTGATTTTCAGTGTAAGAAAACTTTCCTTAATAAAAAATATCAATATTTATACTTTGAAAAAAAAACTTTGATGGCCACAGTAAAAGTGTCTGACTATGACGTCAGAAAAAAATTAAAATTAACCAATGAGAAGCCAGTATTCACAATGGTAAAATATATAGCGGCCTCTCATTGGTTAGTTGTCAATTTTTTCTGACGTCATAGTTTTCAACTTTGATGGTTGCCATTTATAATGAAGGTGCTGCTTGCTGATTTAATACATAATAGGAAATGGTTTTGTTTTGTTTGTCTGCGTCAAAGTGTTTTAGGGTTAGGCGAATTAAGTAGGCACTTGTAATATTATGTTTTATATGGTCTTTTTATATTATTATACTAGTAACTGCGTCTTTACCATTTAATAGATAATATGACAGTTCATTTTACCAATAATTAAATTTAAAAAGCCCAAAACCACATAAGGCTCCTCTTTTTTTAGCTTTATTGAGAGCAAAAACGGATGATGGTTACTACTTTATATAATAGAATAATTCCAGGGAAAAAAAACAAATACTGATTTAGATATTAGCTAATTCCTGTGCACGTACCTTCACCTCACAATAGTAAGGTGCAAATTATCATTATATTGTTTATGAGCCTAAATTACCCAGGAACTCAGATTAGAGTAATGTGTCGGGGTCCAGGGAAGGAGGGGACAGTGGACTATTTCTGCTTGTCTCAAAAGTTTAAACTATTTCTCACTTGTAATCTTAAATGTTTGGGAACTATTATCAAATATGATTGGTTTGTAAAAACTATGAATGTCCACACTTAAGATACCTCCTGGTCGGTTAAAATGATTTTCTAAACATTCTGTGGTATCTGCCTAGGGTAAATGGCAGACACCAGAGTTCGAATAAAGACTACGGCAGTGTGAACAGACGTGGACACCTTACTATAGAGAAGCTATGCTTCTCTAGCATTCACTAGACAAGAATCAACATCTATTTCAGTTGTCACTTTATTGAAGGTGTAAAGGATACTAAAGCTATATACAACAAACAATAACTACATGGATAGGAATAAATGATCATAACATAAAAGCATTACAATACATATACAATAGTCAGTTTGGGCAATCATGATTCCCCATCCCTGGAAAGGGTGGGGGGGGATTAAGAATACAGTTAACCATAATATAAATACATATGGATTAGGAATAAAGATGGTTAAAGATAAATCATACAGTAAAACATAGATAATTGCAATGGTTAGGTAGATGGCTATCCCTGTCTGGGGCAGGCAGGATAGCCCATGGAGCAGCACAATAGGTAGATAAGCATAGAGGGGTTGAGTGGTAGGTCTGGGTACTAAAGAGGGAAGGTTTGATGATTACTTGTGACAACAACAGTCTGTGTGGGGGGCAGGTTTAGATCCTTTATCCTCAGGGTTGAGGTGGTGCTGATAACTTGGTGGTTGAAGGGGAAGGTTCCGGTGCTTAAGATGGGAGAGGGAGGGGTAACACCCCTCCCTCCATTTGCAGGACAACTGAGAGATAAAATCAGCACCGTTATCTGACATCTTTTCAGGTGGCTTCATAATTGTAGAATAACAGGATTTAACTAGGTGCGTAGCATCACTATAATGTCTTGGTTTCTGCATGGTCCAGAGCTGCCGCATACCACAACTCTCCCCTCGGAAGGCTGGAGGGGTTGTCTGCACCGCCAGACTTCCGACAGTGGTTGCGGCCTTCAGTTTGTTGTCCTTGTGGAATGGGTCCGCCAGGATACCAGTTGCTGGACGGTGGTGGACTCCAGCCCTCCCCAGGTCTAACGGAATCGGCTATATCTGCTGGAGTAGCTGGTCCTGTTGGATCTTCTGGCCGTTGGATGTGTACCTCTGAGGCCACCCTGGCAACCTCCAGGGGTGGCACAGCACATGAGGGGGCTTGGACCAACAGCCGCCTGGTGTACACCTCTGCAGGTTTCTCCACTGGGCTGGTGGTCTCCATCGTGTTGGTCACCTTGCTGCTGGCAGGCTGGCTACTGGATGCAGGCGCAGTTTCTTCGCCCTCGGGGCTGGTCAGGTTCATTCGGCTTCCAGGGTCTCTGTCAACGCGGGCAGGTGGTGGTTGGCATACTGTAGGAGCGTTGCCTCCTTCAGGCTCATTCTGGACATTGGCAGGGTGGTGCATGGCAATCCGACCTGCGGGGTAGGGAAAGGTAACAGTCCACCCTTTATGCCGGAGGCTGTCTTGGATCTGCAAGGGTGGCTCCGCTCTAGTTGGCTGGGAGACAGGCCCATCCACGGACACTGCTGCTAGTGGACTGGAGGCACAAGGCTCCGGATTTCCTCCCCTAGCCTGAAGGGGTCCAGGCACATTGTCTCCATCTTGGGTAGACATAATTGTTGGGGATCCTCTACTTCTATGGTTAGGCTCGGCACTTGGCGCATCTAGTTGTGTTACTCCCCAGGCAGCGGTCAAAGCTTCTTCAGTTTGGCTGGTAATGGCTGATACCCTGGCTCCTGGGGCAGATGCAGGGGGCGCAGGCAAGTTTGGCCCAGCCCAAACTTCCTGGTACACCAGTGCAATACAATTACCCTGGCTTGGTGGAGGGAGGTAGACGGCTGGATGCAGTTGAAGGTGAGGGACAGCTGGACTCTCCCTGCTGGCTGGGGGCTCTGGCTGGCTGGGGGTGACGGGTGTCACCCCTTCCTCTGGGGCTGCGGGCTCATTCCGGGGTCCAGGTATCTCGGTGGCGGCGACGGTTGTCGCCCCAGGCACCAGTGTGGGGGCGCTGGATAGCACCCCCCAGTCTTCACAGGGGTCCAGGTCTCTCGGTGGCGGCGACGGTTGTCGCCCCAGGCACCAGCGTGGGGCGCTGGATAGCACCCCCCAGTCTTCACAGGTGGCGGCGACGGTTGTCGCCCCAGACATCAGCTTGGTGGTGCAGGGAAGCACCTCTCGTTCCTTCCAGGTGGCGACGCCGGTTGGCGTCCCATACATCGACTCAGACTCGCTGGCTAGCGCCTCTTGCCTCTCCCACTCGGCGGCCGCCAGGGCCTCCCCGTACACCGTCCCGGTGGCGCTGGGTAGCGCCCCTCGGCTCTTGCTGGGGGTGACAGGGGTTACGGACACCGGTCCCCTGTGGTTGCGGCTGAGGTCCAGGCCAACCCGGTTGGGTTCAGCCGCTCCTCCCAGCACGTTGATCCTGGCCACCATGGTCCCAATCTGAGACACAGACTCCTGGGTAGCCGCGGCCCCAGCGGCGGCAGCTAGTTGGGGTGACGGCTGGGCATCTCCCTCCAGGTGGACCTGGGTGGCAGACTGGTTGCATGCAGGTTGTTGGGCGGCCTGGTGTTTCTTCGTTGCCCGGTCCCAACCGGTTCTACACTTGGCGGCTGTGTGGCCGTTGAAGCGGCAGCGCCCCTTCGTCCAGCTGGGTCCCATCAGGCCGGCTTCCCCAGGGTGTATCAACCTGCCAGGTCTCTCCTCCTCCAGTTGGGGCACCAGCTGACAACCAGGGTCTCCCCTACTAGGGGTCAGGCGGTGCTGGGCTGCTTGTGGTGGCTCCTTGGTTACATTCAGCCTCCTCCCCATACACACAGGTTCCTTCCATCCAACAGCGGCTCTCCTCCCCTGGGTGGCGAGGCCAGCCTCGGCCTTAGCTTCTGCAGGTGCTTCTCCACATGAGGGATCCTGCCTCTGGGTATGCCAGGTGGTTGGTAGCAAAGGCTGTTGATGGTGCCAGTCGGAAAGGGGGCTATGATCTCTGGGGGGTACCTGTGGCCAGTGTGTGGACAGGTACCCACAGGTGGACCAGCAAGGCCCAGAAGATGCCATACTGATGGTAGCCTGAACTGTATTCCGGACTGTCAGCAGACTGTTGGTAGCCACCTGAGTTGGGCCAGAGTTGCCAGCTAGTATTGCGTCCCTGCCAGGCTCCGTCAGCGGCTGGTGGGGAGCCCCTGCGGTGGTTCTGGTTTTGGCAAGGGGTGGCCTTCTTATTGACTTTCCTAGTTGGAGCTCTGCATCCTGGTGGGCCTCCATCTTCAGCAGCATGGGGGAACTTGGCTGGGACATGTGCAGTGGTTCAACAGAGTAGCGGCATCTGGTCTTGGAATGTGGGGGAACAGCCTCACTGCTGCTGGTCAACCCTGCTCTCTCCGTGCTGGGTAAAGTCTTCCACTGCAGCAGGTCACCAGTCCCCATCCTTAGGCCGGTCCCCAGTCGTTCCATGCCTGGGGGCTCCCAGGGAGGCTTGGGTGGCGGCTCCCCCACCCCCAGGTACGCGTCGGGCATCTGGGTGAAGAGCCTATTCCCCTGGGACAGCTCCCCATCCTCCAGATTGGTGAGGCCAGTGCCAGGGAGGACCTTTCCACCCCAGAAACAGGTGGTACTGGCCCTAGGGCTGGGCCCCTTTGAAATCTCAGTTCTGGTAGTAGTGTCCATCTTGGGGCTGGCCACTAAGTCTCTGAAGCTTGTCACCTTCTCATTAGGCTCAGTTGCATCGTTCAACACCCCCAGGAGGACACCTACAGGTTCAGCAACCCCCAGTCCAGTATTGCTATTTCTCGTACGTTGAGCACCAACTGAACAGGAGCTGTGCAGCGGACATTCAGTCACCCTTCCAGACAATGGCATCTCAGGGACCAGGGGTCTGTGACCTGGCATGTGTTTGATGTTCACTGTACTCGACACAGTAGGCCAAAGTAATAACAGAAGCAGTATCTTGTAGATATAGGAGCAGAGTAGAGTAGCCGCACCGCAAGGAGGTTCGAGCCGGCTCACCCCTAGTATAAATACTATAGCTGTGTAATTAGGGTGGTAGTCCACGTAGCCGTAGGCTCGGTCCTCCTGGCTCAAGAGTTTCTGTGGCTGGCGCGCCCCCATGATAAGTAGTAGGGGGTTGGTCTGTTGGTGCCAGCGTCTTGTTTAACTGTTGAGCCTGAGTTGTTCTCCTTTCCAGTATAGCTCTTGATTTCTGTGGCAACCAGCGGATCTTAGCTTAAAGGTAACAGGGAATATGTTAGGTATCACAGATGTCTCTAGGAGCGTATCCGCTAGTGGATATATGGATAGGTAGGTTATCTATATATATACATGGCTACACGCCCATATATATATATATACGTGTATAGGAATATCCCCAGAGCTAGATAGCTTTTCCTCCTTGCTTCAAAAAAATCACGCTTCCTCTGTATATAGTTCACAACTATGAAGGTCGATGGTCCAGGTACACACCACCACTGCCCAGTGTGGGGCAGCAAGTCAGGCTATGTCCACAGGGTGGGCGTACTTTCGTTCAGTTATCATATCAGTTTCCAGTGTTGTTTGGTGAGGTTAGTATTCACTTACTTGTACCCATGATACAAAAAAACAACCTTATTTATCACTTGGGTATTTATATATACATATATTTGTTTCACTAACCATTCAGCTTTGAAGTAGGGTTGGCAGGCTAGGAAGATGTTGAGGGTCTGAGCGGGTTTAAGGAACTGGTTTAGTTTTCCTTATCACACTGTAGACAGGGAGGGAGGAGCTTGCAAGTTTTTCTCCTAAAAAAATATCTCTGATGTATGCTATAGAATGGCCCCTCTCCTGTGTGGGTGTGTGTGTGTGTGTGTGTGTGCGTGGAATCTCCTGTCCTTGTAACGCGCGTCCGCGCCGTCAAATCCGCGCACACGGGGAAAACGCGCTCTCACCCCTCAACTCGCTCTCTCATTGGTCCGCTTCGTCCGTTGGATTTATGATATTTTCCGCACTCTGTTGCGCTATCCGTGAATGGCGCTCTGTGTGTCCGATCGCTAGCCCCACACTACAGACGGACTTAGTCTAGTGTGGGTAGGAAGGGGGAAGCGCGTGAGGGGACGGGGGTAACTCCGTCCGTTCCCCCTGTGAGGGAGGGGGGTAACTGTGTGCTGGTGTAATAGGGCCTTTTCTTCTTAATCCTAGGTTTATCTATTATATCACCCTGATTGTATTTGCCTTCAATGGAGAGGGGCCCCTCCCCTTCCCTTGGAATAAGGGGTGTATTGTTGTTGTTGTGCTGTGGGCTTGAGATTGTTTTGATTGTATATCAGGGTCTTTATTATGTTACATCTAGCTTCTATTTCTGTCCTTATCACAATTGCATAACAGATTTGTTTACCAACTCTGTTCTATTTTTAGCTGTTATCACAATACACAATAATCCAAGCCTGTTCTATTCTTAGATTTATCACAACACAACAATTTGTTTGCCAAGCTTTGCTCATAAATCTATTGTTTGGCCATCACACTAGGGTGGTAATCCCTGAAAATGTGATATAATATCTGTTTTCTAGATGGGTGGCTGCGTTGTAGCCTCTCAGGATACTCGGGGTTGACGTAGTTTTTCTCTGTTCTGGTGCACTACACTCGTATGTTAGCTCGCAGCTTGCAGCTATGTGGCATGTTTCAGCCTATCGGCGGCAGGGAATGTCCCGTCCTGCTAGCGCCGCTTGCAGCTATGTGGCGTGTTTCAGCCTATCGGCGGCAGGGAATGTCCCGTCCTGCTAGCGCCGCTTATCCAAATCCAGCTGATGGCGGCAGGGAATGTCCCGTCCTGCTAGCGCCACTGGTTCGGATCCTGCTATCTCTTGCAGTAAAATTGGCCTATTTTCAGCCGTTTACACTTATTTGGCTTGTTTCAGCCGGTCCGCAGGCCTGTTTCAGCCCTTTTGGCGCTCAATTCTCCGTTAGATATCAGCGCTGCTCGCGGTTATTCATCAAATTTCGCTGTCTCGCTT
The DNA here is from genome assembly GCF_053477335.1 of Acartia tonsa. Classification (NCBI taxonomy): domain Eukaryota; kingdom Metazoa; phylum Arthropoda; class Copepoda; order Calanoida; family Acartiidae; genus Acartia; species Acartia tonsa. Next base: position 42,647,358 of record NC_137261.1, on the reverse strand, counting down.
CCACAACTGCCGGATGCAGAGTTAAACTTTGCTGTCCAGGGTGGGTAATTCAGGTTGCTTGCGTCAGTTTTGCCAGATTCACTGCTGGGAGTACCTTAGCCTCAGATGCGCGTCTGCTCTACACTTGTGGTTCGCCGTAATCTCACACAGCTGTCACCAAAGTTGTGGTATCTGCCTAGGGTAAATGGCAGACACCAGAGTTCGAATAAAGACTACGGCAGTGTGAACAGACGTGGACACCTTACTATAGAGAAGCTATGCTTCTCTAGCATTCACTAGACAAGAATCAACATCTATTTCAGTTGTCACTTTATTGAAGGTGTAAAGGATACTAAAGCTATATACAACAAACAATAACTACATGGATAGGAATAAATGATCATAACATAAAAGCATTATAATACATATACAATAGTCAGTTTGGGCAATCATGATTCCCCATCCCTGGAAAGGGTGGGGGGGATTAAGAATACAGTTAACCATAATATAAATACATATGGATTAGGAATAAAGATGGTTAAAGATAAATCATACAGTAAAACATAGATAATTGCAATGGTTAGGTAGATGGCTATCCCTGTCTGGGGCAGGCAGGATAGCCCATGGAGCAGCACAATAGGTAGATAAGCATAGAGGGGTTGAGTGGTAGGTCTGGGTACTAAAGAGGGAAGGTTTGATGATTACTTGTGACAACAACAGTCTGTGTGGGGGGCAGGTTTAGATCCTTTATCCTCAGGGTTGAGGTGGTGCTGATAACTTGGTGGTTGAAGGGGAAGGTTCCGGTGCTTAAGATGGGAGAGGGAGGGGTAACACCCCTCCCTCCATTTGCAGGACAACTGAGAGATAAAATCAGCACCGTTATCTGACATCTTTTCAGGTGGCTTCATAATTGTAGAATAACAGGATTTAACTAGGTGCGTAGCATCACTATAATGTCTTGGTTTCTGCATGGTCCAGAGCTGCCGCATACCACAATTCCTTACCTAAAATAATGGTAAAATAAATATTTATATAAAAAAATTAAATGCTCATGATAATTTTAGAATTCTAGGAACTCCAAATTTCTTTCAATTATTCTGTTCTTATCATTTTTAATTAATAAAGAAAAATTCTTTTCTCCTGTTTGTGTTTACATTTATCATACTATTGTAGTTAGATTACCTTAATTACTACCTGGACCTTACACCAGATTTCTAATAAAAATGGAAAAAGCGGACAAAAATAACGATTCCCATAATATCCATGTATATTCTATATACTAACAATTATTTATTTTAACATTCTACGTATAAAGTTTAAAAAATGTAATACTTCTTTTTGGCGGGTGGTCCAATTTAAAAAAACAAGGATAACAAAATTAATTGGAAAGAAGAGCAAACTCTTATAAGTTTAAACCTAATGAAATGTGTTACTACCTTCTAAATAACCCCATATTACAGAACGTCAGTATGTTCCATATTTGTATAATGCAGATGTGCTTTTATCATAATATACTAGCTGTGAGCCGATTTTTAAGGGATTAAAAAAGTGTATTATAGAGTAGCTGCGCTTCTTACATAATATAATATAATAGCTGTTAGTCGGTATGTTAGAACTAAAGAACTGTATTATAGATATTACTTTTATGACACACGAATTTAATAATTACATATTTAGTATGGGTATTCATATCAGGGAGGGAGGGGAAATGGGTCTGTTTATTACACTAGTCTCAAAAGTTTCATAATAACGTTTTCTTATTTGTTGGCTTATCAACTTTTTGCACTTATATTGACTTTTGATTGGTTGGTATATTATATTGAGTGTCAAAACGTTCCAACCACTAATTGTCATCTAAAGAAGGGATAATTTTGTGTATCATCAATAGGAATGTACATCAATTTATCGGTCATTGTCTCATCCCTTTAGATCCCTGTATTACATAAGCCTGATGTAATTTTGGAATTATACATTTGTCGATTGAGCTCTAAAGAACGGCAGGATGAAGGGATTTACCAACTGCAGTTAAATTAATCATACATTTTCTATACTGGATGGAATGGTTCAATTGGAGTAAAAAGTAAATAAAAAGGTTTATCAAATCAAAACAAAGGTTTTGTAAATAAAGCACATCTGATACCTATACATATATATTTTTATACAATATGATTTTTTTTATTGAAATTGGGAGTAAACTTTTAGTAAAAATCATTGAGGTATAAAAATAAGATGACCACAGGAATCTATGATAAGGGATTTGTATTAGAAAAATACGTGCCTTTCTCGGGTGGTATTTAAGTAGAGGGAAAGAATTCCTGTACCAATAATTATCCAGTCGATCCTTCTACAAAATTCGAATCCATATTTTATGGAAAAAAAAGTTTTATGATTTTTATATGTATTATTTTTATGACAATGAATATTGAATATCTGCTCTATAGCTTACTTTGTCCGTTTGTGCTTCGTTACTTATTGATGTTGTCATCCTTATTTTTAGATTATCGTTCCTTGTCTATTTTTTACTAAACTAAAACAAAGATTTAATATTGTACTTTACTATATCTAAGCGAGCATGAAGTAATATAAAAAATTTCCGCTATATAAAACAAATTTGATCAATATTATATTTTGTATGTATATAATAAGGATAATAATTTACAAAGAAGCAAAACTTGTATATGATTTATGTAAGAATATGAAAAATTTTACTTTTAGGTAGGATAGTTATTAGTTCCCCCTAATTCTTCGTTTAAACGCCAATCTTAATGTAAACCTTATTTCTATTTAGTGAGAAAATTTTACTCTTAGGTAGGATAGTTATTAGTTCCCCCTAATTCTTCGTTTTAACGCCAATCTTAATGTCTACCTTATTTCTATTTAGTAAGATCAATTCATACACTTCCTCAATTATTAAAAACAAATATGCTCCCTCTATAGATTAAAAGTATTGGTTGAAAAGTTTAGACACTGCTAGAGTGTGAACCAACCAATCAATGTTTTTGAGTCAGTAACATAACACGATTAAAAATAATTCTTTGCATACCAATATAATTTAAAGTCCAATAACCATTCCATTCCTATCTTCAATTTAGAGTTGTTGGAACTTAAATTAACCAACATACAAAATTAGTAGAATAGCTTCGCTCTGAATAAAAAACACATACAAATCAAAATGCCAAATTGAGGTCTTTGTTGTAATAAAATCACAACTCCGTAAATGATGTTTAGCATTTTTTACCCGCATTGGGTGTTTAATAAAGCTAAGATACAGCTTCAGAAAAAGGTTCTTTCAAAAAATATTTCAACTAAACCCCGAACAAACATATTATGCAAATCTGAATTTTCAAAATAGCAGCTTTATTATTCATTTAGGATGATTTTACAATAAATATGAAATGTAGATGCCTCTTTTGGTTACAAAATTCCACTGTTATTTTTTAATTAATCAGCACCAATATAACACAAGATCTCAAAAACAGCATTTGGGGGAAATACTGGTGAACAAACATATTATGCAAATCAAAAACAAAGCAATAAAAAAAGGTTTTTTTGGCACTTTTCTCCTCTTTTAAAGATTTATTATGATAAAATAATAATTTTAGAAGGGATTTATGCATTAATTATTATGAAATATGGTATAAGGTAGAAATTAATGATTTTTCTAAATAAAAAATGTTTGAAAAAAATAAATTCGATCCCTATCACTTTAGAGGACAGCTGCTGACCCCCAGTCTTATGGATGAACCTAAATACATATTAAAGATAAAAATTACCCTGAAAATTATACAAAAATGTTTTTTGGTGTGTTGAAAAAATCAATTTTAAAATCTTGATTTTTAGGATGATGACCTTTAAGATGCCCCTATTGGTGGTGATGGTGAGCCAAATGTTATCAAAGTGCATGTCCATGATGACAACTTATATATTAAACTATGATCCATTTTTTGTAGTTATAGCATCCTCCAGCCCAGCATTATTAAAAAAGAAAAGAATTGCAATTTTATTTACTTCAATTCATAAGGTGAATACTGTAGTTTTTAGAAGATGGTTATATTTCTTGTTGGAAGGCTCCATTGGAGGCTGCTATGACTACAAAAAATGGTACATAGGTTAATAGACAAGTTGTTGTAATGGGCATGTACTTAGATAACATTTGGCTCACCATCACCACCAACAGGAGCATCTGAAAGGTCATCATCCTCAAAATCAAGATTTTAAAATGAATTTTTTTAACACATAAAAAAAACATTTTTGTATACATTTCAGGGTAATTTTTATCTTTAACATGTATTTAGGTTCATCCATAAGACTGGGGGTCAGCAGCTGTCCTCTAAAGTGATAGGGATCGAATCTATTTTTTCAAACATTTCTTATTTAGAAAAATCATTAATTTCTACCTTATACTATATTTCATAATAATTAATGCATAAATCCCTTTAAAAATTATTATTTTATCATAATCAATCTTTAAAAGAGGAGAAAAGTGCCAATAAACCTTTTTTTTATTGCTTTGTTTTGGATTTGCATAATATGTTTGTTCACCAGTATTTCCCCCAAATGCTGTTTTTGAGATCTTGTGCTTTATTGGTGCTGATTAATTAAAAAATAACAGTGGAATTTTGTAACCAAAAGAGGCATCTACATTTCATATTTATTGTAAAATCATCCTAAATGAATAATAAAGCTGCTATTTTGAAAATTCAGATTTGCATAATATGTTTGTTCGGGGTTTATATTTAGAAGTTTTTTGTGTCCCATCCTGCATATCAGTACACAAAAATGGCTATTAAAAGTCTTAGATATATTAATTAGTAAGAAATTACATGTTTTTTATTAAATCGCCCTGTAAATGGATAGTATATATTAATTTTAATAGTCGGGTATTTCATTAATATTAATTAGTAAGAATTTACAAGTTTTTCTAAAATCACCCTGTATATGAATAGTATATATTGATTTTAATAGTCTGGTATATCATTGATAAATATATTAATTAGTAAGAATTTAACAAGTTTTGGCACCAAGTATGTTTATGTGGGCGTTTTAAAGAAAGCGTTTTTACAATATTTAGAAAGATTTTTGTATTTTTTTTTCCAATTAAAATTAGCAAAAATGCCAAGGTTTTCTAGGGGTCATCATATACTATCTAATCTAATTTTGATTATATTAATCATAGTGACATATTTTTAAATTTTAGTGTAGATTAATTCCTGTTTTTTTTGCTATAAAATAAAATCATTAAGATTACTACATGAAGAAAACACCTCGAGACTATAGGACGATTGTTAACACTAATTTGGAGAATAAAATAATCACTCATAAAGGAAAAGGTTAATTAAAGAGAATCTTCAAAGAAGGCGTCTTAACTTTTATTTTTATAGCTAGTCGGTGTTTTTAGTAAGTAGTAGATGTAAAATTTTCCATAGAAATCAGATATGCAATCGTTTTTTTTGTAGACCTCTTATTTCTTAAGGAATTTAAGTTTTTTTTAATAAAAAATTAAGTGTGTTTTAAGGTACTATAACGCAACAAAAAAAGGAAAAAAATTGCCATTATGAACAAAAATAGTAAGATCTTTAATTTGACACTTTACTTTTTTAATTCTGTTGAGTAATTATTGAAAAAATCTATTTTTTTGAACCCACGAGAATAAAAACTTTCGTTTTAAATATATCATTATAGAGGCATAAAAAATAGGCGTTTTATATACTTTTAGAATGAGAAAAATATTACAAATGCATTCTAAGCAAAATTGAAATAACAAGTTTACAAAATAGTAAATAAACTACGATAAAAGAAATTAAATAAAAATATTATAATATACAGGCAACCATCTTAAATCTTTAAGAGTAAAATCATTGAGATTAAAAATGAAAGGGGGCAAATAGGGGGTAAAGTCAGTGTTGCCTGTACAAAATAATATGTTAGGCCATTTTTATATATTTTTTTTTACTTTTTTCAATTTTGCTCACAATGGATTCGTAATATTTTTCTGATTCTAAAAGTATATATGAACCCATATTTTTTATGCCTATTTTAGGATATATTTATGTTGAAAGTTTTGATTAAACTGAGTTTTAAAAAATTTATTTCAATAATTACCTGACAGAATTCAAAAATTAAGGTGTCAAATTAAAGATCTTACTATTTTTGTTCATAATGGCCATTTTCTTCTTTTTTTATTGCGTTTTAGTACCTTAAAACCAACTTAATTTTTTTAAAACTTAAATAACTTAAAAAATAATTATATGGAAAATTTTACTTCTACTACTTACTAAAAACACCTACTAGCTATAATAATAAAAGTTAAGACGCCTTCTTCTAGGCTTAATATATTTAATATAATATTCAATATATATTTCAAAACGAGAAAGTGGAATCGCAACTTTCCTTAGGAGGGTTTCCCCTTGATAAATACAAAATTAAAACAACCAAAATACTACACATAAAGCTTGTCTTAAAGTTTATAAATATGATTATTCCTTTCCCACTGAAATTCTACTGAGTAAAATATTAATTAAACGTGTTTGGCCTGACATATGCTTACAAAACATGGACAAAAAAAGCTTTTGAGTAATGTGGGTTTTAATTTAACTTGCGGATAGCCCAATAGTAACCTTGCCTAATAACCAAGGGAAGAAAGAACTAAAAATTCTACTGTTCCCTAAACGATTTTTAAACACGTTTTGTTACTCGTTGGCTTTAAAGCTTTTTATTAAATCTTGATTTTGAACAAACTGGAAGTCTACAAACGTTTAAACCAAAAATTATAAAATACAAAAGGGCTAATTTATTTATCGTAGTTGCGGTGTAAATAAATTTATCGTTCATTGTCTTATCCCTGACTATTTTCAATGTATGACTCAGACTTTTTTTCTATATATGTCAAAGAATTCTGATTGAGATTGAAAAATGATGTTTGATAATCAGTTTAACATATTTGTACAGGGACAAGGATAGGTACATGGAAACATATTATTTATTGGTCAGATACAGAACAAGAATGACGACATACATAAATTTTAAGTAAAGTTAACTAATTAAGAATCCAATAATGATCGTTCGAATTTTTAAAATTAATTGTATTTCTCTTTCTCGATTATCTCTTTCTAGATATAATGTAGTGTATATTACCAATGGAAATATAAATATGTGGAGATACCGACTAAAAACCAGGGATCTAAAGGACAATGGAAAATAATTTGATGTACAATGAACACCAATAATGATGATAAACAAAATTACCTTCTATCCTCTAAAAAATATTGATTAAAAAGTTTAGACTATATGCTAGAATCAACCATACAATCAAGATTCAATAAAGCAGCCCACTAATGAAAGAACGTGTTTTTAATTTTTTTTAGACTTTGTCCATTTTTTATTAGAGTTATGATTCCTTAAAAACCCGTAAATAATCAAAATCATGATTTTAGAGATTATCATATATTAGAGATTATCATATAGACTTGTAAAGCGTTTAAAAATCACATAAATTCAATTAAAAATTTATATTATCTTATTTGAAAATAAATTGAAAATATGCATAATTTTAATAAAAATAAAATTCTTTCAGAATTCTTTAGTAAACATAATTTAAGCTTTAAACAAAAATTTAATGATTTTGCAATTTTATCATAATCAAGTAACTTCAAATGTCAGTGTTATTTTCAAGAGCCTAGCTTTTCTATATAAAATATATAGGAGTTTACCATTTCTCGGAAATTAAATAATCTTCCAATGTCCTATTCGTGGCTTATGTTGTAATCCAAATGTTACCCCGAAATTATTCGCTAAAGAAAGCAAATAATAAGGTTTGTATTTGTACACCTAGTTAATACACGTTCTCGTCAAGCTACAAGGATGATAAAAAAGGATATTGTAGAAAGATATGAAGGCTTCCCCTAAAATTATCAGCAAAATTATTATCTACATCTTACAACCTCTCTTTATGTAACAAGAACATTGTATATTCATAAGTAGCGTTTACGATAATCTACTAATAACTGATTATTAGTTTTAAGATGAGAAAAGAATTGTTATTTATTTCATTATAGACATCCTTCCGCGGTCATTATGACAACATCCATAAAAGCGAAGCTCTGAAATGGAAGGACAAACGAACATTAAACAGAAAATGTATAAGTATAAGCAAAATTGCAAGTTATTTGCAAAACTACTTAAATACAATAAACTGTTTAAGGACATACTTGTAATTCTAGGACTTAATTAAAGAGATGCTTCGCTTATAAAATAGTTTTTCAAATATCAAATAAATATGATGATTATATCCCAAAAATTGTTATCAAAAAAGTTAAAAATCAACATGTTTTTAAATGGACGTAAGGACATTCTGACAATGACTATAGAGTTGCTACGCTTTCAAAATTGTACCTAACTGTTACAAGAATCACCATGCCAAGTAAAATTGATATGCAAATTGTAGCATGCCTAAATTAACGATATAAGCTATCTGTTACAGATGGACGGACTTACCGACCCTAATTGTAGATAAGTTTCGCTTTTAAAAAGAATAATTGCATCTCTATTACAGCAAATATTTTCAGGGCTACTCTAAAAAGCTAAACACATTTTTAAATGTTTATACAAAGTATTAAAAAAAAGTTTTTAGATTCATTAGTTTATTTTTATGCTAAATCCAGGAAAAAGACAATGGACAATAAACAGATGTACTCCCTCCATTTATGATAAACAAAAATACACTTTTAAAAGTTTAAATTTATTGATTGTTTATAAAACCCAATTGAGATTTAATGAGAAATGCAAGAACGAAATAATAATCTTTGTGTGTAGTTTAATTTACAGTCCTATATTCCTTCTTTCTCTCTGTTGAAATCAAGTATTTCAGATTTATGGAAATTCCCTGCAAAGGAGAACCTAAGCAAACGAACACACACAGAGACATCCTACTTTTTTAATACAGTGGCAGGTGATTAAGCCACAGTTTGGTGAAAACACCCCGATACATATTTTTGCACCACTAATGCTTTGAACATTTTGGGTTGATTTAAATTGGGGGGAGTATTTGTGTGTGGGCAAATAGAGTTTTTTTCCTTGGGGGTGGGGGGGCATAACATGCACTTTAAACGTTGAGGAACAAGGACAATTAAGTTCCTTCAGTAGGGCAATAATACCATTTTGTTATTATACACTAGAACTGAGAATTCTTATTTATCTCATCGTATTAAAGATAGCTTTTCGCGGATATTAAAACTGGAATTAATTTTATTATATTATTTATAATATTCGTGGAAAATTTATGTAACACGATGCTATACATGATTTATTAGTATAGATGAAAACCGGTTCTAATCCAGCGGATATTAATCTTATTCGAAGCCATACTGGAAACGTATTTATTTAGATATCCCACTTAGAATTCAGTAATACATATCTTTTATTTTGGTTCAGAAACATGGCAAAGTAGTCATCTTAGGTAGCTTACTTTAATGGAATGACGTATTGAAAGGTGTACGGACGTACACCTAGCTATGGAGTAGCTGCTCTACCTAAAAAGTGAAGTTTTGATTAGTTTGAATGCTCAGGGCTTCTACTCAAAACATTAACTAAAATTTATAGATTATGGGCGAGTTGAGATTTTAGTGCAGGTTGCAACATTTTTCACTTTCGCTGATTTTTGGCAAAAAAAGGACAATTGTTTTCATAAATAGCGCAGCAACAAAGATATTAGAACCGAAATTCTTTCTATCCATCTCTTTATTTGTTTTCTGCTTTTGCTTTCTTAATAGCAGCGCAGCTACTCTATTACTATGGTTAGACCGACCGTCCGTCTGTCTATGTGATATAGTCTCTTGTGAAAAAATAAAACTTTCTCATTGGCTATTAGGGGCTATTAAGATTGGGGTCGGACATTAGGATTGAAAATTTGATAACACTAGCAGCTAGGTTTCTCCTTTAATACTTTTTAGTTACTACTAGCGGCTTCGCCCCTAGCCTCCAGGGGCTTTGCCCCCAAGAGGTATAATTACATCTTCTATTACTTACCCAGCAGAACAGATCGCAAATTTTCGCACCTTCCCAGCAAGAAAACATTAAACAACGAATTCGCAAAATTCGTAAAAAAAATAGTCTAATGTGTTCTCAAGAAAATTACTACTGGTGCTGCTCATAGTCTAATGTGTTCTCAAGAAAATTAATTTTTTGGGGGGGGTTAAATCTTCATTTTTGGGAGGTTGGGGGTGTCCCACCCCCCAAGAAAATAGCTTAAAACCACCATAGGACCCATATGTATATACCCTGAAGAGTAGAATCCAATCGGTTCAGTGGTTACCGAGATCTTAAGCTTCAGACGGACGGACAGACAGACAGACAGACAGACATCAAGCTACTTTGTATTATAGATAATACTTTTTGTAGTGCCTAGCTTTTTTCTTAGCTAATTTTTTTTTTGAGTAACTTCCACTGTGCTTCTTTGTCGTTATCATATTAGTTTAACTTTTCCGTTCTTTTTAAATAAAACTTCGCTTCTTATGGATGTCCTTTCGTTTCGCTGTTATAATTGCATTTCTCCTATTGTCTTAATTTGGAATAAAACAATTTGAAACAAAATTTATCAAAGTCAAGATATGTAATTACTTTTTCTTTTACAGCTTGTTAATTTTTTAAAGCGATGCTTTTTTGCAGTTAGGATGTGTCCGTTCATCTTAATGAATCTTAAAAGGTGCCAAAAGTTTTTAAATAAACCAATGAAAGAACGTGTTTATTTTTGGTATTAGTATAATTTGCAGTTCAGTCTTTATCTGTCTCTTTATCTTTCTAACATATGAAATTGAAATACAATTATGCTAAAATGTATGAACACTGAACAAAAGTATTATTTTAGAACTGTAATCTTTATTACAAGATAACTATATTCTAAAAATGCATCTAGTTATTAATTCATCAATAATTTTCCACTCTAATTATTTGCTGTTTTAATTTAGATATTTACTTAGGCTAAAAAAAACTTCCAATTAACTTTGCTTTAAAAATAGTTTGGAAACTTATTGTTAAAAATAACATATTATACATAGGAATAACTACCAATGTTAGTTAAAATAACTATAGATAGGCATACTTATTTGAATAATACATAATTATTAAATTTACATATCAAAGCTAAAACATTTTACTAAATCCTTTGCTTTTAAAGTTACTGCCAAATTTGATAATAATTTGGTATAGGAAGTGACCATTTTAAGGATTCTACACATCTAAAGGTAAGAACATGTGTATGTATAAATATTTAACAAAGCATTGTAATTAACCAAACAAGTAGAGTCCATTAAATAATTATCATACAAACAAGCAATAATTTCTCAACAGGGACGTCTAAGCTCTTCATTTTTAGGGGGGTAAAATGAGGGGTTTTAAAGGATTCAGGGGGAGAATCTAATGTATTTTTTAAAATTTTTAGAAGGGTACAATGAGTGGTTTCAAAGTTTAAGGGGGGTTAAACACCCCTTTACCCCAACCCTTACACCTCAAAAAATAATTAAGTACTCTTTGCCTTTTCTTTAAATGGAATTAGTTTCAAACTTTGCAATTTACTTTCGAAAACATTTCTGACTTGTGTAATGCCACGACTGGACTTTTTATACAGATTGCTAATTCGCGGGTAAGTTTCTTGCTTCAATGAAAGAACCCTATAGCAGGAAAAAATGGCAACTAATGCAATCAGGGCAGAGATTGATGGATGGATTTAGGGGAGGGTGGTGGTACCCTCCTCCAAAATAGATGTAAACCTTCCCGGGACCTATTAGAAGCTACCCTGTTAAGGAGAACTTGATCAGTTCAACAAAGCGAGATCCTTCGGTACAAACATACAAACACACAGACAGACATCCTGTTACTTCATTATTAGGATTTAAGGAGTTGTTATTAGATAGATTTTAAATTTTCTAAATTATCAAAGATAATTAGCAAAAAAATCATTTTTTTGTCAAAATCAATTTAGGACAAAATTTATAAAATTATGCCGAAAAACAGGATTTCGTGATTAATTTATTTTGCATATTTTAGATGAACAAGAAAGATATTGTTCGCTGTTCATGTCCTTAACCGCATTTTATTTTGTTTTTTGAAGTGAGAAAATTACATAACATTATAATTTTCAAGTTTTATAGAATGGATTTAAATCCATCTAAACTTAAACATTTAATTTAGTAACTACTGCTTCTTAACAACGAAAAATATTTTAAAGCAAAAATCTTCATTATCAATTGCATCTCTTAGTAAAGTGATTCAAGCAATTTAGTAGCTAGGTCAGTTTAGAGAATTTCATTACAAATTGAATATCAAATTTCATTTCTATCCATAAATTCAAGTTGATAGATATACAGTTAAATAGTAGCTTTACTCCTAAAATTACTAATTTTAATTTGTCAACATTTTATCCTTTATATGCAGGTTCTAAATACAAGCGGCATGCAATATTATTGTTCTAATTGTATACCAAAAATTTGCACGTTTTTAGTAGCACAGATACTCTTTTATGGTAGAAAATCTTCAACCAATAATTTTTAATTATCTAATCTTGTTTATCATCATTAGGTATAAATATATATTTATCATCCATTGTCTTATCCATTAAGATCAATGAAAGAAATGTTTCTCTTAAATAGTTTTGCATAATTCTGAGCCCTTGTCACTGCTTTTCCTCTAAAGAAATTGGCATAAATCCCATTCGTTTATGAGATCTTACGAACATATAAAACTAAAACTCACCTAAAATAAATAATAAATTTAAATATTTTTGCATCATAAAAACAGAGCAGTCAACATTTTATTTTTATTATTTGGTTTATGAACAAAATATATTTATGTCTTGTGTAGCATGAACGACCGAAGAACCAAGTAAGTTAAATACTTGATGCTCCTAGGACAGGGGTATCTTCACAAAAATCCGACCCTTTCTTATATAGTAGCTTAGAAAATCACATTTCCTTCATAGCGTAATAGACAGACTGATGGACAGATAAAGTAAATTAAAGAGTAGCTTCGCTACTAAGAATATTCATATCTTATATTTAAGTTTAAGATTACATTTCCCTTTTACTAAAAACAAAGTGTTGATTATTTTAATGATATTGTATAGATTTTGACCACAGTGAAAAAATTTCCGTTGTTCTTATTCCAAAAACCAAAAGCCTTGGAGCCATTTTTAGAATAAAGAATTAATTTTTCATAAGAAATGCTAATATTGTTTTTTTTTGTTTTATTTAACAACCAAATACCTTATCATCAGAAAATTTAAAACAAAGATTTAGATAAAAAATAAAGTAATGATAAGTTTGTCTACCTATGATTCTAACAGGAGAAAATATGTCCTATTATGCACAACTGCAAACAATACTTAAAATAATTTGAAAACTACATTAATTGAAAATAAATGTTTCTTCCTAAGATTATCTCTTTGAAATAAGCAACTTAAAGGAACTACTTTTAAAGATGAAAAAACTGAGAAAAAAATAAAAATTTGAATAAAAAGATTGAATAAAGATTTATACATTAAAAAAGAACACAAAAAAAAGATTTTACACCTAATGTACTTCCTAAAGCCATTCTATAAAGAGTAGTATGACAACAAAGTATGGTATCACATTCTAATATTCTTATGTAATACTATGATATCCATCATTTAAAGAATCGCCTTTTGAGTGTCAAATTACTAAATTACATTAGGATAATATTCCATAAGGTTTACAAATATAGGCTTTTTGTAATTGAGAAATGGTACAGATAGGTAAACGGAAGGCAAATTAAACTTCTGACTTTCGGTTCCGATTCTAAAAGAACAATTAAATTAATTTCCAAAAGATAGGATTTCGAGCATTCGTGCATTTTTCAATTTTTTTTATTTTATTTTAAGGGGAATGTATTGACAGGAAGGGTTTTACAATATGTAAACAAGGGCATTAGAAGGTATAGTGCCCAGAAATAAGGTATAACCAACAAGCGAAATAAATGTAAAATAATATTTGGGGGGGAAATGTAGAGGTCGTCAATTTTACGATGTGTTGCCCCCCAACGACAGCTGAAAACCACGTATAGGTTTCGTGATTTTTTACGAATTAATTTCGTTATTGGTAGAGGCTGTATAGTGCCTGCCCACAAATTGTCTTTCGACCACTTATAACCCCCCCCCCCCCCCCAACACTTACCTTTTTACAACTACTACAACTATCCACTTCCTTGTTTTCATTTTAGTTCAAAAGGGGGGGGGGAGGGGTTCTCAACAAGGCACTTTGAGGGGAAACACCACGGATACTGTCCATAACGACGAGGGTGAGGTAATAATGAGTAGTTCTCATAAGATAGCGGGTCAAGTCATAATGTTCTTGAACGTGGAGCTTAATAGCCCTAGTGGCTATACAAATGTGTCTCAGTCTACTCCATGACTACTTAGGTCCAAACCCTAAGAGACTATGGCTAATCAATCAATCAAAAGGTAAATATCCAAACTTTTAGTAAATACTTCTTGAGAATTACAAAAGGTTTTACAGGTTGTTCAATTTCAGGGATTAAAGATTTAAAGTGGCCAGACAATTCTACCAATAACCAGGACATACAAGTAAAAATTGGAATACCATATTACACATTGAAATAGTGATACAATTTAGATCTAGGTTTCTTGTATTAACCATTATAAATGGATAAGATGTCGAGAAAATAAGCAAATAATCAGATCTTGTATTAAATGTCACTTAGCCGATTTACACCAATGAAATTTTATGTCAGTTTAACAGTTTTAATTTAAATTTGTCCACTTTATAAAAACACTAAAGATTAACACTATATGGAAACACAAAAACACTTTTAATACACCTTTAACAAGGATGACAACATCCATAAAAGCGAAGCACTGAAACGGTAGGACAAACGGACATTAACACTTGTATAGTATCTGAACTGAAAAATCGGAACATAAATGTATAAATGTCGAATCAAAATTGTAGGTAAATTTGTTGAAAAACTGCTTAAAAACAGGATAATGTTTATGGACATACTTACATTTTTGGACTTGATTCGCTTATAATATTGTTCTTTATTGTCCCAGGAATCAATATACCAAAAATCAGATCAAACGGATAATCAAAACACTTGAAAATTTGTTGTTAAAAAAGTAGAAAAATCAACATGTTTAAAATGGACGTACGGACATTCTGGTACTGATTATAGAGTTGCTACGCTTTCTAAATCGTACCCAACTACTACAGGAATCATCATGCAAAGTTTGAAATCGATAGGACAATTCTAACATGCCTAAATTAACGAATAAAAGCTATCTATCTCGGACGGACGGACGGACGGACCGACCCTAATTATAGAAAAGCTTCGCTTTTAAAAATCACATACACACATGAGAATCTCCACCGTAATGTTAGAAATTAACTATCTAGTTGATAATTTTTAACAATTTCCTTTAACCTTAAGCTAAATACAGGATGGTATATTTATTTGAAGGAAAACTATTTTGCCTTATCTTCAACAGTAATACTAATTAATAGTTAATTTCAGAAAGTGTAAAATTTTTAATAATATAAAGCATTATATTGGATACCACCTTGCAAAGAGAAAGAAGATATTTCAGATTTTCCTGAATATTTTAGTCAAAATAGTTTTTAATAAGTGAAGTATTCCAACTTTGTAGTAAAGAAAACCTTGTTAATTTGAAAAGATATCCAATAACAAATCTCCCCCCGACATTTATGTAAATTCTGTGCTTTGGACACTTTTATTATATGCGAAGCAAGTGCTTAACATAATATTGTATGTCAATCTATACGTCTTTCTGGCTTAGTATATTCATTCTCTTCTTTTTGTAAAATTGAAAATACAATTTTAACTTTCTAAATTACACAGTCTTTTTATAGCAAACTTTTATATCAATTACATTATTATTGTATATTCAAAATAAATATTTTGATAAAATAATTAATAAGAAAAGCCACTAATTTCACTATAAAATCTATAATATTGTTAGGTAGGTATACTTATGTCTAATTATTACTCATTTATTATTTACTCATTTATCAGAAAATCAATCCAAATCCATGCACATTTTTTTCTTTCTTAATTTAATCCGAAACCTTACAAGTGTATTTTTAAATACATAGTTTAAATCAATAAAATAACTTAATTTTAAATGGTGAAGCTTTTATAAAAACATTAAACATTTAGGTATGGGTTATAGGATTGAATAAGAAAAATTTCATGGAAGAAACCTGTATAAAATGTCTAGGGATGACTTGAGTAATGATATATAGTGCAAATTAATTTGGATTGGAAGCCCTTTAATAGCATAAAAAAAGTTTTGCAACATCAACAAAATTTGATGTACTTAAAATAGTTGAAATAATTAAAATTAATAACAGGCAAAAAATAACTTATGTTGTAAAGCGTACTTGTTTAGAAACTAATACATCATGACGCAACATATATCAACATTCAAATAAATGAAAATATACAGTAGAGTATTAAGCAGGGCAATATAAAAGGTTTAGTTATATTTGCCAAGCTTGAATACTATGTTAATGTTTACCCTTGGTGGTTTTGTGATAAAATAAACCTTGGTGGTTAACTATATTATAGAGATTGATTAAGTAATACCTGTGTGGTCAAGGATGAATCTTAGTGGTTTATCAAGGGACCTTTGTGGTCCAGGACATATGTCTCAACCATGACACTTTGGTTGAGTATGACTTCCGAATTAGCGGGAAGTTCTCGAGATCTGTTGGCGAACATACAAACCCCCAATACCAGGAACCATCAAGTTTCAACAGCAGGTTTGATTATAGATTTATTGATGAAATTATTTCAAAGTCCTGAAGTTCTTATGGTTTCAAATCCCTGGTATACTAGGGTCGTTCACGCACTATGAGACCAATGATAGGCCCAATTTTGTTCTCCGAAATCTTCACACACTCATATCTCATTCAAAAGTAAGGAACGTGCGCATCAAAATATATAAACAATCCATGCCGCGTCACTTTATGAAAGGAAAGTCAAAAAAGACGACATTTGCGCTTAGTTTAGGATAATGATAAGGAATTAATTTCGAACTTGATAAACACAAAGCTTCCTCGAAAAGAGGTTAAGACACACCCCCCGTTTGAAAGTCAAATTAACTTCCTTAACGAGATTCAAGGTTTTTTTTGCGCTGAGCACTAGCAACATTTCTCACTAAACTCAACTCACCATAATCACATGAGAATGGCCACATCCCGAAAACGTGACAATTTTGCTCCTAACTAAATGAAACCCCGTGAAATGCATACACAATATTATACTCCTCACTAGGACTCATAATACCTCACATTTTAGGATAGAAGGATGGGGATTGGTTTGTACCATACAATATTCCATGCACATGACACTCACAAGATCACATACTCAAATCCTAAAATGGATAATCCTGTTAATCATGATGTTGTAAATATAACAACTTATACTAAATAATAATCATTTCATAATCAATAGGTAATAAATCATTATTAATAAATCAATAAGTACCTACGAAATCAGGTTGAAATGTAAACAATAATGGTAAAATAAAACGAAATAAATCTTAGACAAGAAAATTAAGATTTATAGGTACTTAAAATTAAATTTGTTAAGCATCAAAAAGAGTAGTAAGAAAAAATATTTCAAAATCCTTGGGCAGAAAGTTTTTCAAACTTAATGAATAAGAACTGTACTATCTTAATCAACAATAAAACTTTTTAATACTTAAAGAATAGCAAAATAATAATATCTTCGTTAGAATTTTCATCGGAATTATGAAAAATACCAATTTTTCTTTGTAAAAAAAACATACGACTTTAAATATGAATTTTCAATCATTCCTTGATCTGAATAAAATGTTTTACTTGATTGAAATTCATATATAATTTTTAAAAAATCTGCTAAAAAAAATACTTGATTTTTTTCTTAGAATAAATATCGAATCACGCAACCTCGACACATTTATTCCTTTTTGGTAAACTTTTCAGGTAAGTTTTATAATGAATTGTACTTTTGAAAAGAAATTAAACTCAATAAAATTAAATTTGAGCATATGAAATAGAATAAAATTTAATCGCATTTCATTTGATTCTTATTTTAGGCATAAAAATAGGCATATGAAAAATGTGGCTTTTTTACTAAAAAAAAATCTCAATTTCCATAAAATAAGAATCAATTATTAATCATAATTTTTAACAACTGCCTGACTGATACAGCATGTTCTTCCAGGGGAGATTTATCTGACAGCCTGAACAAGACTCTTGCAGTCTTTCTCCCATCCTCAATCCTCGTCACTCGGCCCATCCTCAAACATCTCATCAGCGGGTTGGTACTCGTAACCAGAACTATATCTCCGTCGGCTAGTGGCTCCGCCATCTCATCCTTCCACTTGGACATCCGTAATATCTTCGGTAGAATCTCCTGGCGGTAGGCAGTCCAAAACTGGGCAGACAAATCTTCTAACAACTTCAACCTGGAGGAAATTTGGTCCTCCGGTTTCATCGCCACATTGCACAACGGCTGGCGGTCAACATTTCCCAGCAGCTGGCCAGGGGTAATCAGCCGCCAATTCTCCACGTCGTTCGCAGCTTCTATCGTCAATGGTCTGCTATTCATCAACTTGCTAACCTCTGCCAACAGCACCAGGAGCTCGTTGAAATTAACAGAACTATTCACCAACTTCTTGGACAGCAATCTCTTGGTTAATCCCACCATTTTCTCAGCTTGCCCAATAAAATGGTGGGCTCGGGCCGGGATCTGAGACCAAGAAAACTCTACCTGGCTGCCCAACTTCTGCTCTAAAACCTTGCGAGCACCGGATAATTGTGTGCCCATGTCGCTTACTATGACCTTCGGCAGACAATGAACAGCCTCCAACTTGCGCAGGGACAACAGGATACTGCTGGTACCATACTTTTCCAAGGCATCTAACCATAACGCCCCTGAGAACCTGCAGACCACCACGAACACCCACACCTTCTTCGTTGCTGTCTGACTCCTCGTTTTGGCGGCAGCTCTCCTCGTAACCAGCGGACCCATCAAGTCGACTTGCACAGCTTCAAAAGGCCTGCTCGGGACCAACTTGTCAGGTAACACATCCTTCATGGTAGTACGACATTCCTTGGCCCTCTCAACACTGCAGGGCCAACACTTCTTCACTTCCATGATGGACAACCTCCTTGCCTTCACAATCCAGCACCAACGGCGGCTCTCAGCTAAAGTTCCACGGACACCAGAGTGAAGCTCAACATGCGCTTCTCTCATAAAAACAGCAGCTAACCAATTACCAGGCTCCAAAATTATTAAACCTGGCATGTCTTCAAATATCATTTTACGGCCACCAGTAATGGCGTCAATGACGGGCTCTCCACGACCAACCATTTTAAGAATTCTCATCTCCCTGGTCACATAATTTCCTCCGGGACCAACGACAGGCCAGGTCAATGATACTTCATGCACTAATGGATTCAATGACGCATAATTGCCTTTAGCGTCATTTATCCACTCATCCTGTTGGCTACATGACACAATAAAAAGTTCCGCCGCCGCCATAAAATTGTACAAAGACGGCTTGTACACAGAATCTGCGGCTGCTACATGACTACCAGCGGCTGTAGTCTTACCTTCTTGTCTGCTCTTTAGCTTCTTCAACCAGGTGTTCGCTACTTGCAGGACAGCTGCCATAATACGTTTGGCCTGTCCAAATGATCTCCTGTGCTTAAACCTAAAGACATCTTCAGCGGCTTCTCCGGCAACTTTCATTGAACATAACTTAACCATTTTGGTATTCAACTCCTCTGGTGGTAAATCCTGCTTGACTTGTCCCGCCACGCACTTTCATCCTGGCGCAACCATTCTGGGCCCAATCTGTACCTGGAACCTGGTCCCAAATCTGATACCTTGCAGGTGCTTCTGGTGCCCAAATCTGCAACATTGTGTGTCCCCGGGACCCACCTCCAGTCATCCTTGTTGGTTGCAGATTGAATTTCTCCAATGCGATGAGAATTAAATGTGTTCAACATAGCACTGTTGGAAACTATTTGTGATAAAACACACGATGAATCAGTAAAGTACATCACTCTGATAACATCAAAGGGCAGGGCATCTCTGATGGACTTTGACAACCTTGTGGACATCTGGCAACCCATCAATTCAAGGCGTGGAATTGATTCACACTTGACCGGCGCAACTCTTGACTTGGTGGCTAGCAGAAACGTTTCAAATCCTTGTCTAGTTGGCCACCTCAAATATGCCATACATGCATAAGCCTCTGATGACCCATCCGAAAACATCATCAAGGATGGAAGGCCAGTTGGTTCCTCCGGGACCACACAACGGTCAAACTCCAATTTAGCGACCTCAGCTCTGTCCTCCAGCGACTTAACAAGTTCATCCCGTAGACTTTTTGGAATGAAATCTTGCCAGCCCAAATTCAGCAAACATGTTTTCCGCAGGACAAGTTTAATTCTCAACAGAATAGGGCTGCAAAGCCCGATCGGGTCGAAGGTCTGGGCGGTGAACCTGTGGACCATCTTCTTTGTCAGATTCTCGTCCAAGGCGTCCTGGAGGTTGTACAAATCCGCATCCTCTTTCACCTTCTTTCCCTTGACTTTACCATCTTGGTTGACTCTTGTGGCGATGGATAACACATCGGTGGCTGGCTTCCATATCAGCCCAAGAACCTTGGTTGGCTGGCAATCATCTCCAGAATAAATGACTT
This sequence comes from Acartia tonsa, assembly GCF_053477335.1. Taxonomy (NCBI): domain Eukaryota; kingdom Metazoa; phylum Arthropoda; class Copepoda; order Calanoida; family Acartiidae; genus Acartia; species Acartia tonsa. The sequence goes on along the minus strand of NC_137261.1, from coordinate 42,626,636 downwards.
GTTTGAAGGAAAAACTACCTTTGCCGATAATTCTGTCGGCTTCTTTCATCATCTCCTTGGCTTCTGGTTTCGATCCTGCTCCCAAAATAACGTCATCTATGAAGCTGTGCTTCTCAAGCTTGACTGCAACTGGAATCTGAGGTAACTTGAAATCCTCATCAGGGTAGGTAGGTATTTGTGGCTCCTTCCATAATTCAGGTTTAGCAATTTCACTACCGTTTATCTGCCCCTCTCCATACATCTCCTTGACCTCTGCTTCACTCTTTCCGCCGAACAGGCGGGACGTCAACTTCAGGGCTGTAACTGCCAAGTTTCCCGCAGCCAACTCGCCAAAATTCACAACTTTAGTCAGGTAAATTTCAAGTGGACCGTCTGGCGTCGGGGAAAATAAAACTCTCTTCATCTGGCTGTCGAACTCTGTGGCCAGGATGGAGTTATAAAACTTGGAAATATCCGCGGTTAAACCAACCTTGTAACCGCGGAAAAGCAACAAATGATAAAAAATCTTCTGCATTGGCGGCGGACCTCCCAGCATTATGTTATTAAAACTGGTACCTTTGAACGTCAGAGAACTATTTGCACACAATCTCATGGGTGTGGAACTTGAATCCTCCTTGAAAGCAACCACTATTGATGAACAAGACTTAGGTCCTTCATACTGCAATTCTTCAGGCATGGCTTTCTTAAACACGCCTCTGGATATGGCGTCGTTGAATACCTCCACATACATTCCATAGGTACCTTCCTTGACCATCTTGGCACGATCCTTTTCAGCAATTTTGCGGGCTAAACTCTCATTGTAGGGTAAAGTGTGAGGATCTTCAATATAAGCATATTGACCTGTCCACTTGTTGGACTGCAAGTCTAGTGTTAAACCTGCCTCAATTATCCTCTGCCTCTCACGCTGGTCCCAGGTAGTGCCGTCGGCCATAGCCTTGCACTCTTGACAGGCAGTACATCCTGGACAAAGTGCCTGCGGCTGTACGCCAAACGATTCAGACGTCAGAAAGTCTGGCAAGGTGCCTCCACTGACACTGACAGCCTTATATGCCGACTTTTGATCTCCAGCTCCACCGTCAGCACTCGTACAGATAAAACCACTACCAAAAATGGTTCGCCACAACATAGACTGGCCCACTTTCTGGTAGGTTGATGGAAACACGTCAGGATGTGTATTTCCAATGATGATATCTAAGCCTCCACTAATATATGTAAATCTTTCTGGCGGCATTTTAAATATCTCGGCGGCAGTTTCGGGGTGGACCGAGCGCATCTCGTTGGCCCCGCCGAGGGTAGGCATGACAGCTGCCTCAAACTCCCTCAAATTACCGTCCCTATCCTTCAGATAAAACACAACATTGCGGCAGGAAGACTCACTGCCGTCAGCTACAGAAATAGTTGTATATCTGCCGGTAGATTTCAGCTTCAACTTGTTGGATAACTTCTCAGACACAAGTGGCAAATTTGCACCAGAGTAAAACATGACAGTGGCGTGGCAGGTGCCGCCGCCAGGTGCTACAACAGGAACTAACTGAAGTAAGAAGGTACAGGGGCTGGGTGCAGAACTTGACTTGTAGACTGTATTCACACCAGCACTAGCCTCATGGAGCAACCTAGAATGATATCTGTCGCAATTATTGGTGCCACAACCACCAAGCTTATCCGATTTATTACACTTGTCAGCAGCATGGCCGTCACACAGGCAGAGTTCACATAACTTCTTCTGCTGGACAACTTTCTTTCGGTCAACCACATCCATCTTCTTAAACGTGAGGCAACGGAAAATCGGGTGTTTCTCCTTGCAGCTCTCCACAGGACATGCACTGTTCCACTTGGAAGCCTTGTCCTTTCCAGCCTTTCCATTCTTATTGTCGCTGCGGCCAGATACTTGCGCGGCGGCAGCTCTGTCACGATTTCTCTTGCCGGCGCTAGTGTCATAGGACATATCACCGGCCAACATTGCTCCCCTGGTCCTCTCCAGCAGTTCTACAATCTTCTGGATGTTTGGTTGGTTCATGCTACCTAGCTCCATCATAATTTTCTCTCTCAAATTTTCAGGGCACTTGTCTTTAAAAATATGAATAAGAGTTAGGTGGTTGTAATCCTTAGCTGCAGAACCAACGATGGCTTCTACTTCCTGCATCATGCTCTTGAAGGTAGCAATTGCACTAACCACGTCCACAGGTTTATCTACAGGTTTCATCTTGTTCAGCTTAGTTAAAATCCTCATGAACCGGCGAGTGTTTGATAAAAACATCTGATCGAGAAACGACCATTGTTCATTATGATCTCTAATCGCTGACACTTGCTTGCGTAGTTCCGGGTTGGTTATCACCTTCTCCATACACAACATCAGACTTAACCTCTGGTCAGCAAATCCGTAACCAGAGCATAGATCCTTAAAGACCTGTTTAAAGTTTGGGTAATCCGTGTCAGTACCGTCGAAGGACGGCAGCAAACTGTTGTCCCAGCGCCCATACTGCGGGTTGGAACCCCGGATATCCACGGCAGACATACTTCTGGAGAGCATGGCAGGTGTCCCACTCTCATCCAAGTTAGATGAACGACGTTCCATCTCTCTAAGCCTTCTGTACATATCACGTACTTCTTGGCGCAACTCCATGGAAATTTTAAGCACTCCCATGTCCATCTTCACCTTCTCAATGACGTCGAGGTTCCTGGCGACAGTGCTTGACCTCGCGTCGTCTGAATCATTGTCAAGCCAGTACAGAATTTTTGTACACTGCTCCAACCACGCATAAACTTTATCTGCAACAGTTTTCTGCTCACTAGCTTCATCCAATTCACGCTTGAACTCGTGCAGCTCACTAGTCTCCACGGCAGGTTTTAAACTTTTTATTAGGTCAGATTGGTCCTTGACCTCACTAAAAATGTCACGAATTGATTTTACATTCACATTTTCACATGAACTAAAACTTTGGCAGGCTTTTAGATTGTCATAAAACACTTTTAACTGTTCGTCAAACACCTCTAGCCTTTCACTGCCAATAGCGACAGCTCGCTCAATTTTCTGCTTTTTGGTTAGTGGCATATTGATTCACTAGGTACTTATTTCACAGAAAAAATTGTCACAGTTTATTGCATCAATAAATCACTGGATGCTATTGATCTCTTGATGAATGCTAACGCCTATTCATCAGATACTTTGAAATTGTCTCAACCATGACACTTTGGTTGAGTATGACTTCCGAATTAGCGGGAAGTTCTCGAGATCTGTTGGCGAACATACAAACCCCCAATACCAGGAACCATCAAGTTTCAACAGCAGGTTTGATTATAGATTTATTGATGAAATTATTTCAAAGTCCTGAAGTTCTTATGGTTTCAAATCCCTGGTATACTAGGGTCGTTCACGCACTATGAGACCAATGATAGGCCCAATTTTGTTCTCCGAAATCTTCACACACTCATATCTCATTCAAAAGTAAGGAACGTGCGCATCAAAATATATAAACAATCCATGCCGCGTCACTTTATGAAAGGAAAGTCAAAAAAGACGACATTTGCGCTTAGTTTAGGATAATGATAAGGAATTAATTTCGAACTTGATAAACACAAAGCTTCCTCGAAAAGAGGTTAAGACAACATATATATTGGACCTTTGTGATAGACTGGACCTTTGTGGTCAAGGATGAATCTTAGTGGTTGATCAAGGGACCTTTGTGGTCCAGGACAAACCTTTGTGGTTTTGTGCAAAGACCTTAGTGGTCAATTGAAGTGACCTTTATGGTTAAAGACTTATCTTTGTGATTGAAGAACTTAGTATACCTTTGTGGTCAAAGAACAAAACTTGTGTGATTACAAAACTATGTATAAAGGTGCAATATAACCTTAATACTCTTCACATTCTCTATTGTAAAAAGTGCAAAGTTCAATAAAAATCAATATGCATATTTTGAACGAACTCTGATACACACATACTGCATTTTCTGATATCCCAGTATTGAAAATGAGCACAACACAATAGATTGAATACTAGTATCATAAATTTTATGTATATAAATGATATGTATATGATGTATATAATGTCTATATTGATGTTCTGATCTTCTTATTGTCAATTCAAATTTTGTTAACAAAAGGCAGCCATTTTGAATATGAAGGCAGCCATTTTGAATCATGGAAGTAGCCATTTTAAAAATGAAGTCAACATTTTGTCAGCTGATTTGAATTGACGGGTATAAAAGCTGAGATATTTATTGTAATAAATCAGTTCTGTATTTGCTTTGAAACTGTTAACAGTCAAAATAAATATATAACTCCAAAGAAATCTTTGTTATTTAACAAATATTATTTTTGTAATATAACAAGGAAGTAGCAGTCCATCAAGAAGACCTTCCTGCCTGAAGAACCCTCACCAAGCTGACCTTCCATCCCAGAAGTCCTCCCAGCCTACATCTTCCAAGTACCTACCTAGTGATAATAAGGTTCCCTAGTTCATGGGATATCTTAAGGAGGTACCTATTGTGGTAAAGAGTGGCTTTACCACACTTAAAATGTTGTTAAATAATTGAAAGTTGTTTACTTTAAACAACATTGAAGCATTATTAGTTTTTCTTGATCAAAATATCTCAGAAGCTGCTGAATTGACTGTGTTAAGGCTTTTAGAAAGCTTCATGCAGATCATATAGTTTATCAAGAAATTTTAATATCTAAAGTTTTAATATTTATTTCTTCTTCATATTTCATTTATTATGAAGCACGCGATGTTGCCAAACTTCATAATCTACATGTAAGACAATTTTTTAAGCTGTAAAGAATGAACGTGAATGTTGATGATATAAAAATGTCGGAATTGTCAATTAAACGTTTTACAGCCTTTCTACAACCGGAAACCGAACCTTTGTTCATCTTGCCCAGGGAAAGGATATATTTTAAAGGGAGGGGGCGGTTGTGACACTTATTACAACCAAAACTACAGGAATTTAACTTAAAAACGAGTTACAGCACTGAAATTTGGAATGACAGTCTCTTTAAAAAGGTACAATGTGGAAAAGTTGGTGAAACCGCCGCTACTGCCGTTTCCCGCCAAAAAAATTCGGCGATAGCGGCGGTTCCGCCGCCGTTTCTTCACAGTTCCACATTGTACCTCTTTAAAGCAACTGCCATACCAAATTTCAGTGCTGTAACTCTTTTTTTTTGGTTGAGTTCCTTTGACTTTTAGTTTTTGGTTTCACAAAGTGTCACAACCGCCTCCCCCCTTCTAAAGTGAATAAAATATCATAAAAAGTTGACAAAGATGTTATAATTTGCCTATTTTATTAGTTTTCAAAAACATCTATGAGGGAAAAAATCTATTTGTCAATTTATTTTCACAAGTCTTAATCCCTGAAAATATTCTACAAATGCTTTGATAATTCTTCCATAATATAGTATGTTACTTATAAACCTAACTGTTTACAACAAAAAAAAACATTGATTTGATTGCAATACCTGTCATTTAAATGAATCTAGAGCAAACAGCAGCGAATGATTTTTTTTTGTCAATTATTACCAATTACATATTACAAAATAGAGAAGAAATTGCAATAAACAAAATAGGTTAAGTTTCAAAGTTACTGGTGACGTAGCCACTTATTAAGAAAAGTTTTGATTTAAAAAACATAAGTAGAGGTTAGGTTACTTTGATGGTCAAAAACAAATTAAAAGGAATGTTGCTAATAACTATTGTGTTTAATGTTTTATGTTTTAAAGTATTTGCTTTTATGTTTCCTAGCTATTTTACTTTTATGTCCATGCAATACTGAAATATACAAGAAGGGTAAAGCATAAATGAGATAGTTCTACCCTGGTTAGTCAAAGTATAATTGACCAATATGAATTAGAAGGATGAAGAAAAGCCCTAAATAAACTCTTGACAACTTTTCACATATCTAAATTTTTTTTAAATATTCTATCATTGTCTTTATTAGTAACAGTAACCGCATGCTACCATTACATAAGGGACAAAATAATATATTTATCTTAACAAAATAAAAGTGATTTTGACTATACGCCAGTCCTTTACTTTTTCAACTAGCATTAAATTTCAAATGTTACATCTTTTCGCAATTTATAATTTTCCTCTTTCATGTGAACATATTATGACATGAAAGAAATACATATATATGAAAGGGAAGGTTAAAGATCTTAAAAAATCATCCTTCTCAAACTTTTCATAACTTACAAAGCATTCAAAGACAAAGTAAGGATATAGATAAATATTGTAGAAAATCAAATAAGAGTGGTCATAGCTGATATACTGATATATTTTATCATTATAATGATGGTTGACTTATTATAAGGCAGGGAATAAAAGTTACTATGGTACATAATAGAGAGGAGTAGGTTTCTGGGTAAATCCGTAAAGGTTAAGTGTTATAAGTAAAAAACAGTAGTAGAACGATAAAAATTTATGTTAACTTTAAAAAAAAAATATTGTCTATAGTTCTTTTCAATAAGAAATACACATATATAGTGAATATTATCGTTCTACTACTATTTTTAAGCCTTAAAACACACACCTTTTCGGATTCTACCAGAAACCTACCCCGTCCTAATATATTTAGTATTTTTTGTCTGAAGTTATATATCTCCAAAATGCTGGTCAAAATGTGTTTTACTTTTCAGGGAAGCTTTATATATGTCTTGGAATGGTTTAGGCTATTTTTCTGATCTTTTTCCCTAGAGGCTAGGAGTGAAAAACTAGTAAATCTAACGAAAACAACAAATCAAAATCTTTGTCTATATTCTTTTACATACAAGAGAGGTTTGTACGTTTCTATATAAAACAATTTTGAAGTCATACTTTAAGAAAAATGAAAACATCATGTACGGAACATTTTTTTGAAGTGCAGCTTTTCTATAACTTTTATACGCGTGCTTTTTAAAAGCGAAGCTTTTCTATAATTAGGGTCGGTCCGTCCGAGATAGATAGCTTTTTTTCGTTAATTTAGGCATGTTAGAATTGTCCTATCGATTTCAAACTTTGCATGGTGATTCCTGTAGTAGTTAGGTACGATTTAGAAAGCGTAGCAACTCTATAATCATTACCAGAATGTCCGTACGTCCATTTTAAACATGTTGATTTTTCTACTTTTTTAACAACAAATTTTTATGTGATTTAATTATCCGTTTGATCTGATTTTTTGTACATTGATTCCTGGGACAACAATCTACAATATTATAAGCGAAGCAACTCTATAACCAAGTCCTTAAAATGGAAGTATGTCCATAAACATTATCAAGTATAAAGCAGTTTTTCATCAAATTTACTTACAATTTTGCTTCGACTCTTATACTTTAATATTCTGATTATTCAGCTCTGACACTATACAAGTATTAATGTCCGTTTGTCCTACCGTTTCAGTGCTTCGCTTTTATGGATGTTGTCATCCTTGTTAATTCACTTTTTGTAAAAACATTCTTCTTTCTTTATTACTTTTTTAGTGTTTCCAATGAAATACCCTTCCCTTATTAAAATAAAATAAAACTATAGGGGGGGGGGGGGAATGGGGTTTTTAGTTTTTTTTTATGCTCATCGCCTGCACCGGGCCCTAATCCTGTAGTGGGGCCTATTCCTACGGTAAGGAGAGGAGATTTTGAGATTTTTTTATTATAGTCAACCATAAAACATAGGTTTTAATTCAGTATAAACATAACATGACCTAATGAAAAGACAATTATTATTAGGGATGATTTATCTTGGAAAGGTGAAGATACCATCACTCCAAATAGATTAAAACCGTCCTAGGGCCTTTAATTACAATAACAAAGAGACACAGACATCCTTTTACTTTTTATTATTATTTATCTATTGTTGCTGTGCTAAATTTGAGCAAAATTATACTTGTCTTTGTTCCATACACTTGCAATTTTGGACAGGCATTGAAAACTATATTTCAATTATTTTTATAAGTAAAACAAGAAAATAACATCCATTAGTAGAACAGCTATTTTTCCTCTAGTATAAAGTAAAAGGATTTTTGTCATAGATTTGAAAAGATTTCGATAATTACAGAATCGTTTAAACTCTTTACATAGGTCCAGGGATGGTTTTAGGCTCTTTTATTTTAGATTCAATGCTTGGGATGAGACCTTAAATCGGCATAAAAACCTACTTATCTACTCTATAGTGTATCTGCTCTACTAATAAACAAGGATGAAAAAATCAATAAAAGCAAATCCAAAAACAAATTACTTAATTCCTATGTATTCTAAGTAAACATCTTTGTCTTCAAAACATCTTATTTTACTCCTAAACCTCTCCCCCCCCCTTCCCTCCCCCTCCTAATTCTTCCAAATAAATGTGATAAAGACAGACTTACATAAGTTAATGATAGAGTAGACTTAATATTCAATTCAAAATGCAAACAGATTTTTAAGTATTTATTATATTGGATTAAATGCAGTTTTTGAGTAAATAAGATTATATATTGATACTATATTTAGAAATGATTAAATATGTTAATAAGTCAAAACTACTGATTATTCAAAGCTGGAAAGTTCTGAAGTAGCAGGATGTCTGTCTGTATATCAGGACACCAAGCAACAGGATGACTGTCTGTTTAATTAATACAATGTATTAATTAACTATGCACTTTGAAGGGGTAGAATATCTGCCTATGCAAACTATCTAAAGTAGTAGGATGTCTGTGAATAGCTGTATTGGTCTTAATAAAGACTCGAACCCAAACCAGATAATGTTCTGTGTTAGGACTCTCAATATCAACTGACTTAAATATATTTTCTCTTTATTCTTTCTGAGAGCAATTAAAGAGTAATTAAGAGTAACAACTAACATATGTCTGCAAACTTAAATATATGACATCACAACATAAATATATGACATAAATCTCTTAGCACGCCTCTGCCCCCCTAATGTCAAAGACTGACGTAAAAAGGAGGAAACAAATTGATTTCAAGTTCCCACAGTCCGTCAGGGATGTAGGGATGGTTACATAAAGATTATGTTTACTAAATATAAAATCCTTGGTTTTATGGATAAACTGCTTTCATTAAAAGTCTATGGTTTCTTTTATTAAAAGTTAAAATAATGATTATTGCTAACTAGTGACGATTAGGTAGGTTGTTGGATACCAAGGGGGGAGTTTCCACCAACCTGATCTTGTTGTTTGCATTCACTCCCCATTGTTTATGTTATGGGGGGATGGCAAAAATCGCAATAAGTTGTCACTGTCAGACTTTCAGGCACGCCAATGTTGCTAATCACAAACACTTTCAAAATCTGCCATTTTCAAAGAAACTTCTTAAGAATCATCGTTTGTCTATACAACTATCCGTTAATCTGTGTACTTCCCTAGTTTTCAACAAAATTGGCTGGTTTGTTCATTGAAAAGAGAAGTGAATAGTCTATTTTTCTTTTTAAATGTCAACCATATATGCCTGGTCCACAGTTATTTAATCTCAGTAATATGACAGTAGAATAGCAAGCTAGATCAGACAGACACCCTATTGTGATTCTATCAAAGGAAACATATTAAATGATTCAGATTATTCAGTTTCTGGTGCCTTTAAAAAATGTAACAATTGATTTTTTATCATTATACCTAAACTTAATTCATATTAGGTAATTATTCTTTTTTGTAATTTTAATGTGACTTATAGAAATTTTGATATTTTGTCAAAATATAAGCTACTAGCGGCTACGCCCCTATAAGCCTCTAAAGGCACTTTAAATGTTTGGTTTAAAAAATAATACTATACCTTGCAATGTTTCGAAGGAGTCTCTATCAATATTCTACGATACTTTGCAATGTTACGTAGGAGTCTCTATCCGAGAGAAAAAAATTTCGATTTATTGTGATTTCTCTTGGGAGGGTGGTGGTACCCTCCCCCAAAATAGTTAAAAACCTTCCCGGGAACTATAAGAAGGTACCCTGTTAAGGAGAACCCGATCGGTTCAGCGGTTAGCGAGATCCTTCGGTACAGACACACAAACATCATGTTACTTTAGTATAAGGATAATAATGCTAGCTAAAGTATGAATTGTGGGATGGTAAACCTATTAATTAAATAGTTTTACCTAAATATATACTAATCTTATTTGAAACTAAATCAAAATTGTTCAAAATAATATAAAATGAATTGAATAGATCTAAGAAATTGTATTTTTAAAATCTTGTAGATTTTAGTTGAGATATTTGCATGAATCTAAGAATATGCAATTTCTAATATAATTCAGAGACATTATCTTAAAATGTATGATATCTTTTCCTAAAGTTAAAATGTATTATTTAAACAACAAATAATTCTTTGATTTTAGTACATCATTGATGGGCCAGGGTTAGGTTTTATCGGGCTTGAAATGTACAAAGTTTTAGTGACCAAATTTTTCCACTTAAAACAATTAATGATATTTTTAGGTAATTTTCAGATCTTTTAAACCGTACGTTACTTGTATGTGAGTCAAAAAAATGGAATTTCTATGAATTAGATGAGTAATACTTTAAACAAAAACTCAGGGAATAGAAAAATTAATCTAAAAAAATTATAGCATAAAAAGGGGCAGTAAAAAGTACAGGGATATTAATTTATTTGCAATTATCAAGTCTCTCAAGATTCCTGACTATTTGTTTCTCAGTATACTTGTTTCTTATATTTGAACAAAAAAAATCATTTAATGCATTTCTTAAAATATACCTAAAAATTTTCTTTTTTAATAAAAAATACTTTTATATCTTTGGCAAGTATTGCTACTAAATACTCAATTATAACATATTGTATATTATATTATATTATACTAGCGGCTACGCCCCTAGAGGCCTCTAGTGGCACTTTGAATGTTTTTTTATTATTTAAAATATCTAATTAAAGAAATAATTGCTTTATGTTTCGTTCAAGTCTCTTTTTCGGGAGGGGCAGTTTTTTTCTAGGGGCGATTTCTCTTGAGAGGGTGGTGGTACCCTCCCCCAAAATAGTTATAAACCTTCCCGGGACCTATGAGAAGTTACCCTGTTAAGGAGAACCCGATCGGTTCAGCGGTTAGCGAGATCCTTCGGTACAAACACACAAACACATAGACATCCTGTTACTTTAGTATAAGGATTATATTGTGCCTAATTTTTTAATCAATTAATTAATTAAGAAATGCTAATAATAAAAATGCTAATAATAAAAATACTAATTGAAATATGGACGTAATAAAGCATTTTGATGACACATTTGTCGAGTAGCTGCGCTACTCAAAAAAATATATTTTGATGTTAGTGCTTCTAAAAATTTAAATATCATACCTATTGTATTAATAAAATATTTATATTTGAATCTAAAATTAGACCCTAATTCATAGATATCATACAATTACAAATTTGCTATGCTAAATTTTAGATTCAACTGTCGAGTACAATAAATGAAAGATCTTGTATTTAATCCTTACCAAATGAACAATGGATATAGCTAACAAACAGTTTTTTAATTAATTGAGGAATGGGAAAAACACTCTTTAAAGGAATATACACATATCATTAGAGAAACGGAGTAATAAGATCCAAATAACCTTGAATAACCAAATTCCAAAAAGGCTTCGTGGGCTTGCAGTGAGCGTAGATGAGCAACAAAGACCTCTAGTTGCCTATAGTAATTATATCTTTATAAAAAAGTAATAGGATGTCTGTTTTGTGTTTACCGATTAACTGATTTGGTTCTCCTCTACAGTGTAGATTCTCTTAGGAAGGTTTATAAATTTTTTTGGGAGGGGTCACAACCCTCCTAAGAGAAATTAATAAAAAAAATATTCCCACCCCCTTCCCCACCTTAAAGAAAAATTTACATAATTTCTTTGTATAACTTTAATTGAAAGTAGAAAGAGATCCCTCCCCTTCCCTTAACCTCATAGCCGATGGTTTATTGATATTTTGAAAGGATTGATATTAATAACTTATGCTAAACGTAAACTCACGATCAAAAAAAGTAACGTTAGTCGAAAATTTATGGATATATGTTTCTGCTTTTTAACAAATAAATTTCTTATTAATAACAAAACTGTTACTTTACAATCTCAGGTAAAACTACTTAATTACTAATTATGTTAAGATTATAACTTGTTAGAGGAATGCCTGGGCCGATTAAAAGGTTTAAAAATGACCAAGCACAAGACAAAGTTTTTACAATCGAAATGCTGATTTAAAAAGTTTAGTTTGAAAAAAAAGGTTAAGTTAAGCTAATTAAGTTTAAGACTTTGAAGCATAGTTACTGGCTTCAATTTATTTATTTTATTTTCAACAAATTTTTGTTATTTGAAATAAACATAAAAAACAACACATTAATCTTTCTCCCTCTTATGCATCTTTTACGCGGTTTTCATAGCTACTCAACTCATTAGTACAACAGTAGAAAACCTGGCTAAAATAGTCCTAAATAAAGCTGTGATAACAACAGAATTAAGTGACTAAAGAAATAGCATTGCTGTGTTGATTATATCATTAAATTAATAGACCAACATTTTAATACAAATGTTCCAAAAAAATGTTTTTATCTAGAGTTTGAAAGTTACCAGGTTTATGTATAAAACAATAGACCCTAAATTGCTAATTATCAGGTTTTAGGTTATATAGAAAAATGGATAGAAAGGTTAAAATTTGTTCCCCCTCTCCCCCAAAAAATTTCAAAAATTGGTTGCCTTTGCAAAAAAAATTTGATAAAAGTGTACGTATAAACTTATTAATTTTTCTTTCTTACTTATATGGATAGGGTGTAAAGTCGGACCATCACCTCCAAGCCTGGTGCACCCTGGATAACCAACTGACGATGGCCGTGAAGCTGTGATAGGTCTAGCAAGCCAGCAGTGGATAACTATATGCTCAAGATTTACGCAATCAGCCTCGAAATTATGGACAGACCTACAGGACAACGAACCCGGACCGGACCAAGACCTACGACTACATGTTTTTTGGAACTATCAACATTGGCACTTTTAAAGATAAGGCAGAAGAAATTGTACATAGCATGACACAAAGAAATTTACATATACTTGGACTTGCTGAAACAAGACATGCAGGCAGCGGACAAAGAAGACTTCATGATGATTATGAATTATTTTACTCTGGTGACCACTTAAACACAAGACATGGTGTAGCTATTATTTTACATCCTGAAGTCAGCAGATTAGTGGAGAAAGTTATTTATGTAAATAACCGAATAATAGCTATTACTTTAAACTTCAAGAGTTATAAAATCTCCTTTATACAAGCTTATGCTCCACAACAAGGACGCCCACAAGAAGAGAAGGAGTTATTCTATGAACAATTGCAAGACACTTTTGACACACTACCTACTGAAAGTGAAATTATCATCATTGGAGATCTAAATGGACATGTTGGAAGTATCAAGGTGGAGAATGTCATAGGGGACTTTGGAGTTGGTGTGAAAAACGTGGAAGGTGAAGCAATAATTGATTTCTGTATTAGAAATGGCCTTTCTGTTATGAACACGTTTTTCAAGCACAAGGAAGCCCACCAGTACACTTGGTACAGGTACAATTCTCACGTTGGTACCTATGATATTAAAACTCAAATTGATTTTGTTCTCAGTACCAGAAAATCAATTATCAAAGATGTTAAGTCAATACCATCAGAATCTCTGGATTCAGACCATAGACTGGTGAAGGGTAAAATGAAAATACACCTTCCTAAGATTGAAAAAACATCTGTTAGAAAGAGAGTGAAAATTGGAAATATTAAAGAAGCCGCTGATGACATCCAGCAAGCTATCAGAGAAAATGCTGATAGTATTAAAAGTAATGATGTTGAAGAATATTGGAAGAATCTTCGTGACCATCTCCAGGATATTCAAGAAAACATCATTGGTATGAAAAATGTTGGAAAGACAAAGAAAAAGAAAACTGGTTGGTGGACAGATGAAGTTAAATTGGAGGTTGATAGGAAGAAACTGCTCTTTAGAAAATGGCTAAAGGAACGTACACCAGAAAGCAGAGAATCTTATGAACATCAAAGAAAAACTGTCTATTATACTAAAAAGAAAGCCAAAGCTAATATGTGGACGAGTATTGGCAAAGATCTTGAAAATGATCTTAAAGGCACAAGAAAACTCATATACAGTATGTCCAAGAATTACAAAAACAGAAACGAAGATAAACCAAAGAATGCTACTATTAAAGACAAGGATGGAGACATTGTAACAGGCGAAGAAAATGTTGCTGCAAGATGGGTGGAGTATTTTGAAGACCTGCTAAATGTAGAAATTGAGGATAGTGTAGAGGATGGTGAACATGTTAATGAGAACCATGCTGAACCTGAAATTGACAATTCTGCTAACCCAATCACAATGGAGGAGTTGGAAAAGTCTTTGAGGTTAACCAAAAGTAACAAAGCTGCTGGGCCAGACCTTATCCCAATTGAAACCATTAAAGCAGGAGGCGAACCATTGAAGAATCTGATCCTAGAACTCTTGAACTTAGCTTGGAATACAGGTACAGTTCCAGAGGAGTGGAATCATTCAATTATCTGTCCTATTTTCAAAAACAAGGGGGATCCTCTAGAATGCTCCAATCATCGTGGAATATCACTTATGAGTCATGTTGGTAAACTTTATGAGAGAATCCTTGAAATCAGACTTAGAGCCCAGGTGGAAGATCTTCTTTCAGAAAGTCAATGTGGCTTTAGACCTGGACGTGGTACAGTTGACCAGATTGCTGCCCTGAGACTTTTCCTGGACAAAAGCTGGGAACATAATATTAACCAGTATATTTGCTTTTTGGACTTGGAAAAAGCCTTTGACAGAGTGCCCAGGCATAAAATATGGGATGTTCTATATGAATCTGGTGTGGACACTAAACTTTTAAGAGCTATTAAAAGTGCTTATGTGAATCAGAAAAGCTCTGTTATTAATGGCAAAATCTACTTTACAGTAAACAATGGTGTCCGACAAGGATCAGTTCTCTCCCCCCTCCTGTTCATTGTTTACATGAATCATGTGATTCTTAAAATTGAACGGGAAAATTTTATGCTGGAGAGGCTTGGCTATGCTGATGATGTTGGACAGGCAGCTGACAGCATGCAACGACTTCAGGAAGTGATGACTACCTGGGACAGAGAACTTGCTGCTGCTGGCTTAAAATTAAACTACAAGAAGACTGAGGTTATGAAGGTTGGTAGATCTCCAGAGGAGGGTGAAATTATTATTAACGGCCACACTCTTAAGGAGACAGATAATTTTATCTATCTGGGCAGTAAACTGACCTCAAACAACCTAATTGAAGAAGAAATCAACAACAGGATATCAAAATTTACAAAAAATCTGAACTGCCTTTACCCACTTATGAAAGAAAAATCTATACCAAAAAGTGTCAAAGTTTGTATTTATTCAACTATCCTGAGACCTGTACTTTTGTATGGATGTGAAACTTGGACTCTAACTACAAAGCTAAAGAGTAAAATCCAAGCTACCGAAATGAGAGTTCTACGTTTAATCCATGGTGTAACTAGAAGAGACAGGCTAAGAAATGACGTCATTAGAGACATTCTCAAAGTGAAATCAATTTTATTGATTATTGAGAAAAGCCAGCTTAGATGGTTTGGCCACATCATAAGAATGTCAGAGGACAGAGATGTAAAGAGAATGTTAGAATGGAAACCAAATCAACCTAGACCGATAGGAAGACCGAGAAAGAGATGGCTAGACCAGATTAAAGAGATAACTAGCAGAAAAATTGCCAACTTTGAGGAGGTCTTAAGTCTAGCCAGAGAGAGAGATGAATGGAGAAGGTTCATATGGAGGCTGATACCAGACGGACCATAGTCTACCTGGCGTACTGGTGAGAAGGTGGTGAGAAGGTGAGAAGACTTATATGGATGTTGTCTTATAATCCTTGTTAAAATTTAATGTTTAAGAATCTTGAAAATCTACAAAACAAATATCTCGCCTTCATTTGGGGTTTATTTATTTGTATTATAGAATTTATAGTCTAAACAAATTAGTTATGCCTAATAATTTTTATTTTGGTTTTTAGTATCTTATATTCTGTTTACCACAATTAAATCAAAATCAAAGCCTTTGAATATTTTTACGTCCCAATGCAAGGTGCGAAGCCACAAGCATAGATTACAAAAACATAAACATAAAACGAACTGACGAACAACTATACGGACATATCAAAATATAGAACAGCCATTAAAAAAATATAATGCTCATGAACGTATATGGTAACAGGAAGATTATAGGCAAAAAAAAAGCTAAGGAAATAGAGGAGAAAAGGGGTATGTAAACTTTAAGATAGAATAGAAACATATCATTTTAAAAATAATTTTTATATGTATAGCTAGACATTTATGATAAATAAACTAAGGGGGGGGGGGTGTAGTGTAAGGAATATTTGACTGCTTTTTCAAGATCCATAACAGTCAAACACCCCATTAGTAAAAAAAAATGCAGTGCTCGCGCATTAGCCCATATTTGATTTTGTCAAGCTTATTGATTAATACCATATTACCCTCCTTCCCTTTTTTTAGTCTATTTTATGCCTATTTTATTAAAATAGATTTATTATTATTTGGATCTTACACCAGATTATCATTTACCATAATAAAGTAAAACTTGTAGCGAGCTAAAATAACGATCTCCCCCATTCCCTACCCCTCCTCGGGGATGAACGAACTGACCAATAAATGACCGGGGTAACAGCAACCTGAATTAAAGACAATTTATCGTTTGTCATAATATCCTACTTTTTTCTATATCCATTGAAATTACAATAAAAAATGGGGAGGAGTGATGAGGTTGAGGCTTGTTTTCTCACACCCTCCAAATATGCACACGAAATAATTTAACTGTGCCTTTATCTCCTAACATATTTATTAAAAGATAAAACATACTAGAAAAGGGTCAAATATTCTGATAATCAAATTGTAGAACTGTCAGCAAAACTAGAAGAAAAAAAAGAAAACAACGGAACTAAGAGTTTTCAAAAAGATTGTAACTAAATAAAAGTTAAAACGTTTTATAATATACTATTGAAAAACTATATTAATCAACCAATTAATCGTAAAGACAATTAAACCATTGAATTGACCGCAAATAAGTGAATAGGTAGAGATATTCTCTTAAACTAAACAAGACATGGCTTTTCTTCACGGTTCAGAATATATTTCTAAGAAGAATCCATCCTTTCTCCGCTAATATATGTATTATAGAATGTATGCTTCTAAATTAACATGAAAATAGATCTAAATGACTGTAATTTACTACATACAGTGTTTATACAAAATAACATAATAATATTTTCTCGGCTGATATTTAAGATAATTAGCTAGTTTGGTAAAGATTTCCTTGACGATTAGTATCTACTCTATAGATCACTTTGTCTGTCCCATGTCTGTACATTAAACTATTAATTTACTCATCTTCTCGATGATATAAGCTTTGCAAATTTTCTGTTGAAGATTTGTACGAAGCTTGTACAACTTTTGCACCACTTTTGATTCCTGTGTGGTCATAAAATGAGGGAGATGAGAGAAGTGGGAAAGAAAACCTCTAAACAAGAGATGGAGTTTTATAACGTCACAGGAATAAAAAGTGGTACAGTTTGGGCTTCGTCGAAGATTCGCAGATCAATATTTAGATTCTCTGTTACTCTATTTGTCTATTTGCTTGGGGAAATACAATTTTATTGGTTGTTTTATGATCGAGATATACAACTTGAGTTTCTTTAGAAAAATTATTTGCGAAATTTTAGTAACACTGAAGCATTGCAATGGGAGTTTTAAAAGTTCAAGAAGGAAAAAAAAAGATTAAATAGTGACTACCACCCAAAAAATGTTATGGGTTGGTCATATCAAACTTTAGACTTATACTTATATGAACAATATGAGGATGTAGTTATAATGTCATTATTAGTAATGATCAAATAGCTAGAGAGGCAGGGAACATTTGACTGTAAAAAAACATTGGCCCTAAAAGTTTTAAAAACACATTCTTTCAATCAAATCAGCTGTTAGCAAATCGTCACGTGGATGAAATAAAATAATATAGCCACTTAAAAAAACCAACAACAAAACTAATTATGAAAAATGATACCAAACTTTACAGACTTTATTGATGTTGCAACGTACAGAAAACCTGAACTATAGAAAACAATCTAAAAATATTTATTTTATGATTGGACTTTTTACGTATTTTAAGACCTACGGCTGTGTTTTTTTTTGTTCGTTGAAATTTGAAGCATTTTGAAATTTCCATTGAATTTGTCCAGCGGTCTATAATCATTTAGCATGTGGCTTCAAAATAACAAGAAATTAAATATTGTAAAAATATTGCTTTCCTTCAAAACTTTTTCTTAACCTCTGAATTTGAATTTTTCAACAAAAAACTATTTCTAGTCTCTATTCATGCGGGTCTCTTAAAGTCTTTACTTAACCTAACCTAAAAAGAGGTTAAAAATATATTTTAATAAAATAACGTTTGTGGTCCAGAAATAAAATGATTTTAATAAGGGCACAAAACATATTTTCATGTGATTTTTAATACTTCACTGTAAAATTTCAAAAATGTCTCAAAGAACATCTTATTCTCTTTACAACCAAATTATGAAATTCATATGATGAAATTAAACAATTTAAAAACAAAATAAACAAAAGTATGATTAATGAACTTGCTTTTTAATTACCACTCCCTTGTACCTTTCTTCCGCAACCCTTTTTTTCATAGAAATCAATAGTTGTTCTGTTTTTTGTTTCTTTTCAGATGTACTGAATTTTAGTTTCCGAAAGTGTACCTAGCTTCCGTGTCCTATCTCAATATCTACTACTAGCTAAAAAAGCTTTTAACTTCACAAAAAAATCAAAATTTGAAAAATTAAAATTTTGAATATATAATGTATAAATCGTTTATAAATTATATAGCTTTTCCCTCTGACTGGAGTAGCTGAAAATAGCGTTTGCAATAATTGGGTTATCTGCTGTAAAACTTTGGAAATTAGTGAAGAAATAGGCAATCCATTTCAGCACATCTCTTTTCATGTTTAGATATGTGTTTTCATATTACAACCAAATATTTCATTGTTATTATATCAACATAATATTTTAGGAAAAGTGTTTAGTAGTGCTACTTAATATAATAATGTCGAAGTAAATCATGACATATAGGCATCAAATATAAGCAAGCCCCTATTTCGACACATTTACCATAGGTTTCAAAAGATTGACCACTGTTAATATTTAGTCCAAACATTACGATGTCTGTTTGTTTGTCCATTAAAATCTCCTAATTATTAAATCTTTTTTCAGAGGCTTTCAGTTTTAAAACATTCAATGCAAAATTTAAGTATGTGGCCTTCATTTTTGGATAAATGTTTTCTTTCTGTTACTTTTAATAACAAGGACATCTGTGTCCATAAAGTTGAAAATTGCGCAGAAATAACAATAACAACATCTTTTTAGGGGAAATGCTGTACATAATTATTTAAGCAATTAATATTTTTGAAAATTTGAAGACAGATAAAAATTCTTAGTTAATTTTTTTAAATGTGTATTATGTAGAAATGGTTTCTGTTTTATATTTAACTAGAGGAATTCGTTTGTTTCAGTATACCTGAGGTGGATTCTTAAAAAAATTGCCCCACTAATTGGTTAGTGGGGCAAAATTGATTTCGAGAAAAATCCTCCAGAATCACATTAAAAATCTACAAAAAATTAAATAAAAATCTTATGTTAATAACTCTTCTATGACTTTATTTAATTTTTGGAGATTTTTAATGTGCTTTTTGAGGATTTTTCTCGAAAACAATTTTGCCCCACTAACCGATTAGTGGGGCAAATTTTTTTAAGAATCCACCTCTGGTATTTTTTCAATTCTTCAAAACAAAACTTACCTATAATTTAGTAAAATATAAAAATGTACAAAAAATATAAATAATTTTAATAGCTGTCTAATTTGTTTCTTGCTCGTCAAACAATATAACTAATGAACATTTGATTTATTTTCAAAATTCAATGAAATCTTAATTTTGTTTCAGCAAAAATATAACAAATTATTTGTTGAATACAGGGATATAGTGAAAATAAATTTATTTTTTAGAAAGATTTATAACCAATTTAGGGGAGGGTACCACCATCCTCACAAGTTTTTTACCTTTCTTTTTAAATCTAAAATAAAAGGAGAGTCGACTCCCCCCTCCCTCACTCCCCGACCTTAAATGCCTTTAGAGGCCTCTATTTACGTAGCTGCTAGTTTAAAGATATAGTGATTAGATTTTTATAACTTATCCTTAAGTTAGTGGAAAAAACAACCAATCCAATGTTTGTGAAACATAATTATTTCTAAGTCCATTGTCCTATCCCCTATTATTAGGTAATGATGATTACTTTATTAACAAATGATCAATCATTAAATTTTGTTTTACTTCTTATACAAAAATATTATTTATTACAAATTTATCCTTTAATTTATAATAATTAAAATAATTTTTTAAACCTAATGATTGAGAAAGACGAATTATTAAAAATATTTCCAGTGTGGCTTCGAAACCGATTATTATTCACTGGATTAGAACCGGTTCTCAGCCATACTGAAAAATCATCGTATTACAGACAAAATTCCTGACTAAAAAAATGAAAATCATAGGATTAATCTTAATTATTCATTTTAATATCGGCGGAATTCTGTCCATTATACGATGCAATAAAAAAATATTAAAAGATACAAATGCAATCTATAAATACTCTTGTAAAGGAGAACAGTAAACTGCAGTACAGTAAAGAAGGAAGGGGACATAGGTCAGTAAATTCTATTGATACCCAAGGTAAACACGATATCTCATTCGTTGGGTACTTTTTATTATATCTTAATTAGTTTGTTAGAACTGGCAGTGCCCAAGCTTTTCAACCATTAATTTTAATCTACAGAAGATACATTTAATGTATCATAATTGAGGATTTATCGTTTCTTTTCTTATACCTTTAGATCTCTTAGTATATTTAATTAGATGAAAACTTATTCCTTATTATGTAAAAGTCTAAATGATAATAAGTCAAATTGTCAAATGTTAACATAAAAAATAATCAACTTTATAATGATTCAATTAAAAATACACACATTTAATTGTACCTACAAACCAACAAACTATAGAGAAGCTTTGCTTCAATAACACCTACGATTTGCATAAGCATATATTTGATTTATATGATGTCTGTGTAATTGGCCATTATCGGGTGTAAAATTGGGATAAATTCAATATTTATCATTCTGTCATATTCTGACATTTATTCATTTTTAATAGCAAACTTTTTCTCTATGATTAGGGTCTGTCGGTTGTCCATCGGTCGGTTAGTCTGTCCGTCAGCAGAGAATATGTAACGTAGGCAACTGCTCTGTATTCAAATATTATCTTATATAGACAATGGTCAATATATCTATGTATACGATAAAGATAAACAAATATACCCCTTCTGTAGGTTTTCATGGAAAAGCTATAAAACTGATCAATTTAACAAATGTGACAACGAGTACAATTTATATTCTAATTTCCTCTCCCTCCCTGGTATTCCACTAAACTTTAAAAATCAGTTTTATTTATACTTTCTGTGACAAGTTGAATCATTTTCAAAATACTTGTTAGATAATAGCCGGCTGTGATTGATATCAATAAAGAAAAACTAGCCACTATATGAAAGATATTTTTTTTTCATAAAAGCTTATTTTTAGGGGAGAAGGGGGGGGGGTGAAATACTACCATCAATATTGTTGGTGTCTTAATCTAACTTAATAAGAAACTGCGCATTTTTTTGCAAATGTGTAGGCTGTCTAAAATTGACTATTTATTCTTTAATTATACTATTTTTCTAATAAAATATATCTTTGCATTTTCATGCTTGACCATTTATAACAAAAAACTCTTTCTGGTTTAAAGACTAAGTAATAATATGCTATGCTATGTAAAAAAGTCTTTTGCCTTCAGTTTTATGTCAGTTAACATTAAGATATTGTTTGATTATTTGCATATTACATTAAGAGTCTACTTTTGTTCAATAACATTCCAAAAAACAATAGACTTTTTTTTCAATAATAGTTAGTTTTTTAATAGACGGGAAATTTAATTTTGATTTCTTTAACTGAAAAAATTTTGAAAATCGGACTAAAAACACCAAAGATATGGGGGAAAATGTAAAAAATATAAAATAGCCCAAAACCTGCAAAAAGGCAGTCTGACCATAAGAGTTGTTTTCTTCAAACGACGGGAAATTTGATTTTGATATCTATAACTGAAAAAAATTTTAAAATCGGATCATAAACACCAAAGATATGGGGGAAAATGTAAAAAATATAAAAATAGCCAAAAACCTGCAAAAAGTCAGTCCGACCGTCATTGTTGTTTATAGTTAATTGTGCTCCTTAATGATGGGAATGTTGTCAAAAAATTTCAGAATTCTATCCTTTATAGGAGCTGAGTAAATCCCATTTTCCCCATAGCGTTACGAACGGACGGACGGACGGACTGACGGACAGACAAAGTGAATTATAGAGTAGCTTCGCTACTAAAAATAGTTGGTTATAGTTAATAACAACTTGAAGCAAGACGTTTTCGCAGTAGTTTCTATGGCATATTAATCCAACTATTGCAGACCATAAATTCTTTGATCCAAATACCTTTATCATGTAGCAATTACTGGGGTTATTTGATATTCTTGTTTTGGGACATTTGGTTTAACCTTTTCTAAACATTAATTTTAATCTTACATAGCAGCAATAGGTACCATTTTACTTTTAACGTCTTTAGTTTGGCAAGGTCTGGAAATATGGTTTACCCCAGCCAACTGGCAGATTTGCTTTACGATTTATCTCGGGTTTTCATCTGTATAACTGATGAAGGTAAATGAACCTTGCATTAATTTGTTTTAGATAATCTATAATATTTCAAAGATAAAATAATAATTAATCAGGAAAAACAAAAGGCCAATCTAAATATTGAAACTTTGACAAATAAGATTTAGGAATAAAAACAATATGATTGTTTTCTAGAAAGAAGTTTGCCTTATAGTAAAATACTACAATATAAGGCTAATCCAAGCTTTAATTATACTGTTATTATACAAATCTTGTGACTTCAAAGCCCAGTTTTTAAATAAGGTAAACAGAGTGAACTTCCTCTTGTAAGAAAGAAAGCTTTTAGAGTTTCTACATTTAAGCAAGAAAGGACTCATAGAATCTGCTTGTTTCTTCTAAATCAAACCAGTTTCGCCAAGTAAGGAGAAACTAATTCTGAAATGATTACATAAAAAATTCCTAAAAAAGAAAAAATATTCTAGGAAATTTAAAATGCAGAAGAGAGAGGACATTAGACTGTAAATTACACTGATTTAAAGTTTTATAGCTACGTTATTTTATTGGTTGGCTCAAAAACTTTGTGAACTTAAATTGAATTTTAAAAGTGTCAAAACTTTTCAACAAATAATGTAATTATGTTCATCATCATTGGAGATGTAAATCAATTTAACGTCAATTGTCTTATTCCTTAAGATATCTGGTACATCTGAAATGCAATGACATAAATACAGAAAAAAGGAGGATATAGTTTTATGATAACGTTACTCATTCGTTTGCTTAACGACTTTGCAAACTAATCTACAGAAGGGGTAATTTTGTGTATTATCATTGAGGATGTACGTTAATTTATCTCTTTAGATCCCTAGGATATAGCTGTGCAGCATCGTGAAAACACACCCAACTGAGACAATCATCAAGCAACAGTACAACGCCTGGATGATCAACCAACAGGGAAACAAAAGGGGTGGTGGTTATTATTACAGGGGTTGGGGAGGGGTAATTAGTCCACCCTG
Source organism: Acartia tonsa (assembly GCF_053477335.1). Lineage (NCBI taxonomy): Eukaryota > Metazoa > Arthropoda > Copepoda > Calanoida > Acartiidae > Acartia > Acartia tonsa. The sequence continues at coordinate 42,602,829 of NC_137261.1, read as the reverse complement.
TTGCTTCAACAAATAATATGGTATGGGGGCGAGGGTGTTGGAGGTGTTTATAGTAGTATTATGAAAAACATATTATAGAACAAAATATTCTTTGCTAAAATTCAATAGATTTTGTTATCTTTTAATGATATATCCTTGAAAACCATTTTAATATTTTCAGGGTAACCTTTCCTTTCCTGGGGGCGTAAACAGATGATTTAAAAATAAGGGGGAGGTCAGAGGGTGGTTACCTATGAAGCACTTTTTCTTCTGTTTTTAAAAGAGGAAAGTGCTTACACGAATCAGCAAAAATTATAGAACAAAGTTAAAAAGTGTCCGTTTGTTTGTCTGTTTAAAAGTGAATAACTCTGGAACTATAGTATTTAAGTGTTTTAATAAACAGGGAAGTTTATTACATTCCTTTACTTATATTTCAAACATATATCTTTAAAGTTAATTATTATTTATTTTTATAGTTTATGTATAAACATAAGTACCGGAAACCCCCTTTCTCTATATTTCTCTTTCTTCCTCTCTCTCTATTTTTTCTCTTTCTCTCTTTCTATGCCTTTCGAAAAATTCCCCTTTTCATCATAACATCCGGGGTGAGGATATAATGGGGGGAGGGGGGTTAAGTACCTTGTAGCTCAATTTTATTTTGTTTCTTGTTTTCTACTTTAAATAAAGGATTAATTAAACGCTTTTTGTTGTATATAATGTAGGTGCTAATAGCAGACAAATAAACTCTAATATGTTATGACATATTCTACCATATATTTTACATAAAAGTCAAATAGGAGGGGTCTAAAATTAGGTCGTAAAAGAAGTTTTTAACGGCATAATACATATTTATATAGTTTATTTTTTTCTTTTTAAATCATTTTTCATTTAGGCCCAAAAATCTTTTGACATGAAATTTAAAAAGTGTCGTACTTTTGTTTTGCACTTTTATAGACTATGAATGGGGTATTCCTGTCCAGTTTTTTGTAATAAATGATGACCTATCGGTCCATCATTTATTCCCTCGGGTAAGAAATATTCATTCCTAAACAAAAAACTGGACAGGAATATCATTCTCATTTAAACATAAAACTCATTTTTTTATGCTAAAATGTGGTTTAATTTTGGTTTTTAATTTTCATTTATTTCCCGGCTATGATCATTTATATTATTATTTTCTTTCTTTTAGTAATTAATAAAAATTATAAAATCTTCCAAAAAAAATTAAAAATCTTCTAAAATCATACCAGGGATATAAATGAGATACCAGGGAAATAAATGGGGTATTCCTGTCCAGTTTTTTGTTTAGGAATGAATATTTCTTACCCGAGGGAATAAATGATGGACCGATAGGTCATCATTTATTCACGAGGGTAAGAAATATTCATTCCTAAACAAAAAACTGGACAGGAATATCATTCTCATTTAAACAAAAACTCATTTGTATGCTAAATTATATATATTGAAAATAAGTGTTCTTTTCAAAAAAATATTATAAATATGAAAAAAGGAGATTATTTTCTTTCTTTTAGTAATTAATAAAAATTCAAAAATCTTCCAAAAAAAATTAAAAATCTTCTAAAATCATACCAGGGATATAAATGAGATACCAGGGAATTAAATGAATATTTACATCCACTATTTAAGGGGTTGTTTATATGGGAATGAATATTTACATCCACTATTTAAGGGGTTGTTTATATGGGAATGATTTTTTTTCTTCGCATATTTGGAATGCAATTTTGAAGGTGCGTTAGATCTCAATAGGCATAAAGTTCCCTATGTTGTCTTATAACAGAATGAAAGTAGTAGAAGTTCTATGTTTAAAATTCTATTTACAAGACACTCTGATTTGGGAAACTATTCTATAGTTTAAGCTTTTCTTTCTGTATAGTTCTAGAATTTTTCAAGGATCATATACGACAAGACAATAGAAAAATAATGTGTACTGTACACCCCCAATTATGATAAACAAAATCACCCCTTCTTTTAGAACAAAATTAATTGTGGACAATGATGGTTTGTAAAACCCATTCAAGATTTAACAATAGTCCCCAAAGTTTTAAAGCCAACCAAGTCCAATGTACCGTTCCTCATTATATGGTTAGGTTTAATTCTTTTTTTAAAAAGAAAATTCCATTCCAGCTTTATTCTTCTGTGCATATTTTGTGTTTTATCCTTGTTTTTTTCAAATGAATATGTCTGCTTCTCAACACGACAATTGGATTAAAGATATCCAGTAAGCCAAGAATGTACACACACTTAAAAAGTATAAAGGAAAATAACCACTAAAGACTGGAATTAGTATTTGCTTTGTTTATTAAGATCTTATATCCTTATAATAAAATATTTTGTATTAAAGTAGACTTCTATGTACTGCAAAAAAAATCAGACCTTAGAAAGTGCTTATCATCAACAACAAAAAAACAGTGCATTTTTCAAAAATTTTAAGAAAAGCTTGCAAACCCTAGCAAATAAATAAAACTGCTTGTACGCTTGTTACCTTTGCCATTTATGGTCTTATTTTAATCAGCGCTATTACACAAAGCACCTTATTGAGCTCTGATAACCCTTTTCTGTTAATTTCTGTAAAACCTGTGAGAGTTATGATGGACAAAACGAAAACTTCTGAAACTTAAATATCATTTTATTATGAAGTTAGGTGTGTTTGAGTTGAGGGAAGGGGGAGGGGGGGGGGGGGTGCATGAGTGGTAAGTTATGTGTTTTGATGTGGTTGAGATATCAATCTGAATTGTCTTTTTAAGTGTTTGTCTGACTGTCTTTTACGAGTGGACCTTCACAAGCGATTCTACTCTTAAATTCGCCAACTGTCAGTATAACAAAAAAGCTACTAAAAGCGGATATTTAATGGAGATTTTAATTTGTAAAAAAAATACTTTTTATCGAAATGCTGATAATATTAAAAGATTTCAAAATATTTCACTTGTCTCTTTTTTTTATTCAAAAAATTACGCTGAATTGCTTTAACTTTATTCTCAGGATAGTTTTAGCCTATTTTACTGTCCAACTTCTTCTATATGATGGATTTCATGGATGTTGTCATCCTTGTATGTATATTGTATATGTCTACATAAGTATTTGTATGTTCTTTTGATTTATATTCTTGTACAAAATTTATCTTGTTTTTTATCTGATATCTCTTTTATGACTTTATATCTGTATTTCAAGTATAAGGATGTGTGTGTTTGTTTTTATCCATTAAGAAATCAGAAACATAAAAACCCTAATACTCTATGTTAGAGGGTGGTATAAGATTCGTATTCAAATAAGCATAAATATGTATAAAAGATAGGAGAGCATAACCGTTTCCAAGATTTAAATGAACAACTCCTCTCTAACAAGAAAAATGCACACCCCTGGGTTTGTCTTTTACTAAGTATATTTGCGATTACTTTTATTTAATGAAATTTTTAACATTTACAAAACGGCCTGCTTTATTGCATCAAGATCCATGACAGATCTATATAGGAAATAAACGTCTATAAATGAGCTCGAGTCTTCCAATGGTAAAGTGTTTAAAACTCATAGTGCTCCAATAATCCTCATCAAACTCTCATTGACCAAAGCGATAGAACCTTTATTCTATTTGTTTATTAAATGAATTAAGTTTTTCACTTCATGTAGATATTTGAATTACATTGAAGTATTTAATCCTTATTTCATAAATAAAAAATATTCGTTCATAATAGAGTAAATCTAAGAAAACTGTATTTTAAATGAATTCGATTGTGGCGACACTTCCTTTGTGTTAAAATATTAAAACAAAAATTTTAATCATATTAACCCTTTGGTGATGGTAATGTGAAAAAAATATAATTGAAAAAATCTTTTTAAAATCATTTAAAATAATAAATATTTACTTCTTTCTTTTAGATAGTAATGGAGGGGAAGGAAAATAGATTTGTTGAGAAATAGATAATAGATTTATATATATACTTATAGAAAACTAGCCAATAGCGATATAGTTATATTGAGCCAACTCTAGTATATGTATAAAACTAAGATCTTATGATATAACAAAAATATTTTAAAAGATCGCCAAACTTGCGTTATTAGGTTTATACAATATAAATTCTGTATACTTTTATTTTATTCAAAAACATTGTGCATTTTATGTTTTTGTGGAAAAAAACGTATTTTTGATATAAATTTTAGGTCAATTAATGGTTCAACAGAGCCCCGCAGAAGATAAAAACACGTTTTTAAAACAAAATCAATGAGAAGGTTTCTGTGGTGAAATAATCCGTTCGAAAGATTCTACCACAATTTCTGCCAATTTCGTATAAGGTGTCAAATATGAAAAATACTCCTTTTTGTGTATTCTAATCTTACACTATACAAGTCTGATAAAAATTCCTTGGCGGCCAAAATGTACATTTAAAGGCATGAATGTCATGTAACATGTCCAAAAATTTTATTTAGTTGCCTAAAATCAGATGGACAAAGAAGGGATATTCTAAAGAAGAAAAATTAGAACATGGTAGACAAAGATTAAGTAATACAAACGCAAGTGTCAAAAAAGACATCCTTCATTCAAAAAAATTTCCCAAAGTAACCTTTTCTGCCTTAACTGACTTTTATTTTAAGAATTATACTACTGTCTACTTACTTTTTTTAAGCATGCTTATTGTTTCCCTGAATTTGAACAGGTTTCTTTAAGACAAAAATAAATGAAAAATATGAAGTCCCATATTTCTGGTAGATAGAGGGGTATAGCTATTTTAATGTTTTAACTGTTTCTAAAGCTTTTACAACCCCCCCCCCCCTTCCACCTCCAAAAAGTTTAGAAGTTCTTGATTTGTACCCACAAATTCGTAAACACGATCACTCATTCGTTGGCTTTCAATATTTTGGACTTTAATCAAATATTAATCGAACTCTAAATACCTTCAGTACTAGATTACAATACACTGTAAAGATACAATTCAAACCACATACCTATAAAAAGAAAAAGGTTGCAAAAAAATTTGAAAGCAATAAATAAAACAACAGTATTTAATTTAATTATGCTAGCAAATAGGTAATATTGGTTTTTCATAGCTGTTTTACTATATTTATACAACCATTTTTCAGAATATAGCATATTCCATAAATTTTATTGTTATAAGCATATTAGCTATCTAATTAAATTCATTATGGAGTTTAGTATACGTTATTTAATTTTCATATAAGCGTTGTGTTTTTCGTTAGTTTCATTATTTTGTAAAAAGTCCTACAAAAAATATATGATGTTAAAGAAGGGTTAATTTTGTATAACTGAATTAGGGGTTATACATCAATTTACCATCCATCATCTAATCTTTTAAAATCTCTGGATTTGAAAAAGGCAGTGCAATTCTATAACTATATGCCAAATAATAGGAATAATGTATGCATGGGCAAGAGAGTGATATCATCAAAAACAATTAGTAGAACAAAATAAATATACAATATGGAGAAAATATAATTAAGATGGATAGGGCTAAATATGATAAATTTAAATAAATTTGTAAAAGACACAAGAAAACTATTGTTTTTGACAATATTAAAATCTTTATGTGGAATGGATGTAACACCTTTTTATCATATAATGATAGGTTAATTCAGGGTCCTTTTTTGTACAATGTACAAAACATACTTGTTCATAAAGGGAACCCCCTCGAGTTAAAACTATTTTAAGCAAAATATCAATTCTCAGAAGTAGTTTTTTAGTGATTATTTGCAGGGATCTAAAGGGCAGGGGTGTATATTCTGCACAAGATTTATTTTTTTTCCCCTGCTACAAAAATTTTTTTTTTTCCCCCATAGATTTTTCTTAAAAAGTAGGGGGGAAAATAGAAAAATATTTAAAGAACTCTATATTTTATCTATTTTATCCCTCCTACCACACATTTTTTTTTTTTTAACCAAGGAGGGGGGCGAAATGGAAAAAATGTTTTCAGTTTTCTTAATTTTTACATTTTTTTCCCTCCAACCACTTATTTTTTATTCCCCCCCCCCCCCCCCCTGAGCAGGGGATCCCATGCAGAATATACACCCCTGCTAAAGGGATAAGGCAATTGCAAAAACTTGATCTACATCTCTAATGATGATACACGAAATTATCCTTTCTATAAATTGCAACGTGAGGTTGAAACGTTTAGACACTTAACTTTATGAACTAATCAATCAACATTCAATAAAAGTCCCCAAAGTTGTTAAGCCAACGAATAAGAAAACGTTCTAATAAAACTTTGGAGACTAGTGTAATAAACAGCCCCTTACTCCCTGGGTTATTTGCCTTTGTACTTTTAAAAACAATGTACAATGTCGGTCTACTGTGTCTCTGTAATTCTAACATACATACACTAATCGACCGTAAATGCATATTAATAAAATTAAACTATGAATCAATGACTGATAATTATATGTAGTGTGAGATTTATCGTGTCCATACATTTTAGCATCCGTGTTTTATATTTACAATAGCAAATAAATTAGATGGATTAAGTAATTGCTGATGTGAGCGAATAATTTTAATCCATGCAAGCCTTACCAATAATAGTAATTGTAATAACTTAGTAAAGTTTATAAATTCATGCTGTTTGAAGTAAACAAAAGTTCAATTTAGGGAGATTATCAAAACGTAAGTTTTTCTACATTTAGGAATTGTCCGTTTTCTCTCAACACAGCAAGAAATTATATTAAAGTAAGGCTTGAAAGAATCGCCGTATCAATTAACAAAACCAAGTATAAAAATTCCATCTTGAAAAGATATAATATAGGAAACGAAGCAACGTGAGGGTGAAAATATCAAAATAATCTTAGACTTTTTAAATGATGATTCTATGGACAATTAGTCATAAAAGTGTAATTTTAGTAGCTATATAATTATATTATATAAAGTAGCAAGGTTTTTATATAAAGTAGCAAGGTTTTTTTTATCTGTAGCTTAAGATTTATATAACTACTAACTTATTGGTTTCACTATTTCAGGTAAGCTTCACATAGGTCCTGTGATGGTTTAAGGCTATTTTATTTTGAGATTTAAGGCTTTGGATGGTTTTAAGTTATTTTTCTAGCCACTAACTTCCCCTCGCTTATAAAGCCCAAAGAAGTAATTTATAAAAAGATAAGTATGTTCGTTTTTGGAAGATTTCATTTTTTAGGAAATAAAATGCGCGGATATCTTTAGTTCTCAATGTTCGTCCGTCCCTTTGTCTGACTGGTAAATAACAAATAACTAGTATACGCGCACTAACTGTATGTACTTGTAATCTATTTTGTGCAGACAAAACAAATGACCTATCACCATAAATTCTTTGCATCTATTAAAACAAACAGTTTAAATGCTAGATGAACAACAAAAGGCAATAACTGTTAATTTTTTATTTTAAAACCCCATATATTTACAGTTTTTATTATCAACAAATTTTATTTTGCAAATTAGACTTTCCCATATAAAACCATAATAGTATATCTTATTAATGCATAGGATTGGTCATATACAACTGAAGTAAAGAAGAACAGAGATCAAAATTAAGAAAAAAATAAAAATGGCAGTAAAAAAAACTGTACTTCTCTGTTCTATTTATAGACGTTATAAATAGCTTCCCAAAGCTGGATCTTTAAACCATTTAGTGCTCTCCATTGCCAATGCTGCCATTAAAACATGGATATATAAATCAAAAGGACAGTAGTAAGCCGGTGGGTGTTTCCAAAGTGTTTTCCGGCTCACAACTGTCATTTTGATTAAAAGATCGCTAATAGGTGAGCCACTTTCAAAATCGGCTCTGGTTAACAGCTTTCTGCAGATAATAAAATGAAAAATCATAAGTTTAATTCCAGTTTAGTTTGCCACCATAAGGGCCAAAAGACCGAGCCAACTAAAAAGTATTAATTTTATGATTTTTATCTTATTAATCACGTAAAGCTGTCAATAACATGATACAATACATGACTTTTCAGTATGGCTCAGAACCAATCGGATTCGAAGCCGTGCTGGAAAATGATTTCCTGTGGCTGGGTAGTATGTAGGCGTCGAGACAGACAAATCATCTTGATCTGTACAGTAATTATTAATTTATGCATGTTAAATACCACCTTCACATAACAATAACAGGGTAAGAAAAACATTTCTAGTACGGCATGGAAACCGATTGATATCCGCAGGATTAAAGCCGGTCCTCAGCAATATCAAAAATCGTACCACAAACAATTTCCACTAAAATGCTAAAATAAAATCATATTAGATATATTATATAGTCCTCTAATATTTTATAATTGGGGATGCATATCGGTTTATCGTCCATTGTTTAGATTTGTGCTAAAATAGGAGTCGATTAATTAATTATACTAGCGGCTTCGCCCCTAGCCTATAGGGGCTTTGCCCCAAGAGGTAATTTAAAAAAAATTTGGTCTCACCCCCCAAGAAAATAGCTTAAAACAACCACAGGACCACTAGGTATATACCCTGAAGAGTAGAATCAGTGATTACTGAGATCTTAAGCTTCTAGGACAGAAAAAAGACACACATCAAGCTACTTTGTATTATAGATGTCTTTCATATAAATCTATGTAAATTCAAGGGGGACTAAATGGAAAAAGAAAAGATGCCCCTTTTAGGTAAGCAAAGAATATTTACAACAAATTACGAAGACGAAAAAAGTCCCTCAAAAAATCAGAATGTTACGTCAAAAAAACGAGGGATCATCCATCTCTTTTTAGGGGTTTTCTTTCCCACTCCTCCTCTCCTCAACCATCATTTTTATGACGTCATTGAGGAACTTTCTTCGTCTTCAGAAATTACTGAAGCTTATGCTGTGCATCTAACCTTTGAAGAAGAAAAAATATAAAATAATATATGAAAATAAAACATTTGATAAAATCTTATTGGTCATGTCATAAAAGTACAATTGACATACCAACATATTTCAACCATTATGGAAGTCGGAAACTATTTTTCAAAAATTCCAATTAGATTTACAATATATGGGTGGGATTTTTTTTGATTTTGATAATAAAGAATGGGACAATTGATTTCCTATAAAGTTTATAGCAGTAAGATTTAATTTATTATAGGATAAATCCTGTAAAATTTCATAGGTTAGCTTAGGAGTTAGGGTTTCCTTTCCTTAGCCTAACATAGATAAAAAATAATATATAAGACTTATTTATGGAACAATATCAAGAAAATATATTCTTTTAAAGCATATTCGTTCAAATTATAATATTTAATTATTTTTTATTTGTATTTACGTTTCTGTGGACAATTTCTGTTACACTAATCATATTTTTTTTATAAATTGACTGGATCTGATGAAAAAATTGCGGTTTCGCGATTGATAATCCCGTAAAGCTAAGAGCGTAGCTACATGTAAATCCCTAAACTAATAAATATATATAAGCATTTACAGTTATTCACACAAATATACAAACTCGCTCATCATTTGTTTAGGGTGTCCTTGCCTTCCCGCATAAATTTATCAGTTTTAAATAGCGCAGCTACTGTATATCTTTAACGTATGTCCAGAAATCGTCGGTTCCTGCATCACAGTGGAACTTTGTAAGTGTTAATAACGCAATTAAAATCAATTTTGTTGGTTGCTTTTCAAAATTGTAAAACATGTACATATTAGTCGTAAAATATTTAATGATTTATTGGAAATACCTGCCAAAATTTTACATTGTTATTCTTTTTGAAACAAAATTTTTGAGCAACTTATAATTAAATTTTTATATAGACATAAAAAGCACCTGTTAAAGCTAAGCACTATTATATAATTATTCAATATTAGTATTTTTTGCTGTTACATTGGTACTGGCATACTAATGTGATTGGATGTCTTTAGGAACCGCCTATTATGCTTGGTTGTTGCACGTCTTACATCTATAAATTATCAATTTTATATGCATATTAATAGCTGTTATTCAGTGTTATTTCTTTAGTATTTCTTTAAAATATTATTTTTATTCACAACATTACTATAAGGGATAGGCTAATACAACAAAGTTCTATCTCTCGTTTAAAATTGTATAAAAGTTACCATACTGAAAAAAATCCATAGGGAGAAATACGATTAACGGGTTCCACTGTTTATGAGGACTTTAGAAACATAATTTGTAAGATTACTTAAAAACAAAATTTTCTATATTGGTAATACTTGATTAATAGATTAAAATCTATGAAAATGTTTGACTTATGCTATGATTCTTATCTTTAATCTTTATTTAAATATATTAGAAATTGTTTGTATTGTTTTCATATAATAAAAGAATGATTAAATGGAAAAATCTTTAAATATTTTTTATTCAATTTAACCTCTAGAAGTACTCTATAAGTTCTAATCTTATTGTACCTGGATAACCTCTAGAGCTCAGATACACCACAAGGTCTTATCTTAGTGTACCTGGATAACATCCAGAGGACGGGTACTCCACAAGGTGTACAATCTTCGTTTTTAAGTCTAATCATGCATGGTAATAGCCAAGTAATTTTTCCTAATATAACCCTTAATTTCACACTCTTGATAAAGCAGCCAAGCAATTCTTAAAATCTTTAACAATTTTCAAATCCGTTTATCACTGATTTTATTTATTTGTTTTGCAATATTTACAAGTGATAAATGTGAGGTCCGAGGGTGCAAGCTTTTCCGCAGTGGACCTATCCGGGGAGGAGGAGAAGAAGATGTACACCCCCGGGCAAACCTGCACCAAACCACCTGCTCTGACAGCCATGTCTCCCGTCCGGGTTTCCCCCACGGGGCTGGCCTAAAGGGCTTTTAAGTCAGCCCCTGTCAGCTCTGGAGGCCTTGGAGGCCTTTCAACTCCAACCCTCCATAACCACATCCAACATCACCCCCCCTCCTCCCCTCATCCTCTCTGGCGACATCCATCCAAATCCTGGTCCCAAATACCCTTGCTCTACCTGCTCCCGCAACATAACCCGCTCCTCTGGTGCCTTCCTCTGTAACTCCTGCCAACTTTGGGTTCATCCCAAATGTTCCCTCCTCTCATCCAAATCCGAATACAATTCTAACTGGTCCTGTCCACCCTGCATCTCTGCCTCCCCTACCCCCTTCTCACCCATTTCCCCCCAACAATCAACACCCCCACCTAAATCCCGTGGCCCCAAATTTCCATGCCCTATCTGTTCCTTAGGTGTTACAAAATCCACTGGCTCCTTCCAATGTAACTCCTGCCTCCAATGGGTCCACCCCAAATGTTCCCTCCTTCCATCCTCCACCCACTACTCCCCCTTCTGGATATGCCCCTCCTGTTCCCCCCAAAATTCCCCCCCTCCCTCACCCTCCACACCCAACTCCCCGTCTCCCCCACCTTCCCCAACAGCACCTCCATCACCACCACACCCACAATCACCCCCGCCCCCTCCTCCCCCACCCCTGCCCCCCGCAAACCTCCTGGTAAACCTTTCATCCTCCAATTCAACTGTAACGGTCTCCTTACCACCCAAGATGAACTCCACAACCTTATTTCAACCCTTAACATCCCAATTACCTGCCTCCAAGAAACTAAACTCTCCTGCAAATCCAATCCTAAACCCCTCCCTGGCTATAACTTCATCAGGAAGGATCGACAAGACCGACCTGGTGGAGGAATAGCCTTCCTCATTGCCGAAGACATCCCCTTCACACACCTTAACCTCAACCACCTCTCCAATGGCCCCCTTGAGGTTGATGGCATCCAAATTTCCCGCAATGGCTCCCCTCTACAAATCATCAACCTTTACCTCCCCCCACACTCCTCCTGCCCCCCACAATACACCCCTGACTTTAACCTCCTTTTTGAAAATCCAAATGACCTTATCCTAGTCGGTGACTTCAATGCCCACAACCCTGCCTGGAACTCCATTACCCTTGACCAATCTGCCATGAATCGTGGGGAGGCTCTGCTGGAAGCTCTCAATGAGAGCAGCCTTTGCCTCCTCAACGAGGATTCCCCTACCCGCCTTCCCCCCAATGGCCAACCTACCTCCCCTGACCTTTCCTTATGCTCTGCCCACCTTGCCCTTGATTTCTCCTGGCACACCCTTACCACCCTCCGTTCTGATCACCTTCCCATTCTCCTCTCCATTCCCGAAATCACCAGAACCCCCCGCCCTGTCAAAACCTTCCACAACTTCCATAAAGCAGACTGGGACACCTTTACCCTAGAAACTGAAACCCTTTTTGAAGACCTTCCTGACCCTTCCTCCTGCTCCCAAGGTGAAGCCACTTTCCGCCAAATCCTCCAAACTGCCTCCAAACACACTGTTCCTGCTGGCTTCATCAAAAATTCCAACCCTACCCTCCCTCAGTCTGCTAAACCCCTTATCCAGCAAAGAGACTCCTTAAGAGAAACCAACCCCCATGATCCTCAAATTCAAATCCTTAATGACCAAATCTCCTCAATAGTAAACCAACATTCCAACAAAAAATGGCAAGAAACCCTTTCCAAATCCGACCATAGAACAAATCCTTCCAAATTCTGGTCCCTCCTCAAGTCCCTTTCCGGCAAAAACAACTCCCCTCCCTCCAACCAACCCATTTCCTTCAACAACAACAAAGTCCACACCTCCCACCTCCACATTGCCGAATCCTTCACCAGTCAATTCACCTCTGTCTCCCGTCATACTTCCAACCCTTTCTCCAGAAAAATTATCCGTAAAATCCGCCGCCGCAACCACCTCAACAGAAACTTCCAACCTTTTACCCCTGCCCTTGTCCTTGAAGCAATTAAAAATTCCTCCAATTCCTCTGCACTTGGCCCCGACAACCTTAACATCCTTCACCTTAAACACCTTGGTCCAAATGGCATCTCCTACCTCACTAAACTTTTCAACCTCTCCATCTCCGCTGCCAACATCCCTGCCATTTGGAAACTATCCAAAATCATTGCCCTCCTCAAACCTGGTAAACCCCCTGACCTTTCCACCTCCTACCGCCCAATCTCCCTCCTCTGTCCTGCAGCAAAAGTCCTTGAACGCCTACTCCTCCCCTACCTTAAACAATCCCTCTCCACCCACCCCTCACAACACGGCTTTAAACCCCTCCACTCCACCACCTCCTCCCTCCTCAACCTTTCCACCACCATTGCCAATGGCTTCAATCAAAACCTCCCCCCCAGCCGCACAACTGTTGCCTCCATCGACCTTTCCAAAGCATTTGACTGCATTCCCATCCACCTCCTTCTCCAAAAAATCTCCTCCTCCAACCTTCATCCCAACATCATTAGATGGCTATCCTGCTACTTGCGTGGCAGGATGGCTTTCTGTTCCTATCAAAACACCAATGCCTCTCCTAAAATTGTCCACACTGGCGTCCCCCAAGGCTCTGTTATCTCCCCAGTCCTCTTCAACTTCTACATAGCAGATGCCCCCCACATTCCCCCTGCCCACACCTCCTCCTATGCCGATGACCTTAACTCCTTCCACTCCTCCCCTAACATCCCCCAGTCAGTTGAATCCATCAACTCCCACCTCTCCTCAATCGCTGACTGGGCCTCCACCAACGGCCTCTCCATAGCTCCCAACAAATCCACTGTCACCCTCTTCACTTCTGACCGCAAGCACCAATCCAACCTCCATCCTCAAGTCCAAATCAACGGCTCCACCCTTCCCCTTGAGAAAACCCCTAAAATCCTTGGAGTTACCTTTGACACCTTTTTCAATTTCAGTTCCCATGTCTCCACCATTTCCTCAAAAATTTCCTCCCGCCTTAGAATCCTCAAATGTCTGGCTGGCACCAAATGGGGCCACCAGAAGGAGACTCTCCTCACCACCTACAACACCCTCCTCCGCCCCATCACCACCTATGCCTGTCCTGTTTGGTTCCCTAACACCTCCAAAAACAACATTGACAAACTCCAAGTCCTCCAAAACCAAGCCCTCCGCATCTGTACTGGTTCCACTAAAAAATCTCCCATCAGCCACCTCCACCAAGAAACCAAAATCCTACCAGTACGGAACCACCTTTCCCTTCTTTGTTCCCAATACCTGGCCTCCTCCCTCCGCCCCTCCCACCCATCCTTTCACAACGTCACAACCCCCCCTGGCCCTAGATCCAAAAAATCCACTCTTCAATCCATGTTCCTTCCTACTCTCCAACCTTTTCTTTCCCCCGACAACACCCTCCTTCCCACAAACTACAAATCCACAATCTCCAGACTCCACACCTCAGCTGTCACCCAAGCCATAAATTCTTACCCCCCTAATCCTGTCCTTAATCAAGCTCCCCCTGACATCAACCCCTCCGAAATCCAACTCCCCAGGCACTACAGAACCATCCTCTCCCAATTAAGATCCAACTATTGTCCTAAACTCCAAAGCTACCTCCATTCCATCAACGCTTCTCTTACCCCCAACTGCCCATCCTGTCCTGTTAATCCTACCCCAGAAACAGTCCAGCACCTCTTTTCATGCCCAAATAATCCTACAAATCTTACTCCTATGGACCTCTGGCAAAATCCCACCCATGTAGCTGCCTTCCTCTCCTCCCATCCAAGTTTCACCAGCCTTCCTCCCCTCCAACGCCCCCCTCCAGAGCCCCCACCATAAGCCCACGCCCCCCCCCCTCACCCCACTGATGACTACCCGGACCGGAAACTGACTATGAGCAGCCAAAACAACAACAACAAGTGATAAATTTTCACTTGAAACTAAATTAAGCTTTAACTAGGATAGCTTTGTCAATAGTTAGAAAATAATTTTAAAAATATAGGAAAGGTACCTAACACTATTTAGTAGAGAAAAAACTGCGTAGACACTGTTTTCATAAAAAAAAATTGTACTTATTTAAGGGTAGGTTTGGTAAATAGTGGTAAAGAAGTATAGCGGGTATAGTAACCCATAAAGAAAAGGCCTTGTAGACGTTGAATATTTAGGGTTTCTGTGTTCCACATGTCTTTTCAAAGGTATTGCTCTAATTTGCTGAACCTTTCATTGATTTAAACCCAAAACAATGTCAAATATACTAAATCAATAATGAATAGCTTTTCAATAGTATTGAATGTTGACATATAACCCCAACATATGCCCCCTATCCAACGCTAATATGTCCCCATATGCATAAAAAACAGTGTGTCATGACTTCCGCAAAAGCGACACAACTGCAAAGTGTTTCATAATTGAAAAAATAATAACAACAAGCCACTAGTGCTGTGGTAATAAATTTAGCAACTGAAGGAAGAAATTTGAAAATATAAGTATAATACAAGACGTTACTATGCGGAAATGAATTCTAACCTTAAAAGTTCGTATAATCGTAGTAGCACATATTTTAGCACGTATGGATAGGAGTGTATACTCTTCAAATCAATTCAAAACAGGATTATACAAAGTAAAGGTGTTAGGTATGGTTTGAATATTGATATTGCATTAATTTGGCAAACGTAATATGCATTGTTTTGTTTTTTTGTATGCACAAAACAACGAGAATTTCAATATCAATTCTACTTTTTAGAAACATGTACGTGGTAATTTGCCCTTGTAACTTTAAATGTACGAACTATCTCGGTCTGCTTGGTATATACCTTCGATTTTGTTATGAAAAGTCTCCAGAACACACTTTTATGAAGCCAAATTTACCAAAAATATTAATTATTAAAAATTGATAGGTAATATCTGTATCTATCCCAAACATATATGTATTAGCGCGTATGAAAGTTCTAACATATGTAGAATGGATGTATGTATTTAGTATACAGTGATTAGGATAGTTACTCAACAATTTTAATTGATTTTATTCATTCTTGCGATTGTGCCCCTAGTACAGAGAGGGGGGGGGGGGAGGTGGAAAAAGGCATGAAATTACTCCAAGGCTTAATTTTGAAAATAAAACAGTCTAAGGCCATTTTAAGACTTATTTTTATAAAAAATCATCCAGAAAATGGCCTAAATCTAAACTGGGTAATTTGTAAAGCGTCTCTAGAACTAAAAACAAACACAAACTTTATATGTTAAAAACGAAATTTGTTTTGGAATACCAAACCCTGTCTCTTTTATAGCAGAGTCGCAGGTGCAGTCACTCTTTATACAGAACAGCTATTAATTGTACCATAGCCAATTCTGCACTTTTCAATCCTAGCCATTTTTTGATTGATCGATGTAAATTAATATGTCTAAAACCAATAGGTTGAAAAATGTTTAAAGAAAGCTTAAATCCTATTTCTATCGACTTTGGTAGGGATATGAATTCTGAAGAAACTGTATTTAAGCTACAATTTTGGTAATTATAATTATTATATTAATATTTAAAGCAAACCTTTTTTAGTTTCTGGAGGAAAAAAAACCTATTTTAACCATAGGAAACAGAGGGTCTACTCCTGTGGGGTTCTTTATTTAACAATACACTAACCTAAAATAAGCCTTTAAAAGGTTCGTTTGAGAAACCAGCAACAAAACTTATATCGGTAATACTGTATCTATGTATGAGTTCAAAAGTATGCTACAATTATCATCATAACGCATAAAATCTCCTGCATGGTACAAAGTAGTTTATCTTTTAAAAATAGTCCTTGATTTATTTTTTCAGCTGTTTGATGTGAACACTAGTGCATCGAAAAGCCTTACAAAAATTAATTTCCCCCTCGGGAATGAGTTAACATTTTGCATTTCTGTTCACACCTCTACAAATTTGACTCGGGGTTGTAGTTCTTTTTTTTTTTGGGGGGGGGGGGTGAATATTACAGTCTATTTGCGAAGCAACTCTTTTTATTGACATACAAATGTGTATGTGTATTATAATGTCATTTTTTGAGGTTTTTGTGCATTTATCTGAGAAGTTTTATAACAGTCCTACCTGTCTGTCATAATATTGTATCAACTCGTAATAAACAAAATTCTTAATTTATTCCTGTAATAAGAGTGCCTTTAAAATGACGTTATATCAGCAATTCAAAAGACAGAATATTACTAGTTTTATATTTTTTTAAAACACCAAAAGCACCAATATCTTTAAAAACCATGGTAGTTTTAAAAATGATTGAGTACTAACCAAAAATCCAATTTTTGCCAATTGGTATAATTCGTCTCAAAACACACAGGAATTCAGGTGTAGATATCTTTATGGTAAAATGTTGCTGGTAACGATTATTTTCAACAACAACAAAATAAAATTAGATGCTGGTACTGCGGTGGTTTAAAGCTATTTTCTTGGAAAAGCCACTAGTTAAATTTAAAAGTGCTATCAGACGAATAGTTCTAGCCTCTCTGTTTTTTAAAAGATTTTTTTTTAACAATCCCTCATTCCCTGATAGGCATCACCTTTCCATCAAAAAAGTAATTTCACGGATTTATTAGAAGTATCATTTTTTAACATTTTAGTTACAAGCAAATGATGGATTAGTTACTCTAGAAGAATATCTAATTTTTGTAAAGATTAAAATATAAAGTAACCAGGATAATTATGTCCACAAGGGGTAGTGTAAATTAATGGTAATTAAGGTATCATATGGCTTAATGACTTTTTTTACAAGAAATAACAGTAGTATTTGAATTGATTGAGGTTTAACTTAAACTTGCATTTTAATTAGCTTAAAGTTTAATGATCACTTTAAATATAGATTCAATAAAAAGGGTTATTTAACGAATCAATATTTCTAAGAGGCATGAATAAAAATAAAAAACAGGCAGGTGGTACCAAATTAAAGTTCCGCCGGTATATTTACATATTCAAAGTCATAGACAGGTAGAAATTTTAGGGAAATATTTTAATCAAATTAGTTCAAACAGTTAAACAAGGAAATTCAGGGAAGTTTTAGAGCTTGATTTTGGGCGAAGCCAATAGTATTTTATAAAGGTTACATTTTATTGTAAGTGAAATATTTAAATAATCTATCTCAGTAGAATTACGTCAATAAATACAATAAAATATTGTCCTCCTACCAATCGAGTTTCTTTTTTTCCACTCCCATTGTCCAACCCTACCTTCCTGATCAGTATTAGCACCTGGTCAAACATTGTTAATCTAATAATTAATTAAATCAAATTATCCAATTTACCCATAAAATAGTTACTATTTCTTATTAAATTTCACTTTTGAATTAAAATCATTTGGAATAATAGGTTGTGTATATGAAGCTCTTTATAGTTTTTATGAAAAAAATAACGTCAGACAATACAAATGACCAATGATAGGCCAATACACAGACATTGCCAATGGAAGGAAAGTTTACATTTTAATTGACCAACGGTAGGCCAATATGACGTTATTTTATAGCCAATATAAAAAGCTTCTGAGTAAATCTCAATTTGTCAAATTCATTAATTTAATTGTCTTTTGTTTGGATTGAGACACAATAAGGCAAGTCGAAAGCATTATGTCATCATGTAATACTATTACTAGCAGTGTTCCAAAGCCGGAGCCGGGAGCAGCAACATTTTTGGTGGAGCCGGATCCGGAGCCGTATTTTTCGTTAAAAACGGCTCCGGCTCCGGATTAGCTAAAAATGATCTTTTAAAGTAATATTATAATTTGGCAACGGTCTATTTCCATATAATAAACTGAAAAACTATTGTTACTTAACAAATAGACACACATCCTTCTACTTTTATATAGCTTTAATCAAATAAAAGCAAAATATTTTATATTATTTATTTTATTTTATCAAATTCAATAATGAAAAAAATTGATATATTAATTTTAAGGTAGGAGCCGGAGCCGGAGCTGGAGCCGGAGCCGCATCAAAATTATACGGCTCCGACACCCTGATTACTAGTGTAATAGTTTATGTCAAATATGTATATTGCATTCAATAAATGTGGGCATAGCTGTCATAATATCGATCTTCTTATAATTTGGCTAGGCTTATTTGTCTGATTTCTATGGCAACTTTGTGAGAAAAATGATGTATTCTAATAGAATCTTATATCTACCAAAAATCATTACATCAATACAACCTAATTTAATCTCTTTTATTTTGTAAAGTTTACTATGCTAGCTTATATTTAGCCTAGCTGGAGTTTTTATTATTGTTTTTATCAATTAATCAATAATATTTACCTTTGTATTAAAAGAGCACGTTCAGTTTAAAACTTTTTAACCCATGAAAAAAAGCCTTAACTCTGATTTAGAATAGAATGAAGTAGTATGAGTTTTTGACAGAAGCTTAAGATCTCAATACCTACTGAATCCGATTGGGTATTCTATTTCATGTAAACTTTACTTAGGTTCTGTAAAGGTTTTAGGATATTTCATTTTTAGACTTAAGTTGGGATGGTTGCTATTTCTTCTAGCCCCCCTTTGCCAATTCAAATACAGAGCCCCTAGATGCTAACGACGTAACCGCTAGTCCTATAATAAAGTAGTAAGGTTTGTATTCTGAAGCAAATGATCACTGAAAATATTGATCAGAATTGAATGTTCTTTTCAAAGATGCTATATAATGTCTTGAGATGTTTTAAGGCTATTTTCCTGATCTCCCACGTCCTTCTCTATAGACTAGGGGCGAAGTAACTAATATAGATCTAAAGGAACAAAAAATCTCAACGTCCTATAACATAAAGAAAATTTGTGTAGTCTGTTTTAAATCAAAGTAGCATAACTAAATGCTGGTTAGCATACAGTCACAGTTTTAATCAGACTTTGTGGTTTAATATCATCAGCTCACAAACAGAGCAGGGAAAAGACAATAGACAATATATTCAAAGCAATGAAAAAATTAAAGACAATAGAGACGAATTGATTAATTCTCAATTTCTTTACCTCCTTCATATATTCCCTTTTTAATTCTGTTATTAATATTAAACTTTTAGTTATCAAAACCCTAAAAAAAACCTATAAAGTTTTCCTTAATCCATATATTACTATTTTATAATAACTAGATGCCTCGCCCCTAGCCTCTAAGGGAGGGCAGAGGAGTTCAGAAAATAGCCTAAAACCATCCCAATCATTTATAAATCTTCCCTGAAAAGTACAATACATTTGGACCTGCAATTTCTAACATATTAAGCTTCAGACAAAAATCTTACTTCTTTATATTGCGTAAATTTGAAAATGCAAATGTTTAAGAAATAATTATTATTTTATATTTAAATTGACTAAGTAGAGAGGTTAAGAAACCAAATAATTCGCACTCACCTTATTAAGAATTAGTAAGCCCTTTCCTGTCTGTCTACAAGTAGCTTCTACAGACAAACAGAAACTTATTTCAAAGGCTAATTTCTCACTTACACTTTATTTCTAAGTTTCACCTTATTTTATTTTTGTTTTAACACATTGTAAGTTAGATCACTACATTTTTAAAAATTTTACTCACTTGAGAACATTTTTGTTATTTGTTTCATAGATTTTTTATTATTCATGTATAGAAATTAATGATTCATAATAATTTTGTTTAAAAATAAAGTAAGTATTTCACTACTCTACACCGCAAGGTTTTAAGAATTACTAAAACATTAAAGGAGGAGGGGCAATTTAGAGGGGAGGGGGGCTACAAAGCGGTAAGAGTGGGGTCATTTTTCGGTTTGTTGGGAGGAGATGGGATTGTAAAATACGGAGGTAATAGAGGAGAGGGGGAGGGGTGCTTAGATGGAAGGGGTGAAGGAGAGGTGTAGATGAAGTATATGAGATGTTCTTCAAATAATGTTAAATTAAAATCTTCAGCAAAATCTAAATTTCTTTTAAACTTTGATTTTCATATTATCCTTTTTGAAACATAGGAATACGATCATTTGAAAGATAATTGTCCTTTCTTTGGGGGTATATAGTTCTTTCTTTTGGCACTTTTGACTTCAAATATAATCTATAATACAAAGTAGAACGATGTCTGTCTGTCCGTCTGTCTGTCCGTCTGAAGCTTAAGATCTCGGTAACCACTGAACCGAATGGACTCTACTTTTCAGGGAATATACCTACTGGTCCTGTGGTGGTTTTAAGATATTTTCTTAAGGGGTTGGACACCCCTAACCCCCCCAAAAACAAAAAAATCCCCCCCTTAGGGGAGACTTCAACGTCAAATAAGGTGGTATCGTACATAAAAAATTAAATTTAACAAACAAAAACATTTAAAGTGCCACTAGAGGCCTCTAGGGGCGTAGCCGCTAGTAATAAAAAAAGTAGCAAGAAATAAAATCTATGTCATTTGATAAACACCGAATAAAGTATATAGTAATTGGTTTCTAGAATTGTAAATAAAAAACTATTACTACAACTTTGTGATTTAAAATGAGTAATGACTGTTATGTTATTTATCTACAGAAAAAGTTGTTAGAAACCACAAGTACCTGTGCGTTTTAAAGTTTTTGGAGCCAATAGAAGCTATAAATGATGTTTTTTGTAGCCCAGCTACTCTATAACAAGTTAATTAAAGAATAATTAAGTTTGAAAAAAGTTTAGTTTTTGAAAATGGTTTATTAAATTTGTAGCTATCTTCAACTTTGTAAAATCCAGTGATTTATTTACAATAACTGTCAAAACTGATTATGTGTAGGGTAAGTTATTTTCTATTTCAAATATAACGCCTCTTATGGACATAGTTGTCCTTGTTTTATATCATATTTTATGTTTGGAAATAAAAAAGGAAATAAAAGAGAAAGAAAAACAAAAAGTAGGATTCTCCAACAAGACACACTTTTTCACTCCTAATTAATAATTACGCACACACATACACTCAAACACACACACAAGATATGAACGTCCAAGCACAATGAACGAACGCACTTTTTCCGACGATTTTTTCACCATATTGCGTCAGAAATGATAATTTTGCGTACAACACAATGCATTGTTAAAAATTTCCTTTCCTACATTTAAAAAAAAGTCCACTCACTTCATAAGAACTAGTAGCAGTGCGCCACTAGCATATAGGGAATTTATTTTAGAAATCCGAGGTTTGAGAAGAAAATAGCTTAAAACCATCCAGCTGGACCTGTGTAGAGCTTCTATGAAGCTCAAATAATGCCATAGGACTAGTGGTTTCGTCCCTAGCCTCTAGGTTTTTAAAATATTTTTATTAACCGTATAAAGATACAATAATCTAAAGTTTAAAGGAACCGTCTATTGTTTTTACATTTCTGTAATAATTTGATAAAAAGGAACTTTATAAAAGGGTTATAAGGAATGTTATTAGGATAGTTTTAAAAATTGGGCGGAGTTACATATTTCTGTTATAGATGTTTCTTTGAAATTGATGAAATAAATCAAATAATAGCTATTATCTAATTTTAGATAAAATAAACAAATACATAATGTGTTTTAAACATCATAGATTGGCCTTAAGAATTCTTATTTTCATTCATAAGATCATATTGAAAATGTTGAAATTATGAAAATGTTATGCCATAATTTTTCTTTAAAAAAATTACTTTTCTGCGATAAAGTTTACTGCGGTCATGAGTGAGCAAGGAAATCCTTTCCCTTTTTAATCCCCCCTTACACATTTTCCTCTCCCTTTATTATACCATCATGTTGCTGCTTCTCCTCATCTGCTCTGCCATTTTGGCGGTCAAACTAAGCAGGTCAGATTAATTAGGTTAGAAGAATTATAACAATAAAACCGTTACATGAAGTTAACCTTTCATCAACTTTTAATTAATTTCTTTGAAATTATGAAAATTTAGGGGTTCCAGGAATAGCTAAATGAAAATAAAATTAAATTATTCTTTCTTTCCCCTAGGTTTATAGAACTTATTTTTATTAATTTGGAATTTTCACTATTATAATTTTATTACAAACGTTTTTTTTATAATAAAATATAGATGTAAAGAATGTAAACTACCAACATGCATAAAATGTACATGTAGACTTTTGTTAACAATTATAGAGCTGCTACGTTTTCTAAACTTTACCTAACTGTTTTCGGAATCAAACATGTCAATTTTAAAATCAAAAACACAATCATAATTCATGCCTAAATCAACAATAATAGCAGTCCATTAAGTACGGACAGACCTACCCTAATTTTAGCAAAGTTTTGCTTTTAATGAGCAACAGTTCTTTGTTTCAAAAGTCATAAGGTTCTGTGTAAAAGGAGGAAAGTTTACATATATTTTAAAGGTCCTGAAATATTTATGACATCACAGTAAATTAATAGTTAAACGAGCCTGATAATTGTATTGTGACACTTTAAGGACAGATGGACTTTGAATTCCGACTTTTTTTTATGAATTAGTTCCAGAGGGGTGGGTTTGGTGGCAGGAATTAGGCAAATTTAAGGGGTTGTTGTTTTATATGTATACTAGATTGGCTCAAAAAGACAAAAGTAATATTTTTGAATGACGGGCAAATGATAGTCTAATTTTGTATATTGCATATTTTGATAAAGGAGAGTTTATTTTCTTTCTATGCCTAACTCTACGATTCATTAACCCCGTGCCAATAACCTGAGTCAATAGTACCTTATCTAACAAACGAAAAACTATCTCAACCCCCCCCCCCCCTTATTTTCAATTTATTTCAAGGAAAGGGGTGGGGGCTCTTATATTTGTTTTAATTTTGTGCATCGTAAAAGGACCAAGGAAATCTTCAGCAAAAAAATGGGGGGGGATTTTTTGTTTTTGGGGGGGTTGGGGGTGTCCCAACCCCCAAGAAAATAGCCTAAAACCACCACAGGACCAGTAGGTATATTCCCTGAAGAGTAGAATCCAATCGGTTCAGTGGTTACCGAGATCTTGAGGGACGGACAGACAGACGGACGGACAGACATCATTCTACTTTGTATTATAGATATATAGTTAGTTAGATATAGATATAGAAACCTAGGATGATACATTATTATGTTAATTAAAATTATTAAAAGAATATACTTATAATTCAGGGATTTTTAGGGGTAGGTTACGATAGATTAAAGTTATTGAGGATTATCCAAGGTTTTAAGCCCTTTAGAGTACGTGTTAATAAAACTTAGGGTATTGTATCCCTTTCTGCTTTTTATACCATTTGGTTAAAAAGATTAACAAGGATGACAACATCCATAAGTAGCGAAGCTCAGAAATTATGAATGTATATTATGAATATATTTACAATATACCAGTGTCATCCTATATATTTGATGAAATAGGGAAATGACGAAAACTTCAAAATCATGCAACCTTTAAATCACGAAAAATTAAAAATCTAGGAATCGATCTAGCACCACAATTTATAAACAAATCTTAACCCTTACAGATCGGGGGGGGGGGGCTCCAAGAGCCCCCCCCTCTAGTTTTTTCAATCTCATTTTTTTTGTAGGTAAGATGGAGTGCTGTGACTTCATGACTTTTTAAGTTTAGTAATTATACGTCGGCAAGAGTTGATTTTATTAGGATATCTGGTCTGTGTCGGTCGTGGTGTCCGGTCAAAGTCGGTTGGGTAGCACCAAAATTAGAAAAAAATTCTAAAAAAATCTTAATTTCTACATTATGACTTTTGTGTATAAGGAGAAACCTAAATTTTTTTTGGTGAATACTTAGATATCAATGACCTTCTGAGAAAAAATGTGTTATGACCGTTTGACCGCTCCCTGACCGACTTTATGACCGATTTTTGTCCGGCTTTTACTACAGACATATATCATGAATATCGTGGCTTCTATTACAGCTAGAGTCCTATAATTTTTTTTGGTAAATCCTTGAGCAACATCAAACAGATAAAAATATTAATCGGCGCCGCCAACCGCCGTTTTACCGCCGTAACCGCCGAAAATGGCGGTTTCCGTTATTTGCCGTTTTTTGGCGATGATCAGAAAAAGTAATTTTTTTTTTATGAAAAATAAAAGTTCGTCCTAAAATTTGGTCATCCTAGCTGCAAAATTGGCCGCTCTACAGCTGTTTTAAAATTTAGCGGCTGGCCGCTAAAAAGCGGCTAAGGAGCGGCCTGGCTGCTATGACTAGAAAAAGTAATTTTCTCTAAAAATACACATGAACCACCAGAAAAAAAATTTACGTCTTTATCTGTAACAGGAGCCGAGATAGAGGGGGGGCTCTTGGAGCCCCCCCCCCCCCCCCCGATCTATTAAGGTGGGAATTGGGGCCCGAGCTGTAAGGGTTAATGAAACTTGATGGAAATATGTAGACTATTAGCATATTCAATCCCTGATAATTTCAGCCGCAAATCATGAATAGGAGTTGAGAAAACAATAGAAAACCTAAAAATATAGGAATCGATCTAGCACCCCTATTAATAAAAAAAATCGTAATAAAACTTAAGGAAAATATGTAAAATGTAGATTTAAGCAATCCTGAAAATTTCAGCCCATTATCTTAAAAAGGAGTTGAGAAAATCAGAAAAACATGAAAATCACGTTTCCCCCACTTTGTCTCAGACGGACGGACAGACGGACGGACATTTCGAATTATAGAGTAGCTTCGCTACTAAAAATAAAAAGGGTTCAAACTCTATGTATATTTGGCTATTAAATCTGGACGAGACATCCGTTCCACAAAATTTAATCAAACGTTGTTACAATGTTCAAGATCGAGCATTAAAAACCTCTTTTTCCTCTCCTTGTTAGTAGCGAAGCTTCTCTATAATTCGAAATGTCCGTCTGTCTGAGACAAAGTGGGGGAAACGTGATTTTCTCGGCTCCTATAAAAGATAGACAGCTGAAATTTTTAGTGAAGATTCTTATAACATATGCCCATATAATCTATGCATTGTTTTGTCCATCCGTCTGTAATTTGGGGTGCTAGATCGATTCCTACATTTTCATGTTTTTCTGATTTTCTCAACTCCTTTTTAAGATAATGGGCTGAAATTTTCAGGGATTGCTTAAATTTACATTTTACATATTTTCCTTAAGTTTTATTACGATTTTTATATTAATAGGGGTGCTAGATCGATTCCTAGATTTGTAGGTTTTCTATTGTTTTCTCAATTCCTATTTGGGATTTGCGGCTTAAAATTATCAGGGATTGAATATGCTCATATTCTACATATTTCCATAAAGTTTCATTAAGATTTGTTTATAAATTGTGGTGCTAGATCGATTCCTAGATTTTTAATTTTTCGTGATTTAAAGGTTGCGTGATTTTGAAGTTTTCGTCATTTCCCTATTTCATCAAATATATAGGATGACACTGGTATATTGTAAATATATTCATAATATACATTCATAATTTCTTAGCTTCGCTACTTATGGATGCTGTCATCCTTGTTTAAATTTTGTCTAAGTTAGTTTAGATTACATCAAACATTTACCCATCTATAAGGGCTCAGAGATAACCCAATTTATAGTAATTTCAAACTTCTAATGTAAATTTGGTTATTTATTTACTAACCAAAGTCCAATACAGATTTTGTTGTTTATTTGCCTAGTAACTAATACCTATTTACTTTCAGGAATGAATAGGTATTTCATCTGAAGAGAAAAAAAAGACATTTATAAAAAAAAGCTATTTCAGCCGAAGAAGGTAAGAAGAGGATCACTTTCTGTGAATATGTGTGTGTGTACCGTAAAATCTCGCTAACCACTGAACCGATATGGTTCTCATTTACAATGTAGCTTCTCATAGGTCTTGGGAGAGGGTAATGTCCTACCCGATTTTTTTACTTTTTCTTAGAAAACTACATGATAAAGAGGCGTAACCGAAAGTGTTGTACATTGCATTGTAGTAAAAAAAATCCTTTACCAAAGTTGACAAATGCCCAACAGTCCGATAATGTATGCAAGTTTACGAAAGCAAATAACATAAAACATATCTAAACGTTTGGGTAAATAAATCTTTTTGATTTGTACTTTTTAAGTCAACTAGCATCTAGAAGATCTGTATTCGAAGGAGTAAGGAAAGTAGGAAAATAGCCTAAAATGAAGAACTCAATTGGTTTATTAGTTATCGAAATAATAAGTTACAGACAAAAAACCTTTCTACTTTCAATAATAGAAGGGAGGGAAGTTGAACCCCCTCCCCCACTCTCAATTTTAGTTTTATAAAGAAAAAGTTTAGAATATTTTTTAAGGGGTGATTTTTTTCTAGGGTTGATTTCTCTTGGGAGGGTGGTTGTACCCTCCACAACATAATCATAAACTTTCCCATGACCTATGAGAAGCTACCCTGTAAAGGGGAACCATTTCGATTCAGTGATCACCTAGATCCTTTAGTACACATACACAGGTCATACTACTTTATCATAAGGATATAATAGAACCCCTTAAACATATTTGTAAATCTCAAGGAAAAACTGACTATCAAACTTTTATCTGTAACAAGGATGACAACATCCATAAATGCGAAGCACTGAAACGGCAGAACAAACAGACATTAACACTTGTATAGTGTTAGAACTTAATTATCATAATATAAATTTATAAGAGTCAAAGCAAAATTGGAAGTAAATTTGTTGAAAAACTGCTTGATACAGGATGATTTTTATGGACATACTTACACTTTTAGGACTTGATTATAGAGTTGCTTCGCTTATTACATTACACTTTGCTGTCCCAGGAATCAATATACCAAAAATCAGATCACTCCGATGATTAGATCACATAAAAATTTGTTGTTAAACAAGTAAAAAAATCAAATTGTTTAAAATGGACGTACGGACATTTTGGTAATGATGATATAGTTGCTACGCTT